>NC_044381.1:23555960-23867122 GCF_006542625.1 Nomascus leucogenys
TGTGAAAGCACATTGAAATTGGTTTAATAATACTATATGTAGAATTTATCATTTTTTTATTCCTTATTAGATTGGTCTAGTATTTTCTTTTCTATGGCTTTGTCAGGTTTTGGTATCAAAATTTTATTAGCTCATAATGGACTAGGGTGCTTTTTTTCTTTTTCTATGCTTTGCAACCATTTGAATAGAGGTTATTTGTCCATGAAGATTTGGTAAGTCTTACCAGCCAAAACTTTGAACTGTTTGCATATTTATTTAGAAATAAGAATTTAAATTATTTCATGGTTTTAAATACATTCATATTATTTTTGAATTAATACAATTTTATAATTTATTAAAAAGTATTTCAGCTCTATAATTTTGCTGTTTTTCAAGTTTTAAAAATACTGAGCTTTGTATTATTTAAAAATTTTGCACATAAAGTAAAATTTTCTTGGTATGTTTATCATACATTTAAATGTACTTCAGCCAGGTGCCGTGGCTCAGGCCTGTAATCCCAGCATTTTGGGAGGCCGAGGTGGGCAGATCACCTGAGGTCGGGAGTTTGAGACCAGCCTGACCAACATGGAGAAACCCCGTCTCTACTAAAAATACAAAATTAGCTGGGCATAGTGGCGCATGCCTGTAATGCCAGCTACTCGGGAGGCTGAGGCAGGAGAATCACTTGAACCTGGGAGGTGGAGGTTGTGGTGAGCCAAGATTGTGCCATTGCAGCCTGGGCAACAAGGTGAAACTCCGTCTTAAATAAATGTACTTCGATTAAAATCATACAAAATGTAACTATACTGTTTTGCTAAATTACATTACAGAGAGTTTGCATGAGTTTATACCTATATTGCAAATATCATTATTTAAAAGAGATCTTTGTCAACAAAGGAAAATGTAAAATCATGTATTATTTTAATTTTCATCTTTTATTGAATTAAAAATTAATTTATTGAAGAAAGTGTTTCAGCCAAGTTTTTTAATGTTCATAGTATTCTTAGGATTTAAAAAATTCTACTGAAACTGTAATTATAATCTCCATATTCATAGCCTTGTTTCTTTTCTCTTTTTTCATTGTCAATTTTACCGGAAATTTATCTATTTTACTATTGTTCTATAGAACTAGGTTTTTGTTTCGTTGACCCTTTCTATGATTTCTTTGTATCCAGATCCATTTTTAGCTTTATAGTTGTATATATAACACACATATATATTTTTCCTTTTCCTTTTCTTTCTTCACTTTGTTTTAGATCTAAGCCTTTTTTATTTTGGATGAGGGAGACTACAGAGAAAGGATTTGCTAGCCTTCACCTACTTCTGATATTACCCAGATTATTCATGCAGATGTGTGTGATAAGAAAAAGGTGAACACAGAGTTACTCTGTTTGGGGCTTTCATTGTAGCCTGGTCCTTGCAGGAGGCTGCTGCACGCAAACCCAAATTCTCTCCATTCTTGGAGTCTCCTTATGCCACCTGCACTCTGAAGAGTGTTATTATTATTACTTTTTTACTAAATTGGGCTGCCCCACCCACCTTTGTCAGTGGCCTTTTAAAATAGAAAGGTTTCCTAAGGAGAATGCTTTTTTTTTTTTTTTATCCCCCTAGCCAAGGGGAAAAACACTGGAGAGGCACAAATACCCCATTTCAAGGAGGAAGAAAACTATGCCTGGAGGCATCTGCAAAACTTTCCCAAAAAGGCTGAGTTCTCTCAGGGTATTGTTTCACCAAAATACTGTCTTTGAATCAGTCTCTACCTTAATAGACTGGAGGGAAAGTTTCCAACAGATCGTTTTGCTGATAGTTTTGATTACTCTCGAACAGAAAATTTCAAAACCTTTTTGCCAGAGGGAAGCGAACAGAGGGAGGAAGAGAGAACTCTTCCATGAGTGTGCCATGACTGGTGAAACTTGAACAAATAATAGTGCCAAAGGCAGTGACAGCCAATTTTTCCACCCTAAATGCTTCTCAAATTATAGTCCTTGGATCACTAGCTTATATCAATAGTCTGACAAAGTCTATGGTGTCCTTCCAGGTATTAACGTAAAACCTGAACTTGAAATATCCATCACAATGTTTCATTTTGCTGAACTTTTTCTGAGACACAGTCTTGTTCTGTTGCCCAGGCTGGAGGCAGTGGTGCAATCTTGGCTCACTACAACCTCTCCCTCCTAAGTTCAAGAGATTCTTATGCCTCAGCCTCCCGATAGCTGGGACTACAGGCATGCACCACCATGCTGGCTAATTTTTGTATTTTTAGTAGAGACAGGGTTTTAGTAGAGACAGACATGTTGGTCAGGCTGGTCTCAAACTCTTGGCCTCAAGTGATCTGCCCACCTTGGCTTCCCAAGGTGCTGGGATTACAGGCGTGAGTCACCATGCCTGGCTTCATTTTGCTGGACATACATATACATATATATATATGTATATATACATATACATATATATACACATATATGTGTGTATATATATATATATATTTAAAAATTTTAAAACTTTTTAAGAGACAGGGTCTGGCTGTTGCCCAGGCTGGAGTGCAGTGGCACAATGGCAGCTCACTGCAGCTTCGAACTCCTGGGCTCAAGCGCTCCTCTTGCCTCAGCCTCCCAAAGTGCTGGGATTACAAGCATGAGCCACTGTGGCTAAGTATATATTTGTCATGTTTGACAGTGCCAGCTGTCTTTGGGTCTTTACCTCTGCTGAAGTCATTTGAAGAAACAAATCTAAAGAAATACTGCTTGGCAGAGGGTAGGAGAGAAAGGTTAGGACAGAAAGCATCAGGATGACTCTCCAGGAAAGGGAATGTCTGAATGACAAGAGGACTACAGACAGGAGAAAACATTCAAGAAAATTTATCAAGGTATTCTTTGTTCCTGTTGAAACCTCATCATCAATGTGAGTGTCTTCAGAAGCCCACTCAAATATATTATTTTACTTTGATAAAAGACAACTTGGAACCATATAAAAGACTGCACTGGTACCATTATTCCATTTTACAGATGAGAAAAGTAGCTCATTTGGAACATAATGAGCTAGGTTTTATGGATTAATCTAGATGCTGAACTGAATTCTGTATTGTATTTCATTTTCTCTGTCCTTTTCCACTGGATGTACATACCTACATTTAATTTTAAAGTTATCGATCTAAAGCTGGCTGCAGAAGCTGTCTCATTCAGACAGGTCCACGCTTGTCAGGAAGACAGGTCTGTCCAGGCAGACCTTTCAGTTTGTTCTATATTTCATTTCAGGCCACAGCAGACCAAATAAAGAGGAAATGAAGTGTTTTATAGCAAATAACTTACTTCTGAATACACATGTCTTGTACGGACAGGCCTCCCAATTTGATGTTAGAAGGGGCCACAGAGTAGTTAAGATAGTTAATATGTAGTCAAAACAGAAGCAACTGTATTCCTTAAGAAGGTTAGAGACAAAATCAACATATTAAAAATATTCAAGTTGAGTGGTAGGTAAGAAACTCCTTTTACTTTACCTTTGATTTATGGGGAAATGCTAAACGTGGAAATAATTAACTTTAAAATGTCCTTATATTAGATATAGAACTATTGGTGTTAAGAAATCTGATAGTAAGTAGAGTGTATAGGAAGAAAGAGACAAGAAAATAAGCTAATAAGTGATTTTTCTGACTTGAGTAGAGCTATGGTTAAAAATATATGGGAATCTCTTTCGAGTATATTTTTTTCTTACCAATATATACTTTTTATGATACTTAGATTTTATAGTGAACATTTGCCTATTCATCCCAATATAGTATTTCTTATAGTTTGGTATCAACCCCTATCATTATTTGTGAGATAAGGGAGTGGTTTGTATTCATGGGTATACATATTTATACACATTTCTGCATGCTGTACACAAACATAGCAGCATTGTGCATGAACATATTAGCACTGTGCATGTACTAAAATTTCATTTTTTTCACATAGTAGGTTATAAAATAAATCATATATTGGTAGGAAAGGTATAGAAAGCAAAGTTATTTAAAGTGGATTTTTAAAAAAGATTCGAATGATTTTTTTTTTAAAAAAGATTAGAACCATTGTTTTAAAAAGGAAACAGCTTTAGATAGTAAATTATTTACAGCCAGGACTCAGCCCTGAGCATCCTGTGAAAACCACACGAGCTTGGTCAAAGTTCTAAGCAGTCACCGGTGGGAGATGGTCATGGTCCCGTCACAGCATAACTCAGTTGAGGCTTGAAAAGTTTCCATCCAACTACGGTTTGCAGTGACCTTTCTCTTCTGCCCACGGTTACCGGGTGGCCACCACCAACATAGCCCTGCCTTGCTGTCCTGCGTTTCTCTCAATCAGATCAGTCCTGCCGAGTCCCCATGCCTTACTGCTGGCGTGCTGTGTCCTCTGTGCCATTTCAAGGCGAGGGCTCCTGAAACTTTTACACACACGCTGCTATTTTTGACATGCGGTGGCCTTAGCTGTGGAGCGAGAGTCTGATAATTCTGATCACTCCGGAAATCCTGGGAAGCCAGAAGTGGGAAATGGGTGTGGTGAGGTGGCGTGGCTAGGGAGACCCCATCGAGTGGGTGTTGTTACAAGACCTGGGCGAATCCCTGTGGCTGCCACTCTCCTGAGAATGATCCCTAGGCCTTAGTCCCGCGCCGCTCCCACCCACACCTCCAGGTGTGCAGTCCCCGCCCTTAATTACTCTCACTAAAATTGATAGTTTACACTTGCAAAGCTACACTGGGAAAGCGGAAGAGAAATTTATCATCATGGATATGGAGAACTAGGGAAGCAGACACACTTGCTTTGGTTTACAGATCCAGTGAAGTGAAAAATCAGAACTAGAAACGTATGCACCTTCCTAGCAGCAAAGCCGCCCTGCGTTCTTCGCAGCCTCCAGTGCAGGGGCGGCGCTGGGAGAAACTTTGCGCCTTCTGGAAAGTTTAGAAAGTGAGCCACGAAAGAGAGGCCACATTTCGGGGGTTTTGCGGGCCCCGCGATGTTTGCCAGAGCTTTTCGAGTGGGAAGAGGAGAGCGACAACGTGAAAATGCCCCGTGCCGGGGCGTCCACCGGAGTCCTGCCAGCTGTCGGGCGCTGGGGTGAGCGCAGGAGGGGCGGGGGTGGGACCAGAGCTGGCGGCCACGGGTCTCCCGCCGCCGGTGTGTCGGCTCGGGGGCGGGGCGGGGGAGGCTGCTGAGATAATGAATGGGTAGCCACCCCCCAGCCCCGGCCCTGCCACCACTGTGGGCTGTCGAGCAATGAATGGAGGAGGGGGCGCAGAGGTCAGGGGCGCTGGGGGCGCCACACCAGGTAAGCGGTCCAGCTTGGGAGC
The DNA here is from genome assembly GCF_006542625.1 of Nomascus leucogenys. Classification (NCBI taxonomy): domain Eukaryota; kingdom Metazoa; phylum Chordata; class Mammalia; order Primates; family Hylobatidae; genus Nomascus; species Nomascus leucogenys. Next base: position 23,561,254 of record NC_044381.1, read on the forward strand.
GGGGAGGGCGGACTCTGGGGGTTCGGGAGTTGCTGACTCGTGCTACGTGGAGCAAGCAGAAAAGAAGGAAGGCGGAGGAAGAGAGGAGGCTGGCGTCGGCGCTGCTCCTCTGGCCCTCCCTCTGCGCCCCCTCCTCCTGCCAGCGCGCCAAAGCCGGGCAGTACGGGCCGATCGGCGGCTGACGCTCCCCGAGTGGCGACTCCGTCTCCAGCCCCGCTGCGGAGCGCAGGCCGTATCTGGGGCGGCCAGGGCCCGGAGCCGCGGAGCCCTCCCCGCCGCCCGGCCGAGCACGGGACCCCGGCGGGGTGGGCGCAGGGGGCGGCCCCGCTCTGGGCGACTGCCGAGGGGCGGGCGGAGGGCCGGGCTCGGCTGGCGGTGGGGCGGGGGCCGCTGGGACTGGGCGCGCGGCCTGAAGTCAGCCCGGGGGCGGCGGGAGCGGGACGCGCGGCGGCGGCGAGCGCAGGTAAAGGGGCCGGCGCGGCGTGTGGGGACTGCGCCCCCTGGGCGCGAAGCCAGAGGCCGCGGCGACGGCTCGGCCGCCACACTGCGCGCTGGGCTCACACTGTCCCGCCGCGGACGGGCTTTGTGGTTGGGGGCGCGCGTGCGAGTGCCAGTGAGAGTGTGGGTGCGCGCGCTGGGCCGCGGCGCGGGTGGGTGGCCGTGCGTTCTTGCGAGCCGGCCCTGCAGGAGGCGAGGCTCCCCTGGCCTCCCGCACCCAGCGGCGGACCGAGCCCCGGGAGGGAAGTTGCCGCAGCCGCCCGGGCCGCCGGCCCTCCTGTCCCGCGCCAGGTCAGTGCGCCCCGGGGCCCGCCCAAGTGACACGTAGGTGGCCTCCGGTTACCTGGGTCGGGGTGGGTGCGCGGGAGGGCTTGCGAGGGGCCCTCGAAATTCTCCCAAAACCTCCTCCCGCTGGACGTGCACCTCCGAGGGGTCCCTGCGCCCCTGGGGCTCCCGCACCTCTCGCTTCCCACTGACGACTCGGTTGTCCCCCACCACCGGGCTGAGGACTTTTAACTAAGTTTCTGTCCAGCCGCCTAACAAACGTGCTTAGCAAGTAACAGGAGGTTATAAGGCAAGGGAGGGACCTGGCTTTGAGTTGATGGTTTTGAAATCGACGGCTCGTTTGACTTGCGCAGGACTCCTTTGTGGTGAATGGATTTAAAGTTTATTCTTGTTTTTCTTTGCTGCCATTTGGTCTTTGAAATGTTAAGAGTGAAGGCCTTCAGGACTTGCTGCTGCCTGCTGTCTGGGGCCTGAGGTTGTGGCTCTCCGCTTCTGCTCTCCTCTGTTCATTTTTGTTGAAATCGGTGGATTGTTTCATAAATGTGGGTGCTGGCTTGTTTCACTATGGACGCGTCGTTTCTTATGGGTTAGATAGATATTGGTAAACATAAATATTGAAAACGTAAATGATGATCACAGCGAAATCCTCTATTCCTTCAGGCTCTAACAGTTTGTTTTTCACGTATTTGCATAAGTGTGTTTGCTCAGCTAAGCATAACCGGTAAGCTAGAGGTCTGTGATTCAGAGTCTACAGTTCTGGTTAAGGGGAGACTGTGCACTTGGAAAATGCGAAGTTTTTAAAGAAGTTATTCCCTTGCCAGATAGAAGAGTGAGTCCCAAGGAAAAAGGGTGCATGTTAGAGGTATGGTTATTTGAACCAAACTAAACATCATTAAAATACACAGGGAGGTAGAATGTCACCTAGTTGTTTCTGCCCTTGATTTCCATATCCCAGTAGGAGCGAGTATAATTGCCCCAAATGCAAAATTATGAATAATAATCAGCATTGTAAGTATATTAAGGTTGCATTTTTTTTCTTGATACTTCTCTAATTTGAGGATAAAAACACCAAGTGGCAAGAGAAGGAGGTAGCTTGAGGCAGGAAAGCACAGGCGAGGAGCGAGGAGGGAAGGCTGGGTTGTCATCATCCGAGCCCGCAAGGCACACCACGTCCCCTAGCGGCGCGACCTCAGCCAGTCGGGTCAGCTCACACAGCTCCTGGTCTCTGTCTCCCCATCCGGAAAATGGAAGGGGTTGGTGATCATTGCTGTTCCTTCCAGCTTCCCAAATAGATAGAAGCCGGTGGGAGGTTATCTTATGTTAGAGCAGTAGGAAAAGGTAGGAGGGGGGAGTGAGAGGTCCAGAGGGCCAGGAAGATGGAAGAAAACCAGCAACAGAGGATGCCTGGAGGAGAAAAATCCTTGAGCTGGGAGCTCGTTTCCTCTGTTTTTTTTTTTTTTTCTTTTCCTCAAGGGACTCAGTAATACTCCCCCCCCCCCCCGATCAATCTCTTGTTACCTTTATTTAAAGCTTGTGAGTTTGCTTAGCTAATGCACTAAGGTGAGGTCAAGGTGATCCTTGCAGTCTGACTTCTACTAGGCATCACTTGACCCATTTGCATCATTGTCTCTCCGGAGAACAGCTCCTGTCCAGGTCTGTGGGCACTCAGCATGGATTTCAGTCTCCCTGTGAGTGATGGGAAAGAAATAACAGAGGTAAGAATGTAAGTGGCGGCCCTTTCGGAACTTCTGTTTTTGTTCAAACCTAATCTTTTCCAAAAAGTAATTTGATTTTTTTTTGTTTCAAATTATACCGTAGACTCTGCAAGGTTTTACTGAATCTATTCCATTAGTGAGCTCCTGGAACATTCAAAGAATAAAAGTCTCACTTGCTCAGTGTTTTTGATACACAGTGACATTCAGTCTGAAGTAAGTGATATTTAGGGCCAAGAATCATTTCAAGTGCTTAGTATGGAAAGTTGCAATCTGGGCAGAATACACTGTATCATTTTCACTGGGAAGCTCCAAGTAGTCAGCAGATAACAGAACTTTTAGAATTTAGTTTGAGGTCAAGATTTTAATGTCTGTGCTTGATGTGTGGCCTGTCTTCCTTTTCCTTGATGTTTTGGTATCAATATGCCTACACCCTTGAGGAACGTTATTTATTTTAAAAGCTGAACTGTGATGTAATAAAAACTTAAACATAAGCTCTTGGTTTAAAGTGCAATAGTCTTCGCTGGCCTTAAGTCAGCATCATACTACTGTTTGGTTTCTTATTTTTACATATCATGTTATCCTCTTATTTAAATATCCCGGGCCAGGTGTACTGGCTCATGCCTGTAATCCTAACACTCTGGGAGGCTGAGGCAGGAGGATTGCTTGAAGCCAGGAGTTTGAGACCAACCTGGGCAACATAGTGGGACTGTCTCTACAAAAAAATAAAAACATTAGCTGGGTATGGTGGCATGTGCGTGTAGTCTCAGCTACTTGGGAGGCGGAGGAGGGAGGATGGCTTCAGCTCAGGATTCAAGGCTGCAGTGAGCTGTGATTATGCCATTGCACTGCAGCTTGGGTGACAGAGAGACTGTCTCTTAAAAAAAAATCTTAGGGAAAACTATTATGAATGTCTTAGAAAGTTGAAAGAAAAGGAGGCAATTCTATTTCAGCAAACAATTATTGAATTCCTTTCATGTGGTAGATGCAAGGATGGTGAAAAGAAAGCTCCAGAAAGAACTGCAACGCAGTGGGGAAAGATGCAGTGAGCCTCACGGTTTATACTGAATATGTATATGCAGTGTTGTGTACTGGGTGGTAGCTGTAGTGTCCAAGAACTTTGGCATGCCAGGGGATGGAGAATTACGTTTTGATTCAGGGGACGACTTTAAAAATGTGGCTTGAAGAATAACATATCTTTTAAAAGATGAATGGTGGGGGAATGAAGACAAAGTGAGAGTGTGGGGTGATGAAGCCTGGAAAGTTACAAAGGGGCAAATTGTGGGGGACCTCTGATGTTATTTTAAGGAGCTGTGCTACATGGGGATAGGGAGGCGAGGAGGAAGTATTACATAACCTCAAGATGCAGAAAGACACTGAGTAACACGTATTGGGGCAGAGTGAGGGGTGCGATGATGGACGGAGTACTGGGCTTTTATTCCACTACAATCCATGTAACTGGCTGCTACGTTTTAAGACACTATTGCCAGTTTACTCAAATTATATAAAGGTTGTAGAATAAACTAATAAGTGGTTTCTTCCTCCCTACTCCCCACAAATTGATAGTGCTTTATACTTTTGAGAAATTTAATTTAGTAAAAATTAATGATGCTATTGTGTTACAGCTGGACCTTGTGGAGCCTTTTGAACATGTGGGGTTGAAGTCATTCTGCAGGCACAGAGCTGTCCAAGAAAACATTTTTTTTTCCTTCTCTTTTTTGTTTAGGGAAGGGCTTGCTGGTTAATGCTAATTTAAACATGACTCTTCTGGCAGCTGGCATTCTTGACCCTGTTTATGTTATACATGGTATTTAACCACAGTGATTGGGTATTTGCAGCGCAGAAGAAAAAGAATTATTATTAGTTTGAAACCGGCATTAATGCCTCTGTAAATGATAGGGCAAGGCAGTAGATGAAAGGAGAGAGGGAAGCCGAGTAGCACCCTCGGTACTGCAGTGAGAGATGACATAACCATGAGAATTCTTTAAGTTTAACTTCTAGTAGAAGTAACTTGCTTTCAATATATTTTAAATCCCTAGAGCTAAAGCATTTAACTCATTATCTTCACTCCGTGGGATCCATTTGGGAGAGGTATTCAGGAGCTTTGTAGGTTCACACTTGCTCCCCAGTACCTCTTGTGTCGCAGGAGGATATACATCAGTTTTCAGTTGCATGTCAGAGGTGGAACTGACTTGGATGTCTTTGAATTGCTGTTGAATCTGGAGATGGCAGGGTACCCAGGAGACAGACAAGAAAAAGAAGAGGCTGGGCATGTTGGCTCATGCCTGCAATCCCAGCACTTTGGGAGCCCGAGGCGGGTGGATCACCTGAGGTCAAGAGTTTGAGACCAGCCTGGCTAACATGGTGAAACTGTGTCTCTACTAAAAATACAAAAAATTAGCCAGGTGTGGTGCTGGGCGCCTGTAATCCCAGCTACTCAGGAGGCTGAGGCAGGAGAATCACTTGAACCCAGGAGGGAGAGGTTGCAGTGAGCCAAGATTGTGCCATTGCACTCCAGCCTGGGCGGACAGAGTGAGACTCCATCTCAAAAAATTTAAAAAAAAAGGAAAAGAAAAAGAAACTGGCTGAATTTCCTTCAGTTACCTTGTGAATTCAATTTAATGAATGATCTTCCTAGCAGTTTGCTTTATCTTCTGCAAGGGAACTTAGATTTGGCATGTTTAATAAATTAAGTTAATTAAGTTGGAGAAGCCCAAGGTTAGTATACTTTATTTTAGGATACATTTTTGGTGGGAGAGGAGGAGGGGTGGCATGGTGGTGGTGATGATTTTATTCAAACTCCTTGGCATTTTTTAGCAGGTTAGTATGATTTCAAAGTAGTGTGTTGTATTATCAACTTGTGGGGCTGGGCCAAAGAATATTGTCTTAATACTTGCATGTCCCTATCATCTAATCAGTGCTATAGAAACTTTAACCCTGAAGTCCATGTAAAATTGTAATTATTTTTTTCCAGAAATGAAAGAGAACTATTTTACTACATTCATGGATTTAGGTTATAATTTATTTTATTTTTGTGGTACTGTTTAAAAAAAGTGATATAATGACAGGGCAGACCCTTAACTTTAGTCCTGTGCTAAAACAAACATGCAATAAGCTTGCATGAGGCAGGGCAAGCTGTGTTTGTTGTATTATGAAAATAAAGGAAAATGTTTTCAAAACCAGCCTTTTTCTCTAGAAGAAAAAAACTTTGACTAATAATACCTGGCCATGGGTGGGATTTCCAGCTGTTGGTTGAAGGAAATTTTGTTCATTATGGCCATTATGTGTGCTATGTTTCTTAGAGTTTAGGATTTGCTATGCTGAGATTGCTACTGTGAACCATTCCTTTTATAGCAAGTTTCCCTGTATTCATTACCTTATGTGTCTGAACAATGCTCTAGATTAGACTTTATATTGATCTGTTCTACTAAATTTTCTTCTCCTATGTCTAGGTGGTTCTCTTTGACCAACTTTTAATTGCCCTGATTCTGAAATTCTGCTCTAATTGAAGAATATTCCTGGGTCTTTGGAGGGAGAAATGGTTCAGGGGCAGAGGAAACTTTTTCCCCCCATCTCAGGAGCATGTAACTGACTGCCTGCTATATACCAGGCTTTGTGCTAGTTACTAGGGTGAGTGTGAATAAGGCAGGATTCCCACCCTCCAGGAGGAGCTTACACACGATTAACAGATAATTACAATTCAGTGTAAACAAGTGTTATGAGAAAGATAACTTTGCGGGAGCACCAAGCGGGGCACTTGATCTTCAGCGGTGAGGTGGTGGAGGTCAGGGAATGCTCCTGGAAGGTTAGGATCTGGAAGGACCCTGGGAGATAAACTAAGCCTAGAAGAGGTAAAAAAGGGATCAAGAGGCTTTCTATCTCCAGTTTTGCTACTCCTGGGTAGGTCAAAGTGCCTCTCTTTTTACATCTGGAAAATAAGAATAAGAACTGATATCTGGTTGGTAATTCTAGTTTTCAGTTACTGTGTGTTCCTTAATCCTTTATATTACTCTTTCTTCCATATTCATTAGGCATTTGTACCCACCCTGTACTGGGAAGATAGCACTGCAGGAAACAAGATGTGGACGGACCCCTTCTCTCATGGAGCTTGCCTTCTATCATATGACATTAGTAAGAGAAGTTCTTTCAGAATGCCTTCAAACTCAGGCATATATATCTTGTTATTCTTCCATTTTAGGAACATTTTCTCCAAGGTAGTCTCAATGCTTGAGGTGAGTTGGCCTTTCCCTCTTAGGGAAGGAGACCACAGAGCCTGGTAATCTTTTCATTTTATATGCTTGAAATATTTCGCTAGGATTTATCTGTTTTAAAGTCTAGAGATAGACATAGCTGTGTTTTATCTGTAGCCCTGCCTTGCTTCCATCTCATTTTCCCTATTCTTACTTTTAACCCAACTTGTGTTTGAGATTCTTTGCTCAGTGTATAGTTTGCTTTCTAGAATAATTCAAATCTAGTGCCTGTGGAAAGTCAGACTTATTTTTTACTTATTTGAAATAGGGTCTTGGAGTGCAGTGGCATAATCCTGGCTCACTGCAGCTTTGATCTCCTGGGCTCAAGCTATTCTCCCACTACAGCCTTCCAAGTAGCTGGGACCGCAGGTGTGTCCCAGTATGCCTGGCTATTTTTTTCTTTTTCTTTCTTCTTCTTTCTTTCTTTCTCTCTTTCCTTCTTTTCTTTTCTATTCTTTCTTTCTTTCTTTCTTTCTTTCTTTCTTTCTTTCTTTCTTTCTTTCTTTTCTTTTCTTTTCTTTCTTTCTTTCTTTCTTTTTTTAGAAATGGGCTCTCACTACATTACCCAGGCTGTTCTCAAACTCCTGGGCTCAAGGGATCCTCTCACCTTGGCCTCCCAAACTGTTGGGATGACAGGTGTGAGCCACTGCATCTGGCTAATACTTATTTTGAAGTCACCCTGTCATGGTGCTTTGCTTCACTAATGTATTTCACTTATGATCTTGAAGTCACTCAGGGATACAAACACAACAAAATGCATCCCAACTAGAAGAAGGTAGCTGCATTCATTTACAAAATTTTTTTTTGCAATGATTCAAACACTATAGATGTGTCTAAAGTAAATGTAAAAATCTCTCTCTGCCACTTTAACCTTACCCATCTGATATCAGTTTGTTCCATAGCCTTCCATTGTTGTCCTTTTACTTATACAAACCTACAAAAATTAATATTTATGTGTGTGTGGGATGAGTGTGGATATGTTTATACATATTCATATGTATGTTTGTGTGTGTATCTGTCTGTGCCTGCCTCCATTTTCTTTTGCTTTAGAGAGGCTATACTTGAGGCTGCCATCAAGAGTGAGAAGTTTGAAGCTGGAAAAGCTGCGTGGGCCCTTCTCGAACTGGTGCAGCATGACATCACTCAAGAGTTCTTGTCAGAGTGATAATGAATGTCTGGCTATTATAAACGGGAACAAGAAAACTATTTCCAGCTGTGTGACAACCAAGACGACAAAAAGCATTGCAGAGAATATTATTGCCACAAGGACCCTGCTTCATCTGTGTCTCAGACAACGGGAGGAGGGGCATTTTGGAACACGTGTTTGGCATCTGTGAACCTTTTGTTAGGTAGAAAACAAGGCCTGGATGAAAGGCCTATCAACCACTTCTGGAACAGAGAAGATAGGTAGAGTTATTTATTATAGGCAGGTTTCACTGTAGGAGTAGTCAATGAGGACCCCTGCCTTAGAAGTCTGTAATCAGCAGATGATAAGGATGGTGTGTTCTTACTAAGAGAATAACACAACTGAAACAGAATTGCTTTTTGTTAAGGGGATGCTTTGCCTTCTTGGACTACGATTGTGGGGAGAAGAATTATTGTCAAGTAAATGAGGCATTCATTCTGTACCCACTATTTATTGTAGTTCCACAGAGAAATGCTTGCTTTACTTTCCGACTAGGCACAGAGAAGTAAAGGTTCAAAGGCTAGGGCAAGATGACTGACTTTTCCAGATTCAGCACAATCTGTTCTCTGGTCACTTTGAGACGCTGTCAACTTAGTTTCATGCAACTGATATCTTGGAGAACTTGTGTATCCTTATGTTTGGCTGAGGACACAATTTTTTTTTTTTTTTTTTTTTTTTTGAGGCAGAGTCTCACTTTATCACCCAGGCTGGAGTGCAATGGCACGATCTTGGCTCACTGCCTCCTGGGTTCAAGCAATTCTCTTGCCTCAGCTTCCAAATAGCTGGGACCACAGGCATGCGCCACCATGCCTGGCTAATTTTTTTTGTATTTTTTGGTAGAGATGGGGTTTTGCTATGTTGGCCAGGCTGGTCTTGAACTCCTGGCCTCAAGTGAACCACCCGCCTCGGCCTCTCAAAGTGCTGAGTTTACAGGTGCAAGCCACCATGCCTGGCCTGAGGACACTAAAATTAAAAAAAAAAATTAAGAAAATATGGTCCCCGCTCTTGAGTAGCTCATGAACATGGAGTGATATGGACTCAAATGATTAAGATCAGGTAGGTAGTGATGAATACAGTAAACCAAGGTTCAAACAAAGAGCTGTCTGCATATCTGAGGATGGAAAGGGTAAGTCAGCCTTAGAGGAGGGAAGTGACTTGAAGCAGGATGGCAGCCTCGATGGTCTGTGGAGCTCATTCCATGCAGAAGAGTAATGAGGAAGACCCAGTGAGTGACAGGCTTGGGGAGGAGTGCCTGGAATTGGCGGTTTGTGGCAGGAAGTGGTGGGACCAATCTCAAAGGTTGTGGAGGTAGAAGGGTACTGGAGACTACGGCGGACAAAAAAGGGCATGTTGATGCCATTACCAGACAGGACATGAGAGTATGATGATTGTTGCAGTGAGGCTTGTTAGTTTTAGACATGTCTAAAACCACGCAGGCAGAGATTTTCAGCTGGTAGCTGGCAATTTGAGTTTGAAGTTTAGCTGAGGAGTCAGTTGGCAGTATTCAGGCATAATTGCTAAATGTAGAAGTAAATGCCAGTAAAATATGTGTGATAAGCTGGAAGGTACTTTTAGAGTGAAAAGATTGATATATTTTAACAAGGACAAGACTTATTTCAATTCTTTAGGTTATTTTTCTTTAGCAGATTAAAGTAGTTTTATGGGTTATCAAGCATTTGTTGAGCGTTTACTATGGCTTCTCTTGATAGGTGGTCCTGGGGAGATAGGAAGGAAATGGTGCAAATTTCAACAATATCCCATTGAGGTGAACAACAAATCCCTGAAACAGCCCATTCCAGCTATTGTTATCTGGAAAAAAATCCTTACAATAATTACGTGGTGATTTGAGGTCTGGTGGAAGTTGCAGATATAGTTTTAATTTACTGTAGGGCTAGTGGCAGTGAGTGTCATATTGCTGTCATATAAAAGATAAACCTTCCAGAAGCACTTTGGAAATTTCAGTAGCCTAAAGACCATGCTTTGAGAAACTCGTAAAGGTTTGTCATAGAGGTTTTAAAAGTCTGATCAAATAATTTTAAGCTTTAGTTGCCTACTAAAAAGTGGGATGCAGTACAAGTTTGTCCTTTACTTGGTAAAAAAAAAAAAAAAAAGTCTTTTTCTAATTAAGAATTTATTTTCACTTTAGATAATTTTATTGGCATGCCTTCTTGCATGCAAGATAGAAAAAAGAGAAGTTTATTCTTAATTTTCTTTTTTCTAAGCCATTATGATTCTTTTAAATTATACTCATTTCAATTTGATAGGAAAAAACAGTATATGCTCATTTTAAAACATTTGGAATGTACAGGGATTCATGTGTGGTTCCATCACTTAAGATTGACTTTCTTGCTAGGCATGGTGGCTCATGGTAGAAATCCCATCACTTTGGGAGGCCAAGGTGGGCAGATCACTTGAGGTCAAGAGTTCAAGACCAGCCTGGCCAACATGATAAAACCCTGTCTCTACTAAAAATACAAAAATTAGCTGGATGTGCTCTCTTGAACCCAGGAGGCAAAGGTTGCAGTGAGCTGAGTTTGTGCCACTGCACTCCAGCCTAGGTGACAGAGCAAGACTCTGCCTCAAAAAAAAAAAAAAAAATTCTTATTCCATTTTGGGATAATTTCTTGCAGTTTTAAAAATGTTTGCTTGTACGGAATATTTAACAGTATTCTCCTTTGTATCATAAATATGTACACAGGCCATTAAAATCTTTCATTTTTAATTTCTAATGACTACATATTAGTCACACTATTTAATGTGTGTGAGACTAATTAAACATACCTAATTATGTTTAGTCATTCCCTTTCTCCGCTTGCTTCTTTTTGTTTTGTTTTTTTTTTTTGAGGACTTGTGCTTCTCTGCCCATATTTCAGTGTTGATGTTCCCAGAATTCTATCCTTACTCTAAATGATCTCCATTTTTGAGCTTATCCACACAGTGCACTGTGGTTTCCTGGTCTTTGTCCTTCTGCCTAGGACGTTCTTTCCTAGGTATCCACATGCCTGCTCTCATTATTTTCATGTCTTAACTCAAAGGTCAACTCCATACTGAGGCCTTCTATCACTACATTTAAAATTGTGTGACCTTTCCTGTCTACCCAGCTTGCCTGATATTTTCTTCTCCATTGCACTTTTCTTCTGACTTCTTAGATGAGGACAAGACTTAAAAAAAAATTCTGTTTTTATTTTCTGCTGTTTCCCCAAAATATTTTTCTTGTTTTGTTTCTTAAAGACCATGTCTTGCTCTGTCACCCAGGCTGGAGTTCAGTTGCTCAATCATAGCTCACTGTGGCCTCAAACTCCTGGGCTCAAACCATCTTCCTGCTTCAGCTTCCTGAGTAGCTGGGACTATGAGCACATGCCACCATGTTTGGTTATTTATTTATTTATTTATTTATTTTTTGGGTAGAGACAGGGTCTTGCTTTATTACCCAGGCTAGTGTCGAACTCTCATCTTGGCTTCCCAAACTGTTGGGATTGCAGGTATGAACGCTGCACCTGGCCTGTTGATTTGGGGTGGAGCGTTCTGAAATTGAGGCAGTAATTAATAGCCTACCAACCAAAAAAAGCCCAGGACCAGACAGCTTCACAACTGCATTCCACCAAAGGTACAAAGAGGAGCTGGTACCATTCCTTCTGAAACTATTCCAAACAATAGAAAAAGAGGGACTCCTCCCTAGCTCATTTTATGAGGCCAGCATCATCCTGATACTAAAACCTGGCAGAGACACAACAAAAAAAGAAAATTTCAGGCCAATATCCCTGATGAACATTGATGCGAAAATCCTCAATAAAATACTGGCAAACTGAATCCAGCAGCACATTAAAAAGCTTATCCACCACAATCAAGTCGGCTTCATCCCTGGGATGCAAAGCTGGTTCAACATATATAAATCAATAAATGTAATCCATTGCATAAACAGAACCAATGACAAAAACCACATGATTATCTCAATAGTTGCAGAAAAGACCTTCAATAAAATTCAACACCCTTTCATGCTAAAAACACTCAATAAACTAGGTATTGATGGAACATATCTCAAGATAATAAGAGCTATTTATGACAAACCCACAGCTAATATCATACTGAATGGGCAAAAGCTGGAAGTATTCCATTTGAAAACTGGCACAAAACAAGGATGCCCTCTTTCACCACTCCTATTCAACAGAGTATTGGAAGTTCTGGCCAGGGCAATCAGGCAAGAGAAAAAAAAAGAATATTCATACAGGAAGAGAGGAAGTCAAATTGTCTTTGTTTGCAGATGACATGATTGTATAGTTAGAAAACCCTGTCGTCTCAGCCCAAAATCTCCTTAAGCTGATAAGCAACTTCAGCAAAGCCTCAGGATACAAAATCAATGTGCAAAAATCACCAGCATTCCTATACACAATAGACGAACAGAGAGCCAAATCATAAATGAACTCCCATTCACAATTGCCACAAAGAGAATAAAATACTTAGGAATAGAACTTACAAGGGATGTGAAGGACCTCTTCAAGGAGAACTACAAACCAGTGCTCAAGGAAACAAGAGAGAACACAAACAAATGGAAAAACATTCCATGCTCGTGGGTTGGAAGAATCAATATCGTGAAAATGGCCCTACTGCCCAAAGTAATTTATAGATTCAATGCTATTCCCATCAAGCTACCATTGACTTTCTTCACAGAATTAGAAAAAACTACTTCAAATTTCATATGGAACTAAAAAAGAGCCCGTATAGCAAAGGTAATCCTAAGCAAAAAGAACAAAGCTGGAGGCATCACACTACCTGACTTCAAACTATACTACAAGGCTATTACTGGTACCAAAACAGATATAAAGACCAGTGGAACAGAACAGAGGCCTCAGAAATAATACCACACATCTACAACCATTTGATCTTTGACAAACCTGACAAAAACAAGCAATGGGGAAAGGATTTCCTATTTAATAAATGGTGTTGGGAAAACTGGCTAGCCATATGTAGAAAAGTGAAACTGGACCCCTTCCTTATACCTTATACAAAAATTAACTGAAGATGGATTAAAGATTTAAATGTAAGAACTAAAACCATAAAAACCCTAAAAGAAAACCCAAGCAATACCATTCAGGACATAGGCATGGGCAAAGATTTCATGACTAAAACACCAAAAGCAATTGCAACCGAAGCCAAAATTGACAAGTGGGATCTAATTAAACTAAAGAGCTTCTGCACAGCAAAAGAAGCTATCATCAGAGTGAACAGGCAACCTACAGAGTGGGAGAAAATGTTTGCAATCTATTCATCTGACAAAGGGCTAACATCCACTATCTACACGGAACTTAAACAAATTTACAAGAAAAAAAAGAACTCCATCAAAACGTGGGTGAAGGATATGAACAGACACTTTTCAAAAGAAGACATTTATGCAGCCAACAGACTTATGAAAAAAAGCTCATCATTACTGGTCATTAGAGAAATACAAATCAAACCACAATCAGCTACCATCTCACACCAGTTAGAATGGCAATCATTAAAAAGTCAGGAATCAACAGATGCTAGAGAGGATGTGGAGAAATAGGAATGCTTTTATACTGTTGGTGGGAGTGTAAATTAGTTCAACCATTGTGGAAGACAGTGTGGTGATTCTTCTAGATTCAAGGATCTAGAACCAGAAATACCATTTGACCCAGCCATCCCATTACTGGGTATATACCCAAAGAATTATAAATCATTCTACTATAAAGACACATGCACATGTATGTTTATTGCAGCACTATTTACAATAGCAAAGACTTGGAACCAACCCAAATGTCCATCAATGATAGACTGGATAAAGAAAATGCGGCACATATACACCATGGAATACTATGCATCCATAAAAACGGATGAGTTCATGCCCTTTGTGGGGACTTGGATGAAGCTGGAAACCATCATTCTCAGCAAAGTAACACAAGAACAGAAAACCTAACACTGCATGTTCTCACTCAAAAGTGAGAGTTGAACAATGAGAACCTATGGGCACAGGGATGGGAACATCACACACGGGGGCCTCTTGGGGGGGTGGGGGACAAGGGGAGGGATAACATTAGGAGAAATACCTAATGTAGATGACGAGTTTATGGGTGCAGCAAACCACCATGGCACATTTATACCTGTGTAACAAACCTGCATGTTCTGTACATGTATCCCAGTACTTAAAGTGTGTGTGTGTGTATATATACACACACACACATGCACATATATATATAAATATAAATATATAAAAATATGTATATATAAATATGTGTATATATAAATATGTATGTGTGTGTGTGTATATATATATGTATATATATATATATATATATATGATGCCCAGCACACTGAATGTATTAGCTGCCATTTTCATTATCTTCATTGGTAAGTTGGATCATATGAGATTGCTGGTATTTGACTGCTCTTGACCTATAAAATGGTAGTTTTGTACGGTTCAGTCTAATATTACGCCCTTCAGATTTATCTGGCCAGTTGCATCTTCTGCATTTCCTGAGTTCAACTCAGGATTTTTTTCTACATTTGTTAGAGAATCTATCTTGTTGAAGTTCAAAAGGTGTGGTATGCATTGTGCATATGGTCCAAGAACATGCTTCTTACCCATTTTTTGTACTATGTAGTTAGTGGAAATAATGCCTTGACTTTGGCTGCTTTTTCCTCATATATTTTTAGTGCTGTTGCCAATTTTTGTCTTTGTGTGCACCTTCTTGAGCATTTTAACTGGAAATTGTGATGAGTTTTATTGGGACATTTAGTTCAGTGGCTTTCAAACTTTTTAGTCATGACCCATAGTTAGATATGTTTGTACATATATATGAATGAGACATTAGTTTTATATAGTTTACTACACATAGTAAACTCTGACATTTTCTTTTCTATTTTTTCCTATAATTTGTTCATTTTCATTTTAAAAAGTACTGGTTACAACTCATAAATTTTGAAAACACTGATCTGGTCATGAACTGCATGCAGTTTGAAAAACACTGATCTAGTCTGTTGCTGTGCTGTCTAAAATCAGGTTCATTCATTTTTCAAAATCCATTTGTTAGATACATTATTGGTTATTTTGCTAGTAGCTGGGAATAGGGTGATGAGTAAAGCAGTCGTTATCACTGGTGGCATGAAGCATAGAGTCTAGTGGGATGGAGCATCTGAACCAAAAAAAATCACCCAAATGTATAAATACTATGCATGATAAATTCTGTGGGGGAAAGAGCAAAAGCGATTAAATGGGGAACCTCATCTGACTTTGGGGGTGATTCAGGATTTCCCTGGGGAACCGACATTTGGTTAGGTCTGCAGATGAGAACGTGTTAACTCTGTGAAGGACTGACCGGGGTGTGTGCGTGGGATTGGAGAGTCATGGAAGAAATAGTAACAGAAGCAAAATAGAAAACTGGAAGGGAAAGACAGGTGGAAGGCAATCTTCTTTGTTTGATGAGTTGGCATTTTTTGTAATACTTAGTAGGCCTTCCTGTTTGTGGCTTTTTTTTTTTCTTACTTGACAAAAGTCAAATAGGAATGTCAAGGATTTTTTTGGGGAGATGGGTGTTAGTGTTTGTTGAAGTAGTTTTGTATTAGAGCAATATAGTGTATTGCTAAATAGCAGGGTTTTTTTTTTTTTTTTGTTTTTTTTTTTGAGATGGAGTCTTGCTGTGTCACCCAGCCTGGAGTGCAGTGGCACAATCTTGGCTCACTGCAAGCTCTGCTTGCTGGGTTCACACCATTCTCCTGCCTCAGCCTCCCGAGGAGCTGGGAATACAGGTGCCCGCCACCATGCCCGGCTACTTTTGTTTTGCATTTTTAGTAGAGACAGGGTTTCACTGTGTTAGCCAGGATGGTCTCGATCTCCTGACCTCGTAATCCACCCGCCTTGGCCTCCCAAAGTGCTGAGATTACAGACTTGAGCCACCGCGCCTGGTAACAGCAGGGTTTTTTGAAGGCTGGCTCTGTATGAGGAGCTGTACAAAGTTGTGTTTGATATGTAGGAGAAGTAGATTTGGTTGGATTAAAAAATACTTTTATATATTATAATTACCAATTTAGTAACTATGCATAATTTGTAAGAAATTATAACACTGAAGTTAAGTTTTGGTAAGTGAAGATCAGATGGTTGGGTGAGTATTTCATTGCTTCTTGTTGATTTGAATATAATGGTAGGAATTATTGCTGCGCTAGGATTTTTGTTTTTTTACCTTGGTAGGATTTTAGTGTTCATTCCCCCCACCCTCTTTTAAAACTGAAGAGTTTAAAAGAAAGATTTTAAATTGGAAGTCCATAAAGTAAGTTGGAGACCACATGAGATGGGAGACCATGATTCAAGTGCCAGTTCTTCCACTGCTGCGCATGGTACCCTTGACAATACCCAACCTTTGAGGCCCTGGGAACCTTGTCTTAAAATGGAGGACTTGAAATCAGTTTGCAAGAATCATTCTCCCAATCCTATTATTAATATTAAGTGCCTTTATGCTTTCTATTTTCAACTTTGCTCTGGCTGTTTAAAGACTTGGCACCCCACCATTTAACTAAGCTAGTCCAACAAGCTCAGGCCAAACTTGGGAGAACTCCAGGTATTTGCATCTTTCTGAGTCTTTGTGGGGTCGGGCTCAGGTGACACTAATTCCTTCACATTGGGCAACACTACTAATGCTTCTCATTAAAACATGGAAGAATGGGCAAAGATTAGAATTCTCTTGAGACTGTTTTTTTTTTTTTTTTTTTTTTTTGTGACGATATCTCGCTCTGTCACCCAGGCTGGAGTGCAGTGGCGGGATCTCTGCTCACTGCAACCTCCACCTCCCGGGTGGTTCAAGCGATTCTCCTGCCTAAGCCTCTTGAGTAGCTGGGATTACAGGTGTCTGCCCCCACACTCAGCTAATTTTTGTATTTTTAGTAGAGATGGGGTTTCACCATGTTGGCCAGGCTGGTCTCGAACTCCTGACCTCAGGTGATCTGCCCACCTGGGCCTCCTAAAGTGTTGGGATTACAGGCATGAGCCACTGCGACTGGCCTAAATCTTTAAGACTTTATATCATAGTTTGTAGTTTGACAACACTTGAAATTAATTTTTTTATCCTTTCAGCAAACATGGAAAAATATGATTATTTTATGTTTATATGCTGGATGCTTGCTTTGGAGAAATATGCAGCATCTAAGTTATATATAATCCACATTTTATAAAAACCCATTGGATGAGGGTGATATTATTTTAAAAAGATTTTAAAGGGCTAAGGAATCATATGGAAGATAAATTCAGTTTTAACGACTATACCAAGTTTAAGGAATATTTTATAAGAAATGGGCTTATGTGAAAGAGAATTAAAGGTACTTGGCAATTCAGCTTACCTTTTCTTTTTCCTCCTAGCTTTATTGATGTATAATGACAAGCAAAACTGTATTTAAGGTCTACTTATGATGATGATATACATATATACTGTGAAATGAGTACTATTAAGTATTGTCACCATGCTGTATGTTAGATCCCCAGAACTTACTCATAACTGGAAGTTTGTACCCTTTGACCAGCGTCTTCCATTTCCCCCACCAACTCACCTTTTCTTACCAGTATATTAAATCATTTGATTCAAATACATTTCAACATTATTTTTTGTAATTCAATATATTCAGTCTTTCAAGTTCATTTATTGTAATGTGAATATGTTATTACACTTGTTCTTATTTTTTGTTTAGAAATCGAGGGAAGAAAGATGAGATGCATGCTTTTTCTATTTGTCTGAACTCTACTGAATTCCTCATTCGTAGTAAAATATTTACTCAGGAAGTCCAGGTAACTCTGGAGATTTTACTTAGTGTGTTTTGGTGCTGATTCATCAGTTGTTTCTTTTATTTGTTGTTGAATATCTTCTTAAGCTGATTATTATATGGAAACCAGCCAGGACTCCAGGCTCCTGATCTGAGACAAGGCAGGGGCAGGTCACACAGGCACAGGCAATGTTTGGCAATGTGTAGGTCCAAGCAGGTACTAGGCACAGATGCTCAATGCTAGTACTAGAAACAGGTTGGGTCTGAAGGGGTTGGGGTCATGGGGTTAGGGTAGGTTCAAGGTAGACAAAGCCAGGAAGAGGCACAGAGCATGTAGATGCCTGGCCTAGAATTCCACAAAAGGCATTCTGGATAGCCCTAAGAGAGAAGTGGTATAGACAAAAGTCTAAAGCTCTCAGGAGAAATTTATGTTTCAGAGTTGGAAGCATCAGTTGAACTTCTCTGATTGTTCAAGGGAATCTCAACACTCAAGCAGGGGTTTAGTCACCATGACCTTGGGAAAAAGTCCCAGCTTCTCTTCAGTGTTTGGCCATCTTAAAGTAGAGGGCTTCAAAATCACAAATTCTCATCTGATTCAGGGATTAAGAACCTTGTTGAATACTATTTCTCTAGGGGCAGGAATTAGCCGAGGTCTCATGACTAAATGTATTCTTTCTACAAGAGATTTATTATTAAACATATTTAACATTTGCTGTGGACTGGATTTTCTCCCTAATACTCATGTTGGAGCCCTAACCCCCCGTGTAGCTGTATTTGGAGATAGGGCTTTTAGGAGATAATTAGGATTAAATGAGATTATAAATGTGGGGTCCTAATCTGATAGGATTGGTGGCTTTATGGGAAGAAGAAGAGAGAGATCTTTGTCTCTATACACATTCACCAAGGAAAGGCTGTGTGAGCAAACAGTGAAAAGACAGCTGTCTGCAAGCCAAAAGGAGAGCCCTCACCAGAAACCAACCACGCTGGCACCCTGTATTATATTTCTAGCCGCTAGAATTATGAGAAAATAAATTTTTGTTATTTAAGCCACCTAATGTATGGAACTTTTTTTTTTTTTTTTTTTGAGACGGAGTCTCGCTCTGTCGCCCAGGCTGGTGTGCTGTGGCGCGATCTTGGCTCACTGCAAGCTCCGCCTCCCAGGTTCACGCCATTCTCCTGCCTCAGCCTCCTGAGTAGCTGGGGCTACAGGTGCCCACCACCATGCCCAGCTAATTTTTTGTATTTTTTTTTTTTTAGCAGAGACGGGGTTTCACCATGTTAGCCAGGATGGTCTCGATCTCCTGTCCTTGTGATCCGCCCGCCTCGGCCTCCCAAGGAACTTTTTAATGACAGTCTAAGCTAATACAACATTCCATGAATTTGGGTAGGGAATAAAAGTAACTCTGTCTAGTGGCTGTTCAGCAGAAAATATACACTATCGTTTACCTGCCTAACTCTCTTCCTTTTTCCTTCTTCATCCCGTTTTAATGGCAGAATAACTCAGTGATTAAAAATGTTTCAGTGAACACATCTTAAAGTATTTAAAACTGTTCAACTTATTTAAAACTAATTGTTTTTATATGAAATACTCTTTATTATCTTTTAAAATATATCTCTATTATTATTATTTTTAATAGAGAAGGGGTCTTGCTATGTTGACCAGGCTGGTCTTGAACTCCTGGGCTCGAGCAATCTTCCCAAAGTGTTGGGATTAGAGATGTGAGCCACCATACCTGGTCCTTAGTGTATTCTTAAAAACATTAAAAAAATTATTTTTGAAATCACATTATGGCAATATTTAAATAAACAAACCCACTTGTATTTGCAGTTTCCTAATGAATATATTTGTTATTTAGTCATGTTAGTTTTATGGCCTATTTCTATTATGTTCTATTTTATGGTCTACTTCTACCTAGAAGTAACAAATGTGTGTTTTTATTTCTACTGATCGTTTTTTAACACACTGTTATATAAGGCAATATAGTCTGAATCATATTTTTAATAGCCTGATAATAATCCATTAAGCTGTTAAACTGTTATTCAACCATTGCCCTATTTTTACACAGTTTTATTTCCTTTGTACTTGCTGTTTTAAAAAGCATTGTACTCAACAACTTTTATGTAATTTCCGTAGACTGATTAAGAGTGAGATCACTGATTTGAAAGTAATATCATTTGGTTTTCAAGTAGATTTTAAAAGGTAGTTTAAAAACTTAACTTTTAAAAGTAACACCTGTTTGTGTTCATTTTAGAAAACAAAGAAAAATATAAAGAAGAAGAAGGAAAAAGTACTCATACTCCCCACCTAGAGATAGCCATTGTCAAGTTTATGGGATATTCCCTTTTAATATTTTCTCTGTAAATTTTATCTAGTTGGAATCCTACTGGGCATAATCAGTACTTTGTCCTTTCTCTTAATAGTATGTGGTAAATGGAAATGATGTTAATTCCATTCAGCTACTGCTATAGTGAACTCACTTCAGTGAATATCTTTGCAAGCCTATTTTTGCATTTCAGGTAATTTCTTTAGAGTAGATTCCTGGTAATATAATTTGTTGCCTTAAAAGGCAGGGATGATTTTTATGGCTAGAGACAGAAATTATTAAATTGATTTCCAAAACAATGATAATGCTTCATACTCCTTCCAGCAGAGTTTGAGAAAAACTTAAAGATGGAAATTAGTATAAGTGAAATGTGAAATGATTAGAGCAATGGGAAACTTTAATAATAATCTGTCCTGGATGACATTGACTAGACCTCATTGGTGGATGTTCTCTCCACCGTGGTGATATCTTTCACTCATCCACAGTTTTGTCTTCTAACAGAGAACATTATGTTTCAAGCTTCCCTTAGTTTTATGTCCTTTAATATGCTGTGAAAAGATTTTTTTTTTTTTTTTTTTTTTTAGGCAGAGTCTTGCCCTGTCGCTAGGTTGGAGTGCAGTGGCGCGATCTCGGCTCACTGCAACCTCCACCTCCTGGGTTCAAGCAATTCTCCTGCCTCAGCCTCCCTAGTAGCTGGGACTACAGGCAGGCGCCACCATGCCCAGCTAATTTTTGTATTTTTAGTAGAGATAGGTTTCACCATTTTGGCCAGGATGGTCTCGATCTCTTGATCTTGTGATCCACCTGTCTCGGCCTCCCAAAGTGCTGAGATTACAGGCACGAGCCACTGCACCAAGCCAAGTTTTGTTTTTAACTGTATACACTGCATCAACTGATGGTAGGGTATTCCTGATGAGTATACTTCTGTGAAATAACTGGTTAACTACTAGAAAATGGAGCAAGTACTCTAAAAATGGATAGCAAAGAATTAAAAACTAAATGGTAATTATACCTGTGCTGGTTTAGTGTGTATTTTGCATATTTACCCGCATAAGCTTAATTTTCTTCTAGATGCCATTGATATTACAGTCAGGGACCACTTTTGTGCCTTGGGGAAATAAAGTGAGCTTCCTTAGGAGGTAATAGATTTGCAATTTCACCCATTACTGGAAGTAGTCACATGTAATCCAATTAAATTTGACATCTAATTAGTGATGGAGGCCCACCTTCAAAAAACTCAGATTTGAGGGATGGGAACTGAATGAAGATACCATGTGATAAATGCAATGTTAGAAGTTAGTTGTATGTCTATTTTCCTACTAAATATAGTGAAATTTAATAGGCATAGGAAGGAAATGGGGTAAGAGAAAGTGAGAGTGTGAATTTAAGCAGAGACCAAGACCAAGGGCCCACCTTAGGGTGCTATTCATGTATTAGAAAAGGGCCACACGTTTTGCTGTTCTTCCTCATAGTTGACAAGAGGGGACTCAATGAGCTGTGTTACCCAGAGAGCCCATGAAGATAAGGACTAACCAGAGGGGACAACTCTTCATGTGCTGGGAGGAGAACTCTTCGTGTGCTGGGAGGAGAGAGGATTTTATCCATGGGTCTCCAAACATTAGATACTTTAATGAGTCGTGTTTCCAAATACAGTCTTACAATGAATGTGACAATGGGGTTAAAAAAAAATTGTATTGCTCAATATAGGTTAACGGCATAATGCCAATTGCTTATCTCAGAAAAGCCATTCTGTAAGAGCCAAAGCAAGACAGTTCAGACAAGCAGCTCACTGCTGGCTCCGTCCAAGGATAGACATTCCACATTCTTTGTGGAATGCTGAATTAGATACTTTTCAGGATGTTCCCTATGAATATTACTTCATGCAAAAGGATATTTTTGATAAGAACTGAGTAGCAGTAAGTTCAAGGTTATTAAGCTCAATACTGCATCCTCTGTGGTCAGTTAAGTGTGGGTTCCTGTGCTTTAAGTGTTGGCTTGACTGAGAATAGCATGAACAAAGATCAGCCTATGAGCACGAATTTTATGCTTTTTACTTCAGGGAGTAGAAGGAAGAGAAATGAAGGCTCTGACAGTTGATGCCTTTGGCCAGAGTTTGCAAGACTGAAAGTCTGTGTGCTAAATGAATTTGGCCCCACATGCAATTTATTTGTTCAGGTCAAGTGTCAAAAGTCAGCGTAGACAGGTTGGCATTCTGATTGTTCCTCGTGCAAGTGTAGCTTGGAAGTTGAAGATCTGTTTTCATTAGGCACTTCATGTATTTATGATACCTGGTTGGTCCCTGTGGGTATTTGTGTTTGTGACATTTGCTGGTATATGGTCACAGTGTAATGATGTATGTGTAAGTTCAGAAGCAGCATAGAGGAGGTGGTGATTAATCTGGGTGGGGAGTAGGACCCATAAAAGGCTTCATTGAAAGGCTGTGACTGGAAAGATGAGTAGATATTTGCCAGGCATAGAATTTGGACAAGGGAGGGTATTCCAGGAAAAGCCAAGTGCGTATGCAAAGACAGTTGTGTGGATTAGCATTATGTGTTAGGGGATTTCTGAGTAGATCCAAAGTGCTGGGGCTTAACAAGCAAGATGAGTTATAGCCTAAGCCAGAAGTACCTGAAGGACTCAGTTTGCCATGCATGAGAAGGCTGGCCTTGGGGCAATGGGGAACCATGGAAAGGTTTGAAACAGATCATTGCCATACTAGATTTCTGTTTTAGGAAGGTTATTCTCCAAACACCCAGGAGAAATAGTTGCAGGTAGAAGGGACTAGAATAGCTTTTTAAAAAAAGTTATTTATGAAAACATCCTTATTTTTCCTCCATTTCACTGACCTATATAATTTTTTATGGTGAGACATTTGAAATTTACTCTTATTTTGAAATATACAGTACATTATTATTGACCCTAGCCACTCTGCTGTGCAGTGGATCTCAGAAAGAAGCTATTCCTCTTGTCTGTCTGAAACTTTGTACCCTTTGATCAATAACTCCCTATCTCCCACCCCGCTGTTCTTCATCCCTTGCCCCCAGCCTCTGGTGACCAACATTCTACCCTCTACTTCTTGGTTCAACTTTTTAAGATTCTGCCTATAAGTTGAGATCGTATAGTACTGAGATATCTTAAGAGAGATAATTAGGGCTTGAGGTAAGGCAGTAACAGTGGGTTTGGAGGGAAGAAGGTAGATACGAAAGACATTTAGGAAGAATTGATGCAACTTGGCTGTTGAATAGATATGGTGGGTGAGGGACGGGGGAGGAGTGATAGTGAATGGATGACAATGCCGTTGAATGAGACGAAGTAGGAGAGAGTAACAAGGACGTGGGAAGTGTATTTATATTAGATTGCCAGGGCTGCCATGAAGTCCTATGGACTGGGTGGCTGAAACAACAAAAATTTATTTTCTCACAATTCTGGAGGCTGGAAGTCATAGAGAATTGTGAGGACTGCTTTCTTCTAAGGCCTCTCTCTTTGCCTTGCATGTAATGGTCTCCTCCCCATGTCTTCATGTGGTTTTTCATCTGTACCTGCCTGTGTCCAACTTTCTTCCTCTTATAAGGACACTAGTCATATTGGATTAGGGCCACTCTAACGACCTCATTTTAACTTAATTACCTCTTTATAGACCCTGGCTCCAAATGTGGTCACATTCTGAGGTAGTGGGAGTTAGGGCCTCAACATATGAATTTCTTGGGGGGACACAGTTTAGCCTAGAACAGGAAGGATGAGGAGTTTGGTACATGTTGAATTTGCAAACCCTATGGAGTATGTAGAGTGGTGGTGGTGGTTCTATAATGCATTTGGATGTGTGAGAACACAGCCCAGAAAAGAACTCCAGATTTGGTATTTAAAACCATGGGCATGGATAAAATTGTCTTCACCAGTAATAACCAACCTTGGCTTATTTTAAGAACACCTGGGGGAGCTTTTGTAACATACCATGTGCAGGGGGCTCACTTCAGGCCATGACTCAGTCTTTGAAAGAGAGGCCAGGGCAGACACCTGGTCGTTCTAATGTGATCCAAGGTTGAGGGGATGGGTCTAGGGTAAGTGTAGAGAAGAGATCTGAAAGAATGGCTCAGATCATTCAAGTGGTGGTTGGTAAGAGAGAGAGAAGGATGGGAAGGATGGGAGTCTGGGGGGCTTCTTGCCTGATGTCCATCAACTTCTCCATGATGGATTTGCAAACTGGGGAGTTCCTTTGAGGGGATTTAAGGCTTGGAAGAGGTGCTGAGAGAAATGGCAGCATTGATGGCTTCTCTTTGTGGGCTCATCTGAGATTAGAATGCATTGATTAATAGTGACAGCTTTACCTTTTCCTTAAGTTTTCCCCACGAGGCCTCTGGAGGTTGTGAATGGGAGCAGAACAGGCAGTTTGGAGTTTAATCATGATTGCGGTGTCAAAGGGCAGATTGGCAGAAAGGAGCGTGGGAGGTAGCAGCCTGGTGTGAGGGGAGCCCAGAGGGCTGACCATGGTATTTAGGCTGGGCATTCTGAGAATTGACCTTGGATAGGGCTGGTGAACAGGAAAGAATGGAGGGAGCAGGAGGCTGGGTATTTTGGAGGGCTGAAATAATGTGTATGAGCTCAAACAGCTGCATAGATGCATAGTTTCAGCTATAAAGGGGGATTTTGAAGTGTCACAGGCAATTCTGAATGATGAGGGGCTAAGTGGTATAGTCAATTCAGAAACTAACTTGTCAGGTCAGACTGTTGGGTGTGATGAAATTGCCCTTGATAATGACTTGCTTGATGATTGAGTTGTTTGCAAGAGGGAATGAAGGTTGGGGAAATTTACTAGATAACCTTTAAGGTTTCTTCCAGCCTCAGGATTTAACAAAATGTCATTGTTTTGTGTCACGGCTCCCTGATCTCCCTTTTTTTCTTTTTCTTTTTGGAATCAGAGTAGAGCAATCTGAAAAATGCCATCTAACAATCCCATTTTTATTGATCCCATTGTAATTGTAAATGTTTGACAGGTTATAGCCTCTTTAAATGCCTTTGGAATCCATTAACCCATGTTTCATGGAGTTCACACAGGGTAAAGTGGTACTTTGGTCGGAACGTGCTTTGCTGAATGTCACTGATTTGTCTCCACCACACAGCTGGCTTCTGAGGCTTATAATGGGCAATTAGGACAGGAAGGAGTTACTTAAGTTCTTTTTAAGGTAACATTAATTGGATTCATCTCTTACCACATGGTGAGGGTCATGGTTATTACATTTACCATTTTGGGTTTGGTGTTTAACCTCTTTATTGTGGATTGGTTGGTTCTGGACATTTTCAGATTTAGTTTTGTGGTAGGATGTTTTGTCTGTAGTTTGCATGTGTATTTAGAACTGGAATGAAGTGTACTTTTTAAAACTACGACCCCAACAGCAAAAAGGATTTTACAAGCACTTTTGGCCTTCATTGTTAGAGTGTCTTCCTGTTCTATGAGGAAATAAATTTGATCCTTATCACGGAATTAAAAAAAAAATCCTTGAATATATTTTTTGTTGTTCTTGTTGCAGCAAATGCAGATATCAGCGACTTTCATGATAAGTTTGCTTATTTAGGGGAGAACATTTTCTAAATCACATAAAGCTTAACATTAACAGAATAAAATTTGGAGATTAAAATTGTAAGAGTGAAATTCTAGATCTTTCACAAAGTTACAGGCTGAATCCAGCTGGTCTGCCCTGTCCAGTCACAAGAATTCCCCGTATTACATGAAATTTTCCTTCCTTCTTCCTCTCCTCTCTCCTTCCTTGCTTTTTCCTGTCCTCTCTTTTGGCATATTTCTCTCAATTGAACAGTTTCTTAGTTTTTTGCCACCAACCTCAAAGGATCAAGTGTGAATGAAGTAATTGCTTTATTTTAGGCTCTTTATTTTGCCCCATCAGCCCCATTTAAAACTCTGTCTCCTCCTACCACATTCCAGATACTGTTTTCTTCTTTAGGGGACAAGCTTGGACTGGAACTGAAAGATGTGATTACCCAGCTTTACCATCAACTCCCAGCTTTACCATCAACTGAGACCAACCCAGATTCACTTCTGCTTTTGTGGACTGCCAGGATACTGAGTGTGTGTGTGTGTGTGTGTGTGTGTGTGTGTGTGTGTGCACGCGCGCATGCATGTGCGTGTTTGTGTTTGTTAAAACAATAACAATTTGGCAAGCATAGGGTAAGGCATTGGTTTTCACTGTTTACTGTCGTCAGAAATTCCAGAGATGTGTATTTAAATGCAGTTTTCAGCCTGCTCACAGTGTTCACGATTCAGATAATTTGGGAAGGATCCAG
Source organism: Nomascus leucogenys (assembly GCF_006542625.1). NCBI lineage: Eukaryota > Metazoa > Chordata > Mammalia > Primates > Hylobatidae > Nomascus > Nomascus leucogenys. The sequence goes on from NC_044381.1 coordinate 23,587,562, forward strand.
GACTCTGCATTTTTTTTTTGTTTGTTTTTTTGAGACAGGTTTTTGCTCTATTGTCCAGGCTGGAGTGCAGTGGCGTGATAACTGCTCATTGCAGCCTTGAACTCCTAGGCTCAAGCAATTCTCTTACCTCAGCTGCCTGAGTAGCTGGGACCATGGATGTGCACCACTGTGCCTGGCTAATTTTTAAATTTTTTTTGTAGAGACAGGGTCTCGCTATGTTGTCCAGCCTGGTCTTGAACACCTGGCCTCAAGTGATCTTTCTGCCTTGGCCTCTCAAAGTGTTGCAATAAGAGGCATGAGCCATTGTGCCTAGCCGAGACTCTGCATTTTTAACAGACAACTGGTGGGCCACATGTTCTTTGAGAAACAGTGGATTTGGGGACTTTAGTTATTCTTATTTTACATCTCACAGTAGCAGTATTTTTCAAAGTTGGGCCAATTTGAAATGACTGTTTTATCAAACTGTAGACATTTTTTTTTCATTGTAATGTGCTCTCTAAACACCTCATATCCAAACATTAAGAACAAGTGGGTTTCGTCATATTCTGGACTGGTCAGAACTAGCCAGCAAGGGTACCATATTGTGTTTTAGGTGTCATCCTTGAAGGATAGAATAAATCTGCTGTCATGTTCTCAGTGAAAAGCGGAAAGAAGTTGTAAAGGATCTGCAAAATAGAATTATGAGACAGAGGAAAGAAAGAAACAGACAATCTGATCTCTATCTTCATCGGCCAGATAAGCTTTGAAGTGTTTAAAGAATGGGATTCAGTTTGGTTACAAAAGAGTAGCTGGGTCCCAGGGATGGGTTTTTCAGTTAGGATAATCTGAACTACATGTGAGAATTTCTAGCAAACTGCCTGTCCAAGGGTCTCATGGCTGGCCTTGGAAGGTAGTGAGCTTCCCATTATTGGAAGTGTTCCAGCAGACATCATAGAGAATAGATTATGCAGTGACTAAAGGATTGGATAAGATATAGAACTAGATGACCTCAGAAGTTTTCTTCCAATCATGAGATGCTATAAGTTTTATGAACAACACACTTAAAATAGCTTTAAGACACTCTACACGAATTCAAGGCTGAAATAAGACTAGTTAAACTATTATCAGTCAATTGATTATTAAAACCAAGCACAGACTTACACCCACTACACACACTTATGCCCACAGATGATAAATGCCAGGATAGTTTGGATTGCCTTTGAAGTTTATTATTTGCAGGTGTAGAAGCTCTTAAGTTTTAGTTTGTAGTGTTTCTAAAAGTGAGGCATTCTCTTGAACTGTCTTTGATGATTTGATGTTTATACATTGTGTCTGCTGTGAATTTGGAAAGCACTGCAGAATCACTTTTTCAAAGATTAGAGGAACGTGGGATAGAATAAATTAAGTTTTTGGCTAATATTTGGTATTCTTCTTTAGGGATCTGCTTTCAGAGATCTGTTTCTGGAAGGAGAAGGGAAGTCATGACATTTTATGTGAACTCAACTGGGCAATGTGAGGTTTTCCTATCATTAGCTAATAATATACATTTAAAGTCACATGGAAGTGTGTTGCCTGTGATCTGAATTTTTATTCCTAAATAAATTAGAGATTAAAATCTGTGGTTTCCAGTTCAAGGGTAGGGTACCAAAAAAATTTGTCTGATGTGGGTTTTTATGTCATTAAGAAAAGCGGCAACAGCTAAGCATTATTGGCTTTTCCCTTTTCTTGGTTGCACTTGTCCTTTTCCCTTATCTTGAAAGGCGGTAGTAAATGTTGACTTTTTGCCTCTAATTCATCTCAATGATTGTACATTTTAACATGTTTTAAGATAGGTGGTTTTAGCCCCTACCTTATTTTCCTGGTCCTCTTGCTTCCACTGCTCTGGTTCCCAAGAATCAAAATTGAGGCCAGATGTATGTTAACATCAAGAAACTGACTGGCTCTCTTGTTCTCTCCCTCCCCAGATATTAATGCAAGAAGGGAACTAGGACACCAGGAACAGCCACTGTTAACATTCTCCTATAATTTCTGCCTGTTATTCCTTTGCAAGGCCTTTATGAGAGCTGAATGTATTTTTGTTCTGTGTTTTAAAATTTTAACATTTAAAGGCAGTGCTTTCCCCTCACATTGTAAGTCTCTGAAAACATTGTATATAAATATATAGATATATTGCATATTTGTTTTCAATTTTAAAATGGGATTTTCTTGCACAAAGGTTTGTATACAATTCTACGGCCAACTGACCTATCTATGTATCCATATATATATATATATATATATCTTTTCCTAATTATGAAATGAGAAATGAAAATATGTAAAGTGTAAACTATATAAACAACAAAAACAAACGAGAATTTGTAAAATATAAAAATCATAGTAACTTAGCATCCATAATAAAATCTCTATTAATGTTTGTAAGTACCAAGTCTTTTCCGCTCCATATTTAGACATATAATTTATTCAATTATTGATTAGAAATTATAGGTAAAAATCATCCAAATCATGCAAATTCTGAAAAACTAGAAATAGCAGCTGTTAACAGTATTGGTATATGTCCCTTCATATACTCAAATACATATATATATGCCCAGTATTATTTTCTATTAATTTTTAAATAACTTTTTTTTACTATAAAAGTGATTCATATATAATTCAGAACCCCTGGAAAATATAAAAATGTAAATAAAAAATGGACTGAAATATTTCCACTCAAACATAAACCAATCATTTTTACCAGTTCTTCCAAATATGTACACTTATGTCTGCAAACCCCACATTTTTCTTTTTTTTCTGAGATGGAGTCTCGCTCTGTCCCCCAGGCTGGAGTGCAGTGGCGCGATCTCAGCTCACTGCAAGCCCCGCCTCCCGGGTTCACGCCATTCTCCTGCCTCAGCCTCTCCCGAGTAGCTTGGACTACAGGCGCCCGCCACCACGCCCGGCTAATTTTTTGTATTTTTAGTAGAGACGGGGTTTCACCGTGGTCTCGATCTCCTGACCTCGTGATCCGCCCGCCTCGGCCTCCCAAAGTGCTGGGATTACAAGCGTGAGCCACCGCACCCGGCCAAACCCCACACTTTTCAAAAAATAAAAATGACACAAGTATATATTGCTTTGTGGCTTTTAAAAAAAATATTTAGGAATGTATCAAACATTTTTGTGTTAATAAATGCTCAATAAAGTTTGTTTTGGTTTGAAATCTCATTCCTGACTCTAAACCTCACTTTGAGATTTCCCATCTGTGCCTCTGTGTAATTTGTTTGTAGTGATGGTCCACTTTACTAATTATCTCTTCAGTTGCACTTAATCAGCTGTATTACTCACCTACTGAATTTCTAATTTGAAATACTGTGTTTTTATATTTCTAGGAACCCTGTTTCTATTTTTATTTTAGGAAACCTGTTTACATCTTCTTAAAAGTTGTATGGTCATTTTTAATATATTATCCTTTAATACGTCCTCTTTTACTTTTACTTATTAAACATTTTTATTTTATAGTCTGTATTTGATGATCCCAGTATCTGTAGACTTTGTAAGTCTGTTTCTGCTATTTGTTCTTTTTGATGACTCTTGTAAATGTTGACTTGTTTCTGTATGTGCTTTGCGATCCCACCCCACTCCCCACTCTCCCAATGTAAGCTCATGTTTCTAGGAACGTTTTCTCTGGGAATTCTTTGAGAGCTTAAGGTGAATCAGTTCAGAAAGAATTTGTCTTTTCTTCTGTTTGATGCATTAAAGGCACTCTCAACCCATGTCCACATCAGGTTGAATTATTAGCTTGAGGTTTTTGGGTGGCTGCACCAGCAGTATGAATTCAGGTCATCCCCAGTTTATTAAGGGCAAGTGTCCGGATATAAATTCTCAGGGGCGACTCTTTCCTACCTAGATCCATGTGTGAGACAGTCACATTTTCTGACCCTCTCCCTGTGTGATGTGGGTCAGTATTTTTTCTATTAGTTCAGCTGTTAAGGGTAGGATGTCCCAGCTTTTTGCAGAGGTCTTTGATCTGACTTCCATTTTTCACTTGATTTCTGCTTTTGAAAGCCAAAACTCAAGGTCACCTGGGATTATTAGGATATAATCAGCTGACAGACTCTCTAGTTTATTATTATTATTTTTTTTCTTTTCTGAGTTGATTTCTTGATTATTTTTGCTTCTTGGGAGATTCATGACTTTTGCCAACTTGGGTAAACATTTACAGAGGTGGAGGTGTGTACTTGTGTATGCATACACACACAGCAGTTTTACATGTTTTTGTGCTAGAAGAGTTTTCAGCGTATTTTGCTCTTAGTATTCTGGGAAAAGACGTCTGTCGTGTGACTTTTAAAATAGTAGGACATATTTTGTCCTTCAAATATATTGTTATTAATAAGATTTTTTTTTTTGAGACGGAGTCTTGTTCTGTTGCCCAGGTTGGAGTGCAGTGGCACAATCTTGGCTCACTGCAACCTCCACCTCCCGGGTTCAAATGATTCTCCTGCCTTAGCCTCCCCAGTAGCTGGGATTACAGGTGCCCACAACCACACCGAGCTGATTTTTGTATTTTTAGTAGAGATGGGGTTTCACCATGTTGGCCAGGCTGGTCCTGAACTCCTGACCTTGGGTGATCTGCCTGCCTTGGCCTCCCAAAGTGCTGGGATTACAGGTGTGAACCACTGCACTCGGCCTCTTAAATTAATACCACTTCTTGAAACCTTAAGGTTGCTTTCAATTTCATAGATAGAGTTTTGTAATGATCGTCCTCAGTAGGTATGTTAGCACAGATTGCTGGTTCTTTTCCAGTGATAAACATCTTGAAGTAGAATTGCTAGGTCAAAGGGTGTGTTTGTGTGGCTTTTGATACATATTGCCAAAATCATCCTTCAGGGACAGGATGAGATTGTTCCATACTGAAACCCCTGATCACAGTGCTTGAAAGTGCAGCAACTTCATTAAACTGAATATTATAAATTTAGAAAGATTATCAATGTGTTGGGGGCAATGGCATTTTATTTTTAAAATTAGATTATTTAATCACTTTATGTTAGGCACAATTTTTTCTTATGCTCATCGATCATTTGTATTATTTCTCATAAATTTCTTGTGGATGTTTATCAACCATTTTTCTATTAGGATGCTCATCTAAAAATTTACTTGTTTAAGCTGTATATTTAATACATATAATTTTCGTTTTTAAAACTTTAAGAATGTTAACAGTTTATGATGTGATATGAAGCATTTTTTCATATATGCATTTGTTTAATATAATGAAGCCTTAAATGTTTAGGTAGTGTATTAGGCCATTTTTATACTGCCGTAAAGAAATACTTAAGACTGGGTAATTTATAAAGAAAAGAAGTTTAATTGGCTCACAATTCTGCAGGCTCTACAGGAAGCATGGTGCTGGCATCTGCTCGGCTTCTGGGGAGGCCTCACAAAATTTACAGTCATGGCAGAAGGTGAAGGGGGAGGAGGCATCTCATGTGGTGAAGACAGGAGCAAACAAGCACCACTGAAAGAGAGAGAGAAAGGGAGAGAAGGAGTGAGTTAGTTGGGGTGAGGTGACACATACTTTTAAATGACAGTATCTTGAGAGAACTCAGATCACTTACCACGAAGAAGATGTTCCAGAGCCATTCATGAGGGATCTGTCCCCACGATCCAAACATCTCCTATCAGGCCCCAGGTAAAACACTGGGGATTACGTTTCAATGTGAGATTTGGGTGGAGACAAATATCCAAACTATTTTAGGTAGTTACCTTTATCAGTCTTTTCTTTGGCCTTATGCTAAAATAGCCTCCTCTCAATCTGTGACTATATAAACATTCTACCATATTTTCTTCTAGATCTCTTAAGGCTTTATTTTTCATACTCATTTCTAATGCATAAACATTTGTTTATGTGCTGTAAAGATTTATACCTTGTACCCTTGTGAATTTATTTGAGTTGGCTTGCCTGTTTACCTATTTGGAGGTGTGACTTGGATCAAGCCAAATTATTTGGGATTTTTTTTTTGTGTTGAGTCTGTAACTTTTGAATATGTAATTACCATGGCATGGAATTGGTAATATAGATGTTTGCACAGGCAATGGTGAACTCCAAATTCATGATGGAACAAGCAGGTGCGTGTGTTAAGGAAGAAGGAATAAGTTAAAGGATGTGCCAAGACAGAAAGTTAATTATAATGCTTAACCTTTAGGGATCATTTCCCCCAACATTTTGTATATGTTTTTTTTTCTTCCTAATGGCCATTGGGAATGGAATGTGTGGGATTGACCAGGAAGGCTCTTGCATCATCAGGATTTTCAGTGACTTGAGAAAGCTGGGAAGATTATATTACCAGCACTTTGTGTCTTGTGTATAGCCTTTTGCATACATGCATGAATGAAGAAAATCACTGGACAGGAAATAGTTGTGTTAGAATAATTGTGCTTTTGGGCAAACAAATTCTTCAGTTCATTTTTCATTTCTAGTGGCTGTATGCCTTCATTAATTCCTCCTTTTCTTGTTCAATTACCCTTTATTGAGCACTGTCTATATTGCCAGGCACACTGAGCATTAGGATAAAAAAATAATGATAGGGCTGGCTTAATCCTCCGGAAGCTCAAAGTCCAGCAGTTGTCTCATAACTGAATAGGGTTTAGTGTGATGAATGTTATTACTTATGTGCAAGATACAGAGGTGATGGCATATAGCAGGGCACACCAACACACTGCTGATGATGTGTGTGTGGCAGTGATTAAGAAGGAGACTCCTGAGACATCAGCTGGACACTGGAAGATTGAAAGATAAAGGGAGTTCACCTTGTGGATAGGCAGTGGAAGAAGGCATTTTAATTGTGAAAACAGTAACATGATGTTTTCTAGGAACTCCAGGTAGTTTTGTTGGTAAATAATGTAAGACTTGCTAGTGGACGAGGCAGAGGCTGGATCAGGCGATGTCTTGGGGAATGTACAAAGGAATCTGAAGTTTGCTTCCTCCCTCCCAATTCTTTTTTTTTTTTTTTTTTTTTTTTTTTGAGACAGGGTCTCACTCGTTGCTCAGGCTGGAGTACAGTGGTGCCATCACAGTACACTGCAACCTCCACCTCCTGGGCTCAGGTAATTCTCTCACCTCAGCCTCCCGAGTAGCTGGGACCACACAGTCACATGCCACCACACCTAGCTAATTTTTTTCACCGTGTTGCCCAGGCTGGTCTCCTGAGCTCAAGTGATCCACCTGCCTGGGCCTCCTACAGTGCTGGGATTACAGGCATGAGCTGTCACGCCCGGCCCACCTCCTTCCCAATTCTTAACAATTGAAAGGATTTCCACAGTTTTGTTAGACCATTGCAAGAGGTTAAATTGGATAGAGATAGAGAGAAATGAAATGAGGTTAGAGATAGAGGCCCCCCCCCTTTTTTTTTTTTTGAGACTCTGTCACCCAGGCTAGAGTACAGTGTCATAATCATGGCTAACTGCAGCTTCGACCTCTTGGGCTCAACCAATCCTCCCGCTTTAGCCTTTTGAGTACCTGGAACCACAGGCACATGCCATCACACCCGGCTATTTTTGTTTTTTGTAGAGATGGGGTCTCACTTTGTTGCCTAGGCTTGTCTCAAATTCATGGGCTCAAGTGATCCTCCCACTTTAGCCTCCCAAAGTGCTGAGATTACAGGCGTGTGCCACCATGCTCAACCAAGAATGGATTTGAATCTATTAAGTTGGAATGTTGTACTACGTTCTGGAATGGGATGCATAATTAAGTATCACCAGCCTATAAGTGTCTGTGGAATTGATTGGTATGGATAAGATGGCCTAAGGAGAGTAAGCAGAAGTAGAATAGGAAAGGCAGAGCTTGGGGGTAAGCCAACATTTCCTAGTCATCAGAGGAAGAGGATCCTGCAAAGAGGCTTGAGAAAAGGCTATCACAAAGTTGGATAAGAATCAAGGGAGCATGGTGTTGTGAGCAGGGCAAAATTAAAACGAGTGATTAATGATGCAAAATGCCAACAAAGGGTCAAGTAAGATAAGGACAGAAAAAGATCCTTTTTAGAGGTCAGTGATCTTAAGGTTTTGAGTTGGGGTGGAGGAAGCCATGGTTCATCATATAAAAATGTAAAAGCAATAAGCACAGTTTCTTCAGTATCCTGGGCCTTGAAAAGGGAGGATGGGGTAGGGGGACGAGAGAGAAGGAAGAAATTGGGGTCAAGGGAGTACCTTTTCTTTCTTGAATAGGAAATCTAGCATGTTTATATTCTGAGGACTGGGAACTGAGGAGAGAACAAAACTGAAGCCACAGAAGAGAGGATAATTGAATGAAGTAAACTACAGTTCAAAACAAGATGTGGCCAATTGAAGACTAGGATGAATGGGAGAGATATCTTGCAAAATAATTGTTAGCCAAAATTGGAGGATAAAGACATGCATTTCACAAATGTTTATGAGCACAAAGAACTATGGCAGCTGTGTACTGGGTGAAGGATGGAGCCTTGATTATGCCCTCATGGAATGATTAGTTTTTATTAAGTCTGAGTTGTTGGGATGAACTTCATTGAAATGGTTAATGTGACTTTGACACTACTAACAGTATGAATATTACATGTTAGTTGGAATAGTGGTCCAAGACATATACAAATAAATTCAGTTATTTCTGAGTTATGAATTCTGAGCCTAATTATTGTTACCATTACATTTTTGTTTCTGTAAGCCATATAAATCTGAGATACAGCTGGAGGTTTGGGGGAATAATTCCTAGGATATGTGGCTGCAGCGTCTCCCCTTAACTCCCACGAAGAATGGTTTGGTTTTCATGGTCCAGCTCCTTGGGATGGTGGAGGAGGAAGCTTCTGAACTGGCCACACTGCATTGGCTCATGGGTGACTGCCCTTTCTGTGATTGCAGCCACCACTTTTTAGTCCCTGACCCCCAAATAATAGTTCACTGTACTTATCTTCCCCTCCCCAAAGAGAAGGAGATTTTCCTTCCAAATAAGAAAACTCTTTAGGGCATCCTCAAGGATGCCTATGTGTTTGTAACACTTTTAGCACCCAACATAGCCCTTTCTCTTTTGATTTGTGGTTCACTCTATTAAGCAAATTACATTCATTATCCCTAGAGAATGGGTTCTAAGTAGATTTGTGTGCCACCCTGCTGGTTTCACTCTTGCCTGCTTTTACTTGAGATGCGAGTGTGCATGTGTTGACTCTGTCTTACCATGGAGTGTTCTGGCTTGTCTACTAAACTCCAGGGATAGGGACAGCCATAATCCTGCCTTCTCTGTTTGTGACTGAATCTCTGTAGTTTAAATACTTTATATAAAACTTACACGTTTCAGATAAAACGTAAGCTGATTAATAACAGCTGATTAATAACAGCTATGCAGGAACATTCAATTCTGAGGCAGTTTTAATGTAGTCATTGATAAAATACAAACTATCATAATAAAACTGTTTAATTTACAGTTGATTCCACAGGATCAGGGGATTTCCATTTCAAATGGGCTCCTGATGATCTGCCTGGATTCCCAGAATTTCTCATCTGGGTATACAAATTAGGTTTCTTGTAACCAGCACTTCATATTTTATTTTTATTTTTCTTTTGTAGAGATGGGGTCTCACCATGTGGACCAGGCTGGTCTCAAACTCCTGGCCTCAAGCAATTCTCCTGCCTCAGGCCCACAAACTGCTGGGATTACAAGTGTGAGCCACCATGCCTGGCTCCCTTCATATTTTAAAGAGAAGTTACACCTACAGTGTTTCGACTTTTGATGGACACATCTTTCTAGAGCATAGTTCTTGCATTCCTCTTTTACTGAAAGTTGTTAACTGCTTTGTTCCATTAGCCTTAGCAGGAAAAATCCTATCTCTGGAGTTTTAGGTCCCTTGGTTTATCCTAATTTCAATTAGGAATAAGAGAATACCTACCTATTCAGCTCTCAAACAGCAATGAATATTGCACCGTGTTCATCCTCATTATCTCCCATTATTAGTTTACATTCTGGGACACTTTTTCTATCTTTAATGATAAGTTCATTCAGAAATATGTTCCCACATTGAGCCATACTTCTGGTTTTGTGTGATTAACTTTGGCACCCCATGAGTAGTGTCTGTTAAAATTAAATGCTTGTTTTACCTCAAGAGAGCTAGAATACATACACATATTACTGTGATTTACTGTTAAGTGTGCAGATTGAGGTGGTTTAGAAGTTTAAAATTGTTTTCTGAAGGGAAATTTACAAGAAAAGTGTAATAGATGAATATGTGATTAGGACTGCATTCCTTTTTTAAGTAAATTAAACAGTTTTATTATGATAGCTTGTATTTTATCAATGACTACATTAAAATTGCCTCTGGAATTGAATGTTCCTGCGTGGTTGTTATTAATCATCTGAAACGTGTAAGTGTTAGATAAAGTAAAAAGAGCTATAAACCAAGGAGAAAGTCTCAAGATAGAACTTTAAAAAACCACTGTTATTTCCAGGTAAAATATTTAATTTCCAAAGAAGGTTAGCATATATTAAAAGCTAAATCGTATTCTGCATTTGTTGGCTACATTTATATGGATTTTTATATGGAAGTTCCTATCCAGGGTATTTATTAGTCATTTTGGAAGTTTTTATCCAGGGTATTTATTAGTCAGCATCTTATATGTTCTTTCACAAGCTGTATGTATTATTTTTAAAAATAGAATTCTAATTGAGCTTTTAATCTGTCTGCTGAATCAGGAACATTACATGACTTTCTTTGGAGGGGAAGGAAGCCAGTGGTTAGTTTTAGGTGTAAAAGAGATCTTCAAGCACGATCTTTTTAACTTCTTGTTTCTGTATCATTTCAGGAAAGAGGCAGCTTTTCCTACATTAGATTGTTAGCACAGAATAACAGTAGAAGGGTTCAGAAATGAAGCTAAAAGGAAATAAGAGACCAGCATGATGCTGGAGTTCCCCTAGGCCAGCCAAATTATGTTCAGGCCTTTAATCCGTCTGGATGTTAGTTCTGTGTATGATATGAAGTTGGGGTGTCTGATTAGGTATATTTTTCCTTTTGCCTTAGAACCATTTTTTTTCCAGTCCCTTTATGTCCCCACTGTAATGTCATGTGTATCATCTATGTAAGACTGTTTTGAAACTTTGTGTACCTCTGAATGTCTAGCCTGGAACAATTGTCACATTACCTTCATTATATGGCTTTTAATATGTCTTACTCGTTGGTAGGTCAAGTCCTCTACTTCTGTTCTCTTAATTTGTCATGGCTATTTTGGTCCTTAGCATTTCACTGGAAATTTAGGAGTGGGTTTATCTATAGACTTTCTTGGACTTTGAATTTAAATAATCATTTTGATTGCAAATCAGGGCAGTTTTGACTCTTTCACTCCTTACATGTTATTTATTGTTGTCTTGTTTCATTGAATTAACTAGGCTGTCTAGAACTGTGTTGAATAGTAGGAGTAATAGTGAGATTTTCTTGTTATTCCTGATATTGAAGAAAATGCTTCTAAAGAGAACCCTATTCCTTTTTGAGGAGTATTATTTAAAACAGCTCAGCATTTCCATGTGTTTGATTTTAGCACATTAAAACATAGGAAACATGCAGTGAACAAAAGGGGTTATTATGAGCTTAGTGTACTAGCTGTCTTAATGTTTTCATTGTTTTAGAGGCATTTAGTTAGATTTAATTCTGACTCCAAAATGACCGACCTCTCTGGAGACTGTATTCTGTAGGAGAGAATAAGAGTATTTCCATTTTAATGGAAAAGTGGCAAAACTTCCTTCCACTTCATAATTTTTGTGGACAGTATTCCAGCACTGTCCAATAGATTTTTGTGATAATGGAAAATGTTGTATTTCTGCACTGTGCTCGTAGGAGAGCAACTATCATATTGGACCATGTGGGCCTAGACTTTGGAGTTCTAACCATGCCCCATTTACTAGCTGCGCAGGTTCCTGCCTGGTTTCAGAAGGCTTATTCTTCTGGGCTAGCACAGCTCACACTGAGGCACGTGGCTGGGGGAGTAGAGCAGTCCTTGCTGGATTGCAGCCATGGCTCTCCTTTAGGCCTGATGCCTTTATGCAAGTGAGCAGCTGGCACCATTGGCAAGGGTGATCCTGGTGACTACCTCTGGAGGCTCTGGACCCTGACTGCTGAAACAGGAGAAAACCCTGGCCCCATGCCCCTAAGAAGTCACCCGATCAAAGTGGAGCCTGTTGTTTCCCTAGTCACAAGTCAATACTAAGAGATTTGGCTGGTGACAAGGAAATTTTTCATGTTAGAATTCTTGTACCCAGCTCTTTTAGAACTGGACTACTGTTCTCCCATATTCAGGAGGCCATGAACCAACCAGTAGATTGTTTATTGTGCTTACTGATTTATGAAAAAACTTCTTTGTACAGAGCTTCTGAAAGAGTAAGAGAAAGGGAGAATAGCAGTGTTATGGACTGAAGATTTTGTCTCCCTGAAATTCATATGTTGAAATCTCAGTCCCCAAGGTGATGGTATCAGGAGGTGATTAGGTCATAAGGGCTCCGCCCTCATGAATGAGATTAGGGGCCTTATAAAAGAGACCCTACACTCGGCGTGTTGACTCACACCTGTAATCCCAGCACTCTGGGAGGCTGAGGCAGAAGATTTGCTTGAGCTCAGCAGTTTGAGACCAACCTGGGCAACACAGCAAGACCCCATGTCTACTATTAATAAAAATTTTTTAAAATTAGCCTGGTGTGGTGGTGTGTGCCTGTAGTTTCAGCTTCCTAGGAGGCTTAGGTGGCAGAATCACTTGAGCCTAGGAGTTTAAGTCTATAGTGAGGTATGATCGCGCCACTCCAGCCTGGGTGACAGCAAGACCCTGTCCTAACATGCTCGTAGGAGTTTCATTAAATGTGACCCCAGAAGAGCTCTCTAGCCCCGTTTCCACTTGTGAGGCTAAATTGAGATGATGGCAGACCACAACCCCGAAGAGGCCTCATCAGTGTCCAACTTTGTTGGCACCCTGGTCTTAGACTTCCAGCCTTCAGATCTGTAAGAAAGAAATGTTTGTTGTTTAAGCCACCCAGTCTGTGGTAGCTTTCATAGCAGCCTGAACTGACTAAGACAAATGGATAGCTGTCTGGTTGTTTTAGAAAGCAGGGCTGCACAGCGTGGGGATGCTGCTGCTACTCATTCCTGCTCATTCCAGTGTTCTGGAAAATGAGGTAGGGTGGGGGAGGTCTGAACCTTCTAATTTATTTCTAGCTGTTCTTTTTTAGCAATTAAAGCATTCATTGGACACCAATTGCTTTTAATTCAGTCCCATCTGCACTGTACTTAATAGATATTACTCCCAGGTTCTTATAAATGGCTGGCTGTTATTCTTGGTTTCAGAGCTATTTTGAGTTTTTGTCTTCATTTGTATTTTGACTGGAAATTGGGTGTGGACATACTGGGGAGTTGGGGCTGATGTCATCTTTATTCAGAAGTCGCTTTATGACCATGTGCGGCATATATTAATTTCACTACAGCTTTCGATCTTAATAAAATGTCTCTGGGTTGAGCTGACTGATCGCGAAGATTTAAACTTTAATGTTTCTTAAGAGGATTGATACAGCCATCCAGAGAATAATGTAGTATATAGGAGTTATCTTTTGACAGATCAAGTTCCATTTCCAAATGATATAAAACCCACCTGTGTCCACATCCTTATGCCTTCTTTTGAATCTATGATTTAATAACTTAAGAAATCTATCTATGCATTAGATATTGCCTTTCTGGTAGAGCTATGATGTGATCTTATGCTCATGAACAGAAAATGAATTTAAGAATCCTCAGACCTATTGGCCAGTTCTTTTCTTTAAGGAGAACTTGCTATTGACTTTGTCAAAACTAAATCTGTTGCCTGGGGCAACACCCTCCAAAATTCAGATTCAGACGGATTACACTAAATAGCTTTATGCTACAGATTAAGTCATATAATGTGAAGGTACATTTGCAGCTCCCTTATTCTTGTAGACGCTTGCCGGGATGAAGTTCTCAAACTTAACATGCTCTTAGGAGTTTCATTAAACATGTGTGTGTATTTTTAATGTCCAAGATTTATAAATGGTAACACCTGCCCTCAGTTCTTTTTTGCACTGGTCCACGGTGTTTCAGTTACAGTCTTTATTGAGTAATTCAAAAGGTCTCTCCTAAAACAATATTTCTGGCAGTCCTTATAATTGACCAGGTGGAATGACATTCAGTTTGGATGAAAGTCCAATTTATTTATTTATGTATTTATTTAATAAAATGCCAAATTTGCCTTTCCTGCCAGGTATTAAAAGCACTTAAAACTGTTTCTAATCAACAATACTGAACACTTCAGACACTTATCAGAGACTTTAGTCTTGAATTATATATTACTTTAAATTATTATTTCCAGTTCTATTAAAGGCCATGTGAGGCCACTGATTTAGTAAATGGACATTTTAGTGAGTGGTTCTTAAAGTGTGGCCCCATAAGCAGCACCAGCATCACTTGGAGACTTGTTAGTAAATGCAAATTCTTGGATCCACCCCAGACCTACTGAATCAGACATACAGTGGAGTGGGGCTTATACATCTGTGTTTGAACAAGCCCTCCAGTGAATTCTGTGTGCCACATATTACAATTTGAGAACAACTGGTGTAATGCAGTAGTTAACACACCTAGCTTTCAACCTAGACCCACTTTGGGTGCTTGTTAAAATACAGATTCTTGGTTCTCTCTCACACATCTTATTCACCAGCTTTGGAGAAGACACAGGGCTCAGTGTTACTATATTCTGCAGTAAAGCTTGCTCTGCTCACCTTGTATCATATTAGATCACTTACTAGCAATAAATATGGAATATAATACATTTGTTCTAGTCCAAGTATCTGTGAAGAACTCTGATTTAAGATAATGGCATGTAGTCAGACATATGCTTCAGAATTAAGGAGACTTAAAAAAATACAGGTGTCTAGGTTCTACTAAATCAAAAACTCTGTTTTGTTTAAGTCTGGTTTTGTTTTGTGTTTAAGTTTCGTGGGTGCTGTACCATCCAAGAACCACTTATTTTTATCTTCAGCTTTCATTGAGAGTTGATAGGAGAAGAAATAGCCATATTAATATTTTTGTATATTTTATACCATTTGATAACTCTTACTAGGATTTAGTAGAAGAAAATAACATCTCTCTCTCTCTCTGTCTCAATAGTTAATATGCAATTCTTTGTTTTCCCTTTTGCTTTGGTTACCAGAGAGCTCAGCGTAAAATTTTGCACTCAGTTTTGAAATACCTATTTCCCTTGCTTACTTTAATCCATGACTCTTGTTCTTTTAGTCTTCTGTAACCTATCTGAAACTTATTTGGAAGTAGATGGGACCCCAAAACTAAGTAAATGATGGAATATCTGCCCTTTGCTTTGAAATGGGCTTCTTGATTGACTCTTTCCCAGCTTGGGGTCAGTGTCTTCTTTATATCATCCTTCCTTTCATAGACACAATTGTTGGTAGCCTGACTGTGAAAGACTTAATGTTTCCCAATACCAGGCACTGACATAGGCAGTAGGAAAATTCTTGATTGACTCTTTCCCAGCTTGAGGTCAGTGTTTTCTTTATATCATCCTTCCTTTCATAGACAATACAATTGTTGGTAGCCTGACTGTGAAAGAGTTAATGTTTCCCAATACCAGGCACTGACATAGGCAGTAGGAAAAATCTGGTTCATTTTGTTTCAAAATACACCATACCACGAATAAGTACAAACAGCTGCAATTTGGGCTTGGGGCCAAAAGAAATCAGTGTGGTGCTATGAATTCCAGCTGAGAGGAGGAGTTCATGTAACTTGGATCAGAGATCAGTCTCCGTAAAGAGACCATCAGACCCCAGAAGGAGAAGGGTCCTTGTATGTCACTTCAGTTACCTCCACAGCTACCACCAAGAGAAACTGGGGTAGTTCTTTGGAGAGGTGGCCTTTTAGAAATCTAAAATTATACCCTTGGAACCACTTTTCTGCAATGAGCTGAATACATCACATTTTATCCCTTGCCCCCAGCACTATATTACTGTAAAATGGGGAAATCTGGGAATACAAAAGATTTAGAGACTTGCCACCTGCTCATTTTATCGCTATGACTTGGCTTAAAACAACAGTCACTCTAACCTCAGCCCTTTGGCACACTGCTTCCTTCTCAAGCCCCAGGAAATTCTTGGTCAGGTCGCACCCACAGCCACTGAGCCTGGTTGTTTCTTCTTCTCCCAGATTTTTTAGGGAATATCGGTTTAGTAAAACTTATTTTTTTGTAAGGGGACTCCTTTTGTATCAGAATTCCTTTCCTTTAAAAAATATTTTTATATTTATTATTATTTTTTAAGTAGAGATGGCATCTTGCTATGTTGGCCAGGCTGGTCTCGAACCCCTGGTCTCAAGTTCCTGCCTTGGCCTCGGAGAGTGTTGGAATTACAGGCTTGAGCCACCACACCCAGCCCAGAATTCCCTTTCTAATGTCATAATGCCTTATCTCTTGGAGTGATCATCAAATCCCTTTTCACACTAGTTAGAAGTTTTCTGTGTGACATTCTCCATTCTCTACATATTTGGACGATCCCACTCTGTTTTTCTGGACATGTAGGACAGCATCTTTCAGGCCCATTAGCAGATAGAAGTCTTTCAAGTGGGGCCTCACAGCTGTTTTTAGGTCTCCAGTTGGTTTTTAGGTCATGTCTCAGACATAGGGGCTTTGTGGCTACTTTGTGGTTTTACTATCTCCTCATAGTTTATTAAAAAAGAGGCTCCTTTTCCCTTCCATTTTCTGCTGCTTTCCTGATAAAAGACTTCAGCCATTACTTTTAAAAGTGTCTGCTATTATATTTTAAACCCTTTCATAACAGGAAAACAGGAGTTAACCACTCACATAAGTTAGAGAGGGGACCCCCTTTTTTGGTGATTTTCATAGTTACTAAATCGTTGTGAACAGAGGCAAGTCACTTCATTCCCTTTGCTTCACTTCCTGATTTCTTCAACAGAGTGGTAACATTTGAGATGTTATTCATAGAATTGTATATCAAAGAACGAGGCCAGCTCTTTCTTGGTGCCCCCTCAAGTTGGTAAAATCACGTATGTGACTTCTCAGGAAGCCAGAGTATTTACATATCCTTGACCCAGCTGGGAATAATTCATCCTCTAGTACAATACTAGTTTTCTTTAGATTCCCCTCTATATTTACTGTTTTAGAGAGGTATTGCCAAGAGGGTTTTCAATGAGGAAGAATGGTAATATGCTGGGAGCAGGAAAGGAAATGAAATTAAGTGTCTCATTATTTTTCCCATGCTGAAGCAGATATTAGGATTGTATTCCACAGGTCTTACTTTCTTCCCCCTCCTCACCTCAAAACTTCAGGCAGGATGTATAAGTCTAGACTTAGGTTATATGCTGATTTTTTTTAGCTTTTATCTCCAGTTTAATTAGAGGCTGGTGAAGGAAACTGGGTTTCTTATTTGGCTCTCAAACTTTGAAAATAAACAAAACTTTCATATATTTGAATAGCACATTGTGGGCCAAACAACATCTGGAAGAGATTAGTCTCACTGGTAGGCAGAAGAAATTTCATAATGTACCATCTTCAAAGAACATGGTACCTCGTCACATTTCTCATGTGACATGTATCCTGGAAACAGAAGTACTTAGGGCCACATTGCTGGAGCATCTGCCTTTGTCTTTGTTTTGTGTTGAACATAAATGTGTCTTTCTAATACTATGATATTTCTTTAGCTTTTTTGAAAACACAGCTAAACTTGGTGGTACAGTGCTGCCTGCACTGTTGACTGTGGTCTAGACTTCTCCTTTTTCAGAAGACCTATTTGACTTTTGGCAACATGCCTCTTAGAGTTTGTGATTTGTTTGAGACATCTTTTCCTGTCTTCTCTAAAATCAGGCACATGCGTGTCTGGGGTAGTCATGTACTTTGTAACAGTCACTTCTAGCCAGATCTTGGGGATGTCTATTCTTATGGTTAGTAGTGACACATGAACCCTCTCTTCCACTTAAAGTTATTTTATGTAAGATGACTGCTTCTCCTTCTATCCCTGCCCCTTCCTCTCCTCCTCCTCTACTCTGCCTCCCTTAAACTTATAGAAAAGTTGCAAGTACAGTAAAAAAGTGTGAAGAACCTTTTATCTCCCTAAGTCAATTAAGAGTGAATTGTTTACACCAATGCTCTAACATCTTCAAATACTGTTTTTCACACAAACAAGCACATTCTTCAACATAGTCACAAAGCAACCACTGAAATCAGTAAATTAACCCTGTTATCTTACTATCATCTAATTATCAGATCCCATTGAAGTTTTCCCATATTGCCACAACAATATCCTTGATAGTGAAGGATCCAGCTCATCATCTTGCATTGTATTTATAATTAGGTCTTTTCTAAGTCTACTTTATTATGGAATAGTTTCTAAGTTTTTTCTTGGCTTTTATACCCTTGATCTCTTGACTATAGGCTGTTTATTGTGTAGAATGTTCCTCAGTGGGTTTGTTTCATGTTTCCTGTTGATTAAATTCAGATTTCGAACTTTTGGCAGGAATATGACAGAAGTGATATTCTCATTGCGTTTCGTCAGGTGGCACATGCTGTTGATTTTCTCCATTATTGGTGATGTTATTTTGATCACTTGATTAAGGTGATGTCTTCCAGACTTATTTACTGTAAAATTATTATTTTGCACTTTATAGTAAGTATTTTCTAGGGAAGTGTATGAGTCTCTGTAAATATCATTTTTTTGGTCAAACTTTTATTTATATTAAAATGATTATGGATTCCTTTTTTATTTTCAAAGTTAGAAATAATTAGACCAGTGAGTACCTTTCCAACTAGTTTCCTTGTCCTTTTTACATGTCTGCATAATTCTTTAAGTGCTGTCTTAACTGTCTGCTCAAGATGACCAAGGCATCATGTATTTCCCTAATCTGAGGATCAGACGCATCTCCAAGGAGCCTGGCACCTTTCTGTAGAGAGTGGTATTAAGAAACGAAGACGTAAGTGTTAGGTGTGCTCCTTGTTATTGGGATATCACTATTCCCAAGCTTCTTACTGTGCAACACACACATTGATAACTGTTTTTATTTCTATTTCTATTGAAAACCTCTTTCCTTCTCTCCTGGATTACCTCTCTCTCTTTCTCTCCTGGTTGACCCCTCACTTTTCAGGCTTTGACACAAACTCTGGGCTGCCTTCCCATGGGGACATCCTCTTCACCTCACTTAGACTCTGACACTCTGCGTTGGGCTGCCCTTGCAGCCACTGAGGAACATTCTACACAATAAACAGCCTATAATCAAGAGATCAAGGGTATAAAAGCCAGGAAAAAACTTAGAAACTATTCCATAATAATTTTTAAAAATTAGTTTGTGGTATGAGAACACATGGACACAGGCAGGGGAACATCACACACAGGGGGCCTGTCGGTGTGTTAGGGGCTGCGGGAGGGATAGCATTAGGAGAAATACCTAATGTAAATGACGAGTTGATGGATGCAGCAAACCAACATAGCACATGTATACCTATGTAACAAACCTGCACGTTGTGCACATGTATCCTAGAGCTTAAGGTGTATTAAAAAAATTAGTTTGTGGTTAGTGGTCATATTTTCTTGTATGCCAGAGTTTTCCCTTTAAGGAGAATGTTCTTTAAATATTACATTTTAAAAAGTTGTAAAATAGCATTTTTCTTTAAGACTTATGCTTTCTTTTAATTTTTCATTGATAATGTGGACTGCATATATTTAAAGTATACAATTTGATTTGTTTTGACATATGCACATACTCTTGAAATTATCACTGCAATGAAGATAGTGAACATATCCAACACTCCTCAACTTTTCTCCTCTTGTTTCAAATCCTTTCCTCATGTCATTCTGCTCTTGTACTCCTAGGCAACCACTTAACTGCTTTTGGTCACTATAAATTAGTTTGCATTTTCTACAGTTTTATATAACGGAATCATACAGTAAGTGCTGTGTTTTGTCTGGCTTCTTTTACTTGGCTTATTTTGAGAGTGATAGATAGTATTATGCATACCAGTAGTTCATTTGTTTTTATTGCTGAGTAGTCTTCTGTTTTATGGATATATAACAATTTGTCCATTCATTTATGAATGGACATTTGAGCTATTTCCAGTTTTTGGCTATTTACAGATAAAACTACTAGAAGCATTTGTGCTCATCTTTGTATAGACAAATACTTTCTTTTCTCTTGGGTAAAACCTAGGAGTAAAATGGCTGAATTGGATAATTAACTTTTAAAGAAACTGTCAGATTATTTTCCAGACTGATTCTATCTTACATTCCCACATCAGTGTGTGAGAGTTGCAGCTTCTTTAAATCCTCACTGACACTTGGTATGGTTGGTTTTTTCAATTTTATCCATTCTAATAGTCATGTAGTGGTGTTTCATTGTGGTTTTAATTTGCATTTTTCCTAATTGCTCTTTTATGCTTATCTGCCATCCGTATATTATCTTTGGTAAACTGTCCCAATCTTTTGCCCCTTTTTGAATTTTGAAAATTCTTATATGCTGTGGATACTAGTTCCTTATGGACATATACTTTGAAAGTATTTTCTCTCAGTTTGTGGCTTGCCATTTAAGTTATTTAACAATGTCTTTTAAAAAGTAAATTTAAATGAAGTTCAGTTTTTCAATTTGTTCTTTATAGATCCTGCTTTTGATATTTTGACTGAAGAAAAAAAAACAAGCTTTTAAGGAATTTAAGTTAGTTTTATTCAGAAGTCTTACTGAGAGCTATAGACTGACTGAGGACTACAGCCTGGGAGGAGTCTTTCAGAAAGGTTCTATTGGCCAGGAGTGGTGGCTCACGCCTGTAATCCCAGCACTTTGGGAGGCCGAGGTGGGCAGATCACCTGAGGTCAGGAGTTTGAGACCAGCCTGACCAACATGGAGAAACCCCGTCTTTACTAAAAATACAAATGGCACATGCCTGTAATCGCAGCTACTTGGGAGGCTGAGGCAGGAGAATTGCTTGAACCTGGGAGGCGGAGGTTGCAGGGAGCCAAGATCGTGCCATTGCCCTCCAGCCTGGGCAACAAGAATGAAACTGTCCCAAAAAGCAACAACAACAGCAACAACAACAACAAAAAACAAACCAGAAAGATTCTATCAGACTGCTGCAAAATAGTGTTTCAGCTCACGGTTTATATACAGGTTCAGTACATATAAAATCACATCAAAGTTTGGATGCAAGAGTCTATCTAGTTATAGATTACAGAAGCGTAATCACTAACCCTGTCAGGTGTTCTCTTGTGTGTAGGAAAAGGCAAGGACTAGGACCATTTATCTTTTAAGGAATACAATGACTCAGGCAAGGGTTGGAGGGTGGGAGGCCCTGTTCTCTATTCTGTTTTGTCTTCAATGCACGTTTCTGGAGAGCTACACATTGTCACAGTCAGGGGCTTTGGGAAAGTATGTTGACAAGCAGAAATGAGCAAAATTACATTTGTTATTTTGGCTCACAGGTATCTTATCTAAGGAAACTTTGCTTACCCAAAGTACACAATGATTTTCTCTTATGTTTTCTTCTAGAAGTTTTATGGTTCTAAGTTTTACATTTAGGTTTATGACCCTTTTCAGTTAATTTTTGTATGTGGTATGAGGTATGAATCAGTTTGTTTTTTCAGTTTGTAGTTTTGCTTATGGATATCTAATAGTTCCACCATGATTTTAAAATTGTGACTTCATATTTAAAAGTGGAGAAAAGGCTATACTACACTGTCTTAATCATTTATTATACTTTTAATGTCTCTGACAGGGACAATAGTAATGACCCCTCTTTCAATTTTATTATTAGTCATTTATATCTTCTCACCTTTTTTCTCGACTAATCTGGTTAGAGGGTTAGCAATTGTATTGATGTTCTTAAAGAAACATCTTTTGGTTTTGTTTTATAGTTCCTGTATAATTATCTACTATTTTATTTTTTCCTGCTTACTTTGATTTTAATTAAATTATCCTTTTCTAGTTTCTGATGGTAAAAGATGAGGTCATTTATTTGAGACTTTTCTTCTCTTCTGTTATAGGTGTTTAATGCTATGATTTTCCTCTTTGGCACTGGTTTAGTGACATCCCACAAATTTTGATATGTTTTGTTTTCATCTTCATTTAATTCAAAATATTCAATTCAAAATATTTTTAATTACCTCCTTTGACATCTTTGATTTATAAGGTATATACAGATATATTACTTAGTTTCCAGCATTTGATGATTTTCCAGAGATCATTCTGTTATTGATAATTTAAGTATGGTCAGAGAACAGACTTTTTATGACTCAAATTCTTTTACATTTGTTGAGACTTGTTTTATGGCCCAGAATATGGTCTATATTGGTACAGATTTATTTTGTTCTTCAGAGGAATGTGTAGTCTGGTGTTGGGTTGAGTCTTTTCAAAATGTCAAATTAGATCAAGTTGACTACTTGTATTGTTCAAGTCTCTTATATCCTTACTGATTTTTTCTGTTCTGTCATGACTGAGGCGTATTTATCTCTGGCAATATTTGTGGATTTGTTTATTTCTCCAGTTACTGGTTTTTACGTCATATATTTCAAAAATCTGTAATTAGATGCATACGCTTTTAGGATTGTTACGTCATCTTGATAAAGAGACTCTATCATTATGAAATATACTTTGTTTTTTTTAAATCCCTGGTAATATGTTTTGCTCTAAAATCTACTCTGCTAGATTTTAATATTGGTACTTCAGCTTTGTTTTGTTTAGTGTTAGCTGGATATTTCTTTTTTTTATCCTCTTACTTTTAATCTATTTGTGTCTTCATATTTAAAGTATGTTCATGTAGGGAGCATATAGTTGTGTCTTGCTCTTTTATCCATTCTCATAATCTATGCCTTTTAATTGAGTTGTTTAGACCACTTACATTTAATGAGTGTATATATGTGTTTTCATATGGTTATGTTTAAATCTATCATCTTGCTTTTGTCTATTGTCACATTTGTTCTATTTTTTGGATTTGGTATACTTTATTATTTCATTTTATTTTCTTGTTGGATTATTAGCCATAATTATTTTGTTTTTAGTGGTTGATTCAGTGTGTGCAGCAGGCTTTAATTTATTGTAGGCAACTTTTAAGCGACATCGTACCCCTTTATGTATAGTACAAGAACCTCACAACAGTACAGTATACTTACTTTACTCCCCTGCTTTTTAAAACTTTTGTAATAAACTCTATGGTTATTATTTTCTTTATCTTTTTAGAACAACTTTATTGAGATATAATTTAATACCACAAAAGCCAGCCATTTAAAATTCAATAGTTTTTGATATATTAAGAGTTCTGCAGCAGTGGCATGTGCCTGTCTGTAGTCCCAGCTATTCAGGAGGCAGAGACAGGATCACTTGAGCACAGGAGTTTAAGGCCAGCCTGGGCAACATAGCCAATCCTTGTCTCCAGATAGATAGATAATGTGCAATCATCACTCCAATCAAGCTCAGAAAATGTTTATCATTCCAAGAGAATCCTCATATTTGTTTTCAGTCACTCCCTATTTATCCTCTTCCAAACTCCTGAAAAACATGAATCTACTTTCTTTCTCATAGATTTACCTATCTTGGACATTTCATGTAAACAGGCTTATACATTTGTGGCCTTTTTTGATTGGCTTTTCACTTAGAAAAAAATGCACAATACTGCATGTTGTAGTATGTACCTTTCTTTCCTTTTTTGTTGCTGCTCAATAATAGTCCATTGTTTGAAAATACCATATTTAACTTTATCCTTTCAACAGTTGATAGACATTTGGATTATTTCTACTTTTTGATGATTCTGTAATGCTTCTATGAATATTCTTGGAGAAGTTTTTGTGTGGATATATATTTTCCGTTCTTTTGGGCATATAGTTAGGCGTGGAATTGCTGGGTCATATGAAAATGCTATTTAATATTTTGAGGAACTACCAGATTTTCACAGTGGCTGCACCTTTTATATTCCCACCAGCAATGTATAAGGGTTCCAATTTCTCTACATTCTTACCAACACTTGTTATTATGTCTTTTAAATTATAGCCATCTTAGTAGTTATGAAGTGTGAATTTGGCTTTTGTTTCCCTAATGGTTAAAGGATATCCAGTGTCTTTTCATATTCTTGTTAGCCATTTGTCTATTTTCTTAGAAAAATATCTATTCAGATATTTAATCATTTTAAAATTAGCTTGTCTCTTTATTATCGAATTGCAGGAGTTCTTTATTCTGGATACAAGTCCCTTATGATTTGCAAATATTTTTTCTTTCTGTGAGTTGTTTTCAATTATATTTTTAAGATACTTATATAATAAAATGGTTTTTATATTTATCCATGTTATTACTATTAATATTTTTGGTATCCTTCATTTCTTTATGAGGATGCATATTTTCATGTGGTATAATTTTCTTTCTGTCTGATGAACTTCTTTTTAACATTTCTTATAGTCCATTGTCTGCTTATGATGAATTCTTTCACCTTTTGTATGTTTGAAAATATTTTTATTTTACTTTCACCTCTGAACATTTTTTTATGTGTATAAAGTTCTAGATTGATAGTTCCCCCCACTTCCCATTATTTTAAAGATGTTGATCACCTGTCTTTTTGCTTGGATTGTTTCTGATGAGAATTTGCTGTCATTCTTATCCTTGTTCCTCTCTATCTACATGTCTTTTTTTTTCTTTAATCCAGTGACTTTAAAGATTTTATTGCTATGGTTTTGTAAATTTGATTGTGCATTTTTCTTTGTTTCTTGTGCTCATGCTTCATTGAGCTTGTTGAGTCTGTGGGTTTATAGTTTTTACTTTTAGCCTTGTTTTTTCACTCCCCCTTTTTCCTTTGGGGACTCCAATTACATGTACAGTTGACCCATGAACAACATGGGTTTCTACTGTGCAGATCTATTTATATGCATATTTTTTTCCAACCAAATGCAGATCAGAAATACAGTATTCATGGTATGTGAACCCCACAGATATGGAGGGCCAACTTTATATATATATATATATGCAGGTTCCACAGGGCTGTCTGTGGTGTAACTGCCCAATGGGTTCTCCTCACCTACTCCCCAGGTAGAACTGATTTATCAAGACAGGAGACTTGCAATAGCGAAAGAGTTTAGTTCATGTAGAGCCAGCTGAATGGGTCACTGGAGTTTTATTACTCAAATCAGTCTCCCCCCAGATTTGGAGACTGAGGTTTTTAAAGAATAATTTGGTGGGTAGGGGGCCAGGGAGTAGTGAGTGTTATTGGTGGCGCTGGAGATGAAATTATTGGGAGTTGAAATATTATATAAACATATATATTATATAAACATATGTATTATATAATTAAACATAATACCTATTATATGCAATATATTATATAGAATAAACATAATAATTGAATAGGTATGTAATAGTTGAATTGCATGTAAATGTAAATGTAGTTTTAATAACAAGGTTGCCAAGTACTGTATTACTGGATGCTTAGATTGTTCCTAAAATTTTCCTATCGTATGTGATATTGCATTAAGCATCCTTGTAGCAAATTCTTTGTCCTTTATATTTTTCCCACAGTATAAATTCCTAGTGGTGGAGTTACATGCTTTCTGATTCAGCATACTTTTTAGGGTCTTGATGCAAACCATGCATATACACACGTATCCCTAATATTAGCATTCCAGAAAGGTTACAACAGTTTCACCTACACCAGAAATATATTTAAGTGCCTATTTTCCTACTTCGTATACAAACACATCAGAAAGCCATCTTTCAGGGATAACTTTCTTATGCTGAGGCAGTTTTAAATCACAATCCTTCAAGCACTCAGTATCGATTTTGATTCATTCTCCCAATGGTGCTTGAATTTTAAGCTACTTGAAACCTTAAATAATGGAAGATGTCTCTGTTAAGAGAACCCTCTGCTGTTGAACACTGTTATTCAGGGCTGAATCACTTTTCTTACCACAGCCACAGACTTCTATATTCTGACTAGCTATTTCAACACTTTGTTTCCACCCCCATTGGTCTCTTTTCTTCCCTAATTTTCTTCCCTTCACTTCATATATTCACATTCCTTCTATTTTAGGCCATTTGGGAATTACATTTTTTTTTTTTAGAATAGTTAACTTTTTAAATTTTTTTTTATTTTTAATTTTTGTAGAGACAGAGTTTCACTATATTGCCCTGGCTGGTCTCAAACTCCTGGGCTCAAGGAATCCTCCGGCCTTGGCCTCTCAAAGTGCTGGAATTACAGGCATGAGCCACCACACTTGGCTGAAAATTACTTCTGATGTTAGAAACATGCACTTAC
Source organism: Nomascus leucogenys (assembly GCF_006542625.1). Lineage (NCBI taxonomy): Eukaryota > Metazoa > Chordata > Mammalia > Primates > Hylobatidae > Nomascus > Nomascus leucogenys. Next base: position 23,613,800 of record NC_044381.1, read on the forward strand.
TCTTAGAATGAAATATTTTTCAAGACTCATCTGTGGTTGGAAGAGCCTAGGTTGCCTGAAGCTTGGTTATAGAGGTTGTAATTGTCCTTGTTCTGAAAACTATGGACTGAAAACACCCCAGCTTGGCACAGTGGCGCCCTCGGTAGAAATGTATCCACCCTGTAGGGTGCTTCTCCTGTTGGTGGAAATCCTAATTCTAATTTATATCTGCATTGCTCTGGGTCCCTATGCAAATGGCTGAGGGTCATGGCATGCACACACTAAGAAGATCAAGAGTTTAGAGGACTCTGGAAAGAAACAGGGTAGAATGAAGTCTGTCTCACTCAGAGTAGAATTCTACTTTTCAAGAGGATTTTTTTCAGTCTTCTTTGTTGAATCCTCTTCATTTCCCCTTAAAATGTAGATCTCATTCCTTCTCTTCTTGCTCTCTGTCTTCATAACTGATCACACTCCCTTGAGTTCAATTTTCTCCAACTCAGAAATCTGTAGTTCCAGGCCGTTCCTGATTTACTACTTCTAAGTAGAGATTTTCTCCCATTTTCTAAGCATTGTAACACAAACTAGCTTGACCTTGAGGCTAAACAGTTTGGCCAATATATCCTTTGCCTTCATAGTGACATTTATTCTAAGATAGTAATCTCCATAATTTGAATTTTACAATTCTTGTTTATTTTGGTAAGTGTCAGGATAGCATTCCTCTCCATCAGGACCACTTCTAAAGTGAAAACGATATAGCTCGGAATACAGTCTTTGAAATTAAGACAGTGAGTTTACTTACATAAATTTTGGCCAGTTTCTCCAGCTTCTAGAATACTGGGCCCTGACCTGATAAAATACATGTGAAATGGTGCAATTGTGTTAATTGTGTTTCTCTCTCTGCAGTCAGTGTGCACAGGATGGACTAGTTGTATTTCTTCCTTGGAAGACATTAGCTCTGTGCCCTGTAGAAAAAATGATAGACTTTTAGACCAATTTGAGAATAAAAGGTCTAATTGAAAAGCTGGAGAAGCAAATGAAGAGACTGATCTTATTTGTGGAAAAGGATTTATGAACGTGAAATATATTGTATTCTGTGAGTACACTGAAGCAAGATCTTAGGCCTGACACTTTGAGGAAGAGAGGAAAGTAGCCACAGAGAGGAAAGTAGCCTGTAGCCACAGGTGGCGATGGTATTTTAAAACAAAACATAAGGTAGTCATTTGGTTTCTCAAATGCATTTCTGATTTCTTTGTTCTGAATCTGCATGTGAAGCAAATGGACCCATAGCCTCCTTCATCCCAGCTGAACCATTTGCTTCACTGTCAGTGAAGGGGATAGAGTCAGTGGTAGGGATAAGTAACCCAGATAAAAAGTTTAGCATGGCCATGTCTCTGTCATCCTGTTTTCCCCTTTCCTTTTTTTTTTTTGATTCTTTAAACCAGAAATTCTGATTTTATCAACTTTAGAAATGAAACAGTATTGATTGGCTCCTTTCTCAAAAGGTGAAGAATGTTCTCCTTTTTCTTGTGATTTTCTGGAGTTTTCATCTTAGTTTATTAGTTACACGTATTTCAACTGTATAGCTTTTTATTCCTATTAGTTAAAACTGCATTCTTTTTTTTTTGTCACCATTACTATCACAGGTATTCTGTGCTTATCTGGATTGACAAGCTGCTCTTGCCAAAGGTTTCCTGAGCACATTATTTTGATTTGTCATATGAGTAGTTGTATTATGTCATTGAGCAAATTTTTCAGGGAGAAATATATCTTAATTATACCATATGATCCAGCAATCTCACTGCTAAGTATATACCCAAAAGAAAGAAAATCAGCATATTGAGGAGGTATCTTCACTCTCATGTTTATTGCAGCACTGTTCACAATAGCCAAGATTTGGAAGCAGCCTAAGTGTCCATTAACAGAAAAATGGATAAAGAAAATGTGGTACTTACACACAATGGAGTATTATTCAGCCAAAAAAGGAATAAGATCTTGTCATTTGCAACAACATGGATGGAACTGGAGGTCACTGTGTTAAGTGAAATAAGCTAGTCACAGACAAACTTTGCATGTTCTTATTTGTAGGAACTAAAAAAATTAATTGAACGTATGGAGACAGAGAATAGAAGGATAGTTACGAGAGGCTAGGAAGGTGGGTTCGTTAATGGGTACAAAAATATAGTTAAATAGAATGAATAAGACTAGTATTTGGTAGCACAACAGGGTGAATTTATTGTACATTTTATAATAATTAAAAGAGTATAATTGGATTATCGGATTGTTTGTAACACAAAGAAAGGATAAGTGCTTGAGGTGATGCATACCCCATTTACACATTGCATGCCTGCATCAAAATATCCCATATACCCCACAGATATATACACCTACTATGTACCCACAAAAATTAAAAATAAAAATATTAAAACTGGCTTGTTTTTGTTATTGCAGGTAAACAAAGGCTTGATTGGCCGTAGAATTTTTGAATCATTCCATATTTCTGACAAAATCTTGAAATTTATTCCTTCATCTTATTTGTTGGGGTGAGGTTAATGGCTGTGTCCAGCCCATTTTTTTCCCATTATGATTTGATTTATTTTCCCCATTTGATTTTTTTAATGGGATTTCTTTTAATTTTTAAAGCTTATTAACTTAAATCTGTTTTTCAGTTATCATTTACTTCATAGTTTTCCTGGAATTTGTCACACTCTTTTTATTAATCATGGTAAAATACGCATAACATAAAATTTACCCTCTTAACCATTTAAGTGTACAGTTCAGTAGTGTTAAGTATATTCAGACTGTTGTGCAACCAATCTCCAGAACTCTTTTCATCTTGTAAAACTGAAACTCCATACCCGTTACACAGCAATTTCTCATTCATCCCTTTCCCCCAGTCCCTGGCAAGTACTACTGTACTTTGTCTCTATTAATTTGACTATTAGCTACCTTATTATATATGTGGAGTATTTGTCCTTTTTTGACTGGCTTATTTCACTTAGCGTAATGTCTTCAGGGTTCATCCATGTCATAGCATATGCCAGAATATCCTTTTGGAGGCTGGATGATAAACCATTGTATGTATATACCAATTTAGTTTATGTCTGTTCATCTGTTATTGAAAACTTGGGTTGCTTCTACCTCTTGGCTCTTGTAGATAATGCTACTACGAACATGGGTATGCAAATATCTCTTTGAAAGATCATTTTCAATTATTTTGGATATATACCCAGAGGTGGGATTGCTAAATCATATGGTAATTCTATTTTTAATTTTTTGAGGAACCTCTATACTGTTTTCCATAGTGACTGTACCATCTTTGGTCCCACCAGCAGTGCTGAAGAGTTCCAGTTTGTCCACATCCTTGCTAATACTTCTTTTCTTTTTTTGATAATGGCTATCTTAATGGGTATCAGATGTTATCTTACTAATTTGATTTGCATTTGCATTTTACTGATGATTAGTGATGTTGAGCATCTCTTCATGTTTGGCCGTGTGTGTGTGTGTGTGTGTGTGTGTGTGTGTATACATTTTTGTAGAAGTGTCTACTCAAGTCTTTTGCCCAATTTTTAAGTTGTTTGTTGTTTTTGGTTTTGAGTTGTAGAAGTTAGGAAAGTTTACTTTTATTGCTAAGTAACTTCTGTTCCATTTATTTTTCTCAAGTATGCCAATTATGTTGAATCTTTATGTTCTGTGATTTATATCCATAATTTCTTTTTAAATTTTTTTTATTTTTATTTATTATTATTATACTTTAAGTTCTGGGGTACATGTGCACAATGTGCAGGTTTGTTACATAGGCATACATGTGCCATGTTGGTTTGCTGCATCCATCAACTCGTCATTTACATTAGGTATTTCTCCTAATGCTCTCCCTCCCCCAGTCCAACACCCCCTGACAGGCCCCAGTGTGTGATATTCCCCTCCCTGTGTCCATGTGTTCTTATTGTTCAACTCCCACTTATGAGTGAGAATATATGGTGTTTGGTTTTCTCTTCTTGTGTTACTTTGCTGAGAATGATGGTTTCCAGTTTCATCCATGTCCCTGTAAAGGACATAAACTCATCTATGGCTGCAGAGTATTCCATGGGGTATATGTACCACATTTTCTTTATCCAATCTATCCTTGATGGGCATTTGGGTTGGTTCCAAGGCTTTGCTATTGTGAACAATGCTGCAATAAACATATGTGTGCATGTGTCTTTATAGTAGAATGATTTATAATCTTTTAGGTATATACCTAGTAATAGGATGGCTGGGTCAAATGGTATTTCTAGTTCTAGATCCTTGAGGAGTTGCCACACTGTCTTCCACAATGGTTGAACTAATTTACACTCCTACCAACAGTGTAAAAGCATTCCTATTTTCCCCACATCCTCTCCAGCATTTGTTGATTCTTGACTTTTTAATGCTCACTGTTCTAACTGGTGTGAGATGGTATCTCATTGTGGTTTTGATTTGCATTTCTCTAACGAGCAGTGATGATGAATATTTTTTCATAAGTTTGTTGGCTGCATAAATGTCTTCCTTTGAGAAGTGTCTGTTCATATCCTTCGCTACTTTTTGATGAGGTTGTTTTCTTCTTGTAAATTTATTTGTAGATTCTGTATGTCCATAATTGCTAATCAATCTAGTAAATTCCATTATTGTAAGCACATGTACTTTTTTTCAAGCCAGACTTCCATGGCACCAGCTTGGTTTTCTGCAGTGGCACTTCTGTCTTTTGTAGTTTTAAATTTTTAGTTTCTGCAGTCATATTATTTTTTTATTTTCTTAAAAAATTTTAAAATCAAACTTGTAAATGGTTATAATTTAAAAATATATAGGTAGATACTTTATTTGGCAAACAATGCTAGCTATCACTTTTACCATGTTCACTATATTGTTCACAGTATCATAAGTATTACTCCAGGAATCTTAGGTATATTAATCAATTCAATTCTTACAGTCATATGTGGCAGCCTTACTATTATTATACTCATTTTACAGAGGAGAAATCTGAGGCAAGGAGACATGACATAACCTGCCCAAGGTCACACTGGCAGGACAAGGATTTGAACCTAGGCAGTTGGATTTCCTAGTGTACTGTACTTGTAACTACAATGCAGCACTGCCTTTCTCTCTTCCTCCTTTTCTTAAAGAAATGTATGTGCCTTATTTGAATTCTGACTCAACCAACCAAACTGTAAAAAGTTATAAGAAAATCAGGGGATTGTGAACTTACTGAATATTTGATGATATCAGGTTCCTCTGGTTAATTTTTTAAGTGTGGTGATGGTATGGTAGTTTCCTTATAAAAGTTCTTTTAAGAACAAAACAGCTAAATATGTTAACATAAAGTTATTTACAGCATATGTATTATGCTGAGTTATTTACAGAAGAAATTAAATCATGCTTGGGATTTGTTCCTCTATATTATCTTTTAGTATATTCATTTTAATTGACATACATTTGTACATATTTATGGGATACAGTGTGATATTTTGATACATGTATACAATGTGTAATGATCAAATTAATATAATTAACATATCCATCACCTCAAACCTTCATCATTTCTTTATATGGGTAACAGTCAGTCCTCTCTTCTAGCTACTTGAAAAAATACAATAAATTGTTGTTTGCTCCAAGTCACTCTTCAGTCTATAGAACACTAGAACTTATTCTTGCTGTCTAGGTATAACTTTATATATCCATTAACCAAACTCTCCCTATCCCTCCCTGTCCCCTAGGCTTCCTAGTATCTAGTAAGCACTATCCTACTCTCTACTTCTATGAGATTAACTTTTTTAGCTCCCACATAGGAGCGAGAACATTGCAGTACTTATCTTTCTGTGCCTGACTTACTTCGCTTTACATACAGTCCTCCAGGCTCATCCGTGTTGCTGCAAATGACAGGATGTATGTAATTTAAAGTGTCAAATAGCTCTGATGCTTGCCAGGAAAGAGGAGTCCTTGCTGCCTTCCTACAATTTTACCTTCCTCAGAGCTACTACTTTCAGTTGTTTTGGCAGCCTCATTTGATATTTGCATGGAATCTGTAAGATTTTAACTTCTTTTTGAAAATTTTTAAAATTGTGAATGATATGTTTTGAAATATGTACTTTGTGGAATTCTAAGGTTTTTATTTCTTTTTGTCTTGCTAGTTTTGAATATTTATAGATGTACCATGTGCAGAGTGTACCGTTCACATACTCCCATCCTGAACCTCCTTGTCTTAGTATAGTTAGGTCATGATTTTGACTAGGCCATTATTCAGTGTTAATAGGATGATGACGTTGTTAATGCTGTTCATACCCGAGCCATGTAGAATTCTATGAATCCTTTTCCTCTTCTGCAAATTTTTTTTCTATTTAAACTAATTGTTCTTTTGATGTTTGCTTAGTTTTCTATGTGCTTTTTACTCATTCAGTCCTAAACGCTCTTGGTTATCCAAATCTCCTCTTGATATACTACTTCTTGAGTCTTCTTGTGTATCACCCAAGGATTTCCCTTCACAATTGTGCCAGGAATTCCTTTTTTACTCCCTCTTGTATTGGACTCCTGTTTCCTGTATCACATGCCTGTCTTTTTCTTAGTTTCCTCCCTGTTTTGCAGAAGAACATCTGCCAATAGAATTCTATGTTGTAAACTGCCTTCCTCATTGCTTCATTGTCTTCTAGCTTTCAGGGTTGCTGTTGAAAAGTCCAAAGACTTTCTAATTCCTAATCCTTTGCTTATGAGCTTCCCTACCTGCTTTCTGATATTTTATAGGACCTTTTTAATATACTTACAGTTAAAAAAACACAACTCATCATGACAGATGCTGTGTTTAATGTGGGCATATTGAAATCAAATGAAATGGGCAGGTAGGCATCAGTGGGCCCTTACAATCTACACAGTTATGGCCTTACATTTTAGGAAATATTTTGAGTTAGTCATTTGACTTCACTCTCACCCCATTTCCTTTACTCTTTTATTCTGGAATTCTATTTGGCTATTAGAACTTCTGGACACATTTTATAGCCTTCTCATTTTTACTGTTCTAGTCTCCTTTATTTTTTTTTTTAACTACATTTTGGGCACATTCCTTAAAGTTATATTCCAATCTGTCTATTGAATTTTTTTGAAATTCTTAAAAATTGACATATAAAATTATATGTATTTATCATGCACAACATGATGTTTTGAGTATATATATATATATATATATATATAGTGGAATGGTTAAGTCTAGCTAATTAACAAATGCATTACCTCACAAAGCCATCATTTTTTTGTGGTAAGAACAGTTAACATCCACTCCCTTAGGCCGGGCTTGGTGGCTCACGCCTGTAATCCCAGCACTTTGGGAGGCCAAGGCGGGCAGATCACGAGGTCAGGAGATCGAGACCATCCTGGCTAACATGGTAAAACCCCATCTCTACTAAAACATATAAAAAATTAGCCGGGTGTGGTGGCAGGTGCCTGTAGTCCTAGCTACTCGGGAGGCTGAGGCATGAGAATGGCGTGAACCAGGAGGCAGAGCTTGCAGTGAGCCGAGATCGCGCCACTGCACTCCAGCCTGGGCGACAGAGAGAGACTCCATCACACACACACACACAAAAATCCCTTGGCATTTTCCAAGAATACGATATATCATCATTATCTATAGTCACTGTCCTACATGATAGATCTGACCTTATTCCTCTTAACTGCAATAGATCTGACCTTATGCCTCCTGTCTAACTGTAAATATGTATCCTTTGATCAACATCTTCCCAACTCCCTCTCCCCACAACCACCCCAGCCTTTGGTAACCACCACTTTGCTCTCTACTTCTGTGGGAACAACTTTTTTAGATTTTGAATTACCACTTTTTAAGCATCCTGTTTTTGTTTGAATAAGTGCAATATATTCCTCTTGATGTTACTATTGTTAAACCTATTCATCTGCTCAGATTCCAGAGAGAAAAATCTTTCAGTCTCAGGCCTTAGATGATGTAAGGCTGGCTTCAGATGCTGTTTAGCTCCGACAGGCGGAAGAGATAATAAGAAAGAAGACAAACTTCAGCTCTGAACGGCCTGTATCTCATCTTGTTCCTCCAAGTTTGGGCTTCAGGAATTTTTTCTATTTTGTTTCTATCAGACTATAGGGCTCTCTGAAGAATGATACACAGTCTGAAAAATTTCCCCATTTTATCTAAATTGTTGTATATCTGTAATAGTTTTCTAAAGTTTTTAGAATAAATTTGTCCTTTCCTGGTTTCAGCATTGATGGTTTCTTCTTTCCTCCTTTATTGCTTTTCGTTCGTCTATTCTATTTTGGGGATGAAGGCTTTAAAATCTTTACCCATGTAGCTTCCTCCAACTACCTCTGAAAAGTCTGTTTTATCTTTTGCGTCACTAATTTTATTTTTTGCTTTTTAAAAATATTCTACTTTCTGCTTCATTGGTTGCTTTTATTCAAGTTCATAATTCAGATTTTATTTTCTGGTTAACACAAACTCTTCTCTGGTCTCATATTTCTTTCTATGACTACCTGCTCTATGCGCAAAGATTCTACTATGTCCCCTGGAATTTTAAGAACATGAGCTAGAAATTTTCTGTTAATAGAGTTTTCTCTTTTATGTAGTATATCTATTTCTTAAGTAAATATTTGCTCTGATTCTAGAATCTTCCCCTTTTTTGAACCACAATGTGTTCTATTTGCCTGGTGGATTTAGATTTTTCTCCTTTGCTTATCCTTAGGGAAGTCAATGCATATTCAGTATCGGGTATTGCCCTGTTTTCTTTTTCTTTTTCCTTCCTTCCTTCCTTCCTTCCTTCCTTCCTTCCTTCCTTCCTTCCTTCCTTTCCTCCCTCCTTCCCTCCTCCCTCCTTGCTTGCTTGCTTCCTTCCTTCCTTCCTTCCTTCCTTCCTTTCCTTCTTTTCTTCTGTTTTAAAAATTTTACTTTAAGTTCTGGGATACATGTGCAGAACATGCAGGTTTCTTACATAGGTATACATGTGCTGTGGTGGTTTGATGCACCTATCAACTCATCATCTAGGTTTTAAGCCCCGCATGCATTAGTAACCCTGTGTTCTTTCAAGAAACTTGTATGAGTCACTATTTGACTCAAGTCCAGACAAAGGAAAAAGGTTACATTTGTAGTAGATTAATTTACCAATTATGAATTCATATTCCTGTGAGGCCTGGGAAAAGAGCCAGCATCAGCTCCAGAAGTAATCAAAGGGAAGTTTGCCTCAAACCAAAGACTTTGTTTTAGGTATTTGGTGTGGCACTCAGTAATTAGCAAGGTCATTGTCACTTGGCATGGCTGCCCTTGCCAGGAGCCAGCTGGGAGTGTCTTTTTCCCATGTGTTTTCCGTGGTAGTCATCATGGTCACCTGCCCAACCAGAAGTAAATGCAGCCAGAGGTTACTTGCTTGGCTGGCCTCTGAAGCCAGGAACCCTTTTAAGGAGTTAGTGTGTTTTAAATGTACCCCAAGTCTTCCTGGGCTTAGTTCCCTCAGCCCCCATTGCTCTGAGCTAGGGGTATAATTATGGGTTTAGTGGATTCTCATTTGCTTATTTTCTGGTTGTGCAGTTGCAGTTTCACATGAAGAGGATATCGTGTTTTAGTCCTTTTGTCAACCTCCCATGCTGATTCTTTCAAGTATATATTTCTGGACGTTTAAGATCTATCTGTAGTTTCCAGGGCTGATTCAAGATATTCCTCTCTTATAATCAACTGGTCATTTCTTTGGTAATCTGGCACAAAGAAACAAGCTTATAGCTTTCTTATTTGGAAATTGTATTTTATATATGTGATTTGAATCGTGGGGGGATATTGAGGTAATTTAGACCCAGTGATTGTAAAGGAATGGATGAATGATCCAATAAATAAATAGATGACAAAGCTCATCTTTTGCAAGTGAGAGGCATTAGAAGTAATTTTACGGTCTTGAGAAGAGAAATATGGATGAAAAGAGATGCCTAAGAGAATAGAAAATGGAGACAACTAGGAAAGAAAAGAAAAGGCAACAGTAATGCTCCAAGGGCAGTTGGAGAGCCTGATGTTGGCTGGGCAAACCCACGTTGCTTCATGGTTTTCTGTGGCTAGAACACAGTTTTGAAGCTCAAGCAAAGGAAATGGAGAGTTAGGTTGATGGCAGGCTGGAAGAGTTGCAGAACAGGTATCCAAGTACTTGGAAGAGTTCAGAGGGGTGTATTTCTTAGTCTCACTCTGTTGCCCAGGCTGGAGTGCAGTGGTGCGATCTCGGCTCACTGCAACTTCTGCCTCCCAGGTTCAAGCAGTTCTCTGCCTCAGCCTCCTGAGTAGCTAGGATTACAGGAGCCTGCCGCCACACCTGGCTAAATTTTTTTTTTTTTTTTGTATTTTTAGTAGAGATGGGGTTTCACCATCTTGGCCAGGCTGGTCTTGAACTCCTGACCTTGTGATTCACCTGCATTGGCCTCTCAAAATGCTAGGATTACAGACTTGAACCACTGTGCCCAGCCAAGGGTGTATTTCTTTAAAAATTATTGTGCAACTCTCTAGTTGACAGTCTGGGGCTCTGGTAAGGTGGCGGTTCATCTGTCAAAGTGAATCAGCTTACTCAGCTAGATACTGTATGGCATGATTACTTAGGGTAATGTCTTTTTTGTCTTATTTGGTTTCCCCATGATTTGTGCAGTTTTGTAAATAAGTTGAGAAGTAAATAGATTTCATGATATAATTTTAAGACTTCACTCCCAAGAGAAAATTGATTTATACCTTTGAAGTTATGTCATTTAGCCCTTGTATTTGGCAAAGTAACCATACACTATTTTATAAAGCGTTCTTGTAATGTGTGAATAGGTTCAGCAAGATTAGACATGTCCCATGTTTTAGGAGAAGGCAGTTAATTTTCGGTCTTATTTTCTTCTTGAAAATGTGAAACTAACAATCTGTCATGTTTATTAGACATCTCAAGGAAATGACACATCCAAATGAGAGTTAAATGATTAAAATTTTACATAGATGAGAGGAGCACAAGGTTCTCTGTCTCGGGGTTACTCCGCAGGTCATCTGACTTTCATCCTACTTTCTCCATTTTTTATCTGAAATTTTTGCTTAAAGATTCCTTGTGCTTTTCATCTCTTTTTAATCTTTGATCACATGGAGTGTTGGCCTATGGAAAGAGTATGAATCTTAGCATAGGCCCTGGTTCAGACCTCAGCTCTTTCATTTCCTGACTGTGTGACTGTGGGTATGTTGCATAACCTCACAATACCTTTCAAGGCCTCAGATGTCTCCTCTGTAAAATAACTGAATAGTATCTGCCTCAAACTCTAGGGGAAATGACTGCTCCAAAGCTCAGCATCCAGTGGCCTTTCATTAAATCCCAGTCTCCCATCTTTCCCTCTGCTGTTGTTAGTAATAACGCCATATGACATATTTGTTTGGTGGATCTCATCCATTTCTATATCACTTTCCTTACTGTAAGCTAGGTGCCTCTATTTACCTTTCAGGCAACTCTCTATATTCTGAATATTGAAAATATTTTAAGGTTACATTGCTTAATGACATAGCTTGGTGAAATGATGTTGGACCTGAGCATATAGTATGCATCCTTAAGAATGGAATCTTGTGTGCTTGATGTTTTGCTTTTTAGTTATATTATTGATATATTCATTTATGTCACATAGAACAAGATAATGTGAATTATAAATACATAAGAGGGAGAAAGGAAAAATGAAAGTAGGAGTGGGCAAAAAATAATGCCGGGAATAATAAATACGTGAGAAGGAGAAAGGAAAAATGAAAGTAGGAGTGGGCAAAAAATAGTGCCAGGAATAAGTTCAGTGTAAAACAGTGCACCATGGCGTTCTTGTAATTTTCTTGGGTAGGTTTGGCACTCTAGCAGTCATCTTGAAAAAAGAAAGGTCCTGTATACATATGCTTTTCTCCTGGGTCATTTATTTACTTTCACAATGTGATAAACAAGTCTTATTTGTTCCTAAAACTGGGACTAAGGAGAATATCAGTATTGTCACAGGGCAGCTGTGGAATTCGGTGTTGAATGTCATGACAAGATAGCTTGAGAACTTTACTACTTATTTGTCAATGAAAATAATTGCTGTAATGGGGGAAGAAAATAGGAAGGCTCTACAGTACTAAGCAGCTAGAACCTAAAGTGATTGAAACCATAGTATCAAGGATGCTGCACAAAAATGTAGCAATTAAAAATTTAAGCTTATAGAAGTTGCTGTCAAACCTAGATTATTTCTTAGAAAAGCAGCATTTCTGAGCTTCTCATTTGCCCAGTATCCCTGAGCTAATACAGGGTAGCACCATGGGATTTGGGAGACAAAGGACTTGGATTAAATGTCCAACTCCACAGTTTCTACTGTACAAGACTTGGATCTTGTGACCTGTCATTCATTACTTTTACTATTATGAAAAGTATCATTTCCCAATAGTTTAAAAAGTGTTCAGGTATCATCTTGCATGTTGGTGAAACTAGAAAGTATATTTACAGACAAAAGCCCCTTAAAGGCAAGGCTGGCTTAGCCTTACTTCTGGTGCTCCCAGTTCCCTACTGATGCTCAATAACGTGTTTTTTTTTTTGTTTTTTGTTTTTTGTTTTTTTTTTTGAATTGGAGTCTCGCTCTGTTGCCCACGCTGGAGTGCAGTGGCACGATCTCGGCTCACTGCAACCTCCACCTCCTGGGTTCAAGTGATTCTCCTGCCTCAGCCTCCTGAGTAGGTGAGATTACAGGCATGTGCCACCATGCCTAGCTAATTTTTATATTTTTAGTAGAGTTGGGGTTTCACCATGTTGGTCAGGCTGGTCTTAAATTCCTGACCTCTAATGATCTGCCCCCATCGACCTCCCAAAGTTTTGAGATTACAGGCATGAGCTGCTGTGCCCAGCCAATAACGTCCTTTGAATAAAAGAAAAGATATTGTTAGGGGGTATGAAAATCACCGGAAAAGGAAAATGTTTCTTAAAAATGAATTTTTAAAAAATCTTTTCTTAAAATGAAAAATTTTTTTCTTCTGGACTAAACTGCAATGTGGAAAGAGTCACATCAGCCTTTGGACAGAACTAGGGCCGTGATTTACTACAGGGAAGTTAGCATCTTTCTGAGTTTTCTTAATGAACATGTGAATAAAAGATTTGGTTATACTTTGTGCTTATTTAGCATCCTCTCTTTGAGGATGTCAAAAGGATTTTAGAAATGTTCTCTTTCTCACACAGGTGGATGTCTGATTTATGAAGCTCCCCATCCACCTGTCTGAGTACCTGACTTCTCAGGACTGACACCTACAGCATCAGGTATCTTGCCTTTCTTTAGTCTTAAAAGCGGTTCCTTGAGGAACTTGAGTTCCTTGAGGAAATATAGGCAGGGAACACATTCACTTCATTATGTTTCATGTAAGCCTGGGAACTGGAGTTGCTGCTGTAGTCCTGTTTCTACCATTAAATGTGTGACTCTAGTCCCTTTTCTTCTCTAAGCGTCAATTTTTTCTTCTGCAAATAGGTGGGGTTGGACTGGGTGATATCTAATCACTTGACGGTATTATGGTAGTCCACCTTTATCCAAAGTTTCACTTTCCACGGTTTCAGTTACCTGCAGTCAAGCTTGGTCCAAAAATATTAAATGAAAACTTTCAGAAACAATTCACAAGTTGTAAATTGCATACCATTCTGTATAGTGTAAGTGAAATCTCATACTGTCCATGTGATTTGTCTCTTTGTCCTGCGTCTCCACACTGTGTATGCTACCTGCACATTAGTCACTTAGTAGCTGTCTCTGTTATATACAGGGTTGGGTACTATTCACAGTTTCTTTTTCTTTTTCTTTTTTTTGAGAAGGAGTCTCGCTGTGTCGCCCAGGCTCGAGTGCAGTGGTGCCATCTTGGCTCACTGCAACATTCACCTCCCAGGTTCAAGCAATTCTCCTGCCTCAGCCTCCCGAGTAGCTAGGATTACAGGCATGTGCCACCATGCCTGGCTAATTTTTGTATTTTTAGTAGAGATGGGGTTTTGCCATGTTGGCCAGGCTGGTCTCAAACTCCTGACCTCAGGTAATCCTTCCCCCTTGGCTTCCCAAAGAGCTGAGATTATAGGCGTGAGCCACCACACCTGACCCACTATCCACAGTTTCAAGTATCCACTGGGGGGCTTAGAATCCACTCCTCAGATGAGTGGGGGTGGTTACTGCATTCTCTTTGTCCTCGATGTAAGCTGTCAGCTCTCCACTGTGGATTATTCCTTTATTATTTAATGGCAGGATGGCTTTTCCCCCGCCTCACCCTCCCCAGCTCTGCAACTTGAAACTGTCTTCCCAAAACATCTAGCTGGGATGTTGGATTCAAACCTATGAAAATTCCTCAACTTAAGAGTATTTGGACAGACAGCACAGAAGTTGTGGCTTTTAGAACTTAGCTTTTCCCTACCGGCTTTCTGTTTGCATTAAGCTAGTATTTGACACTTGACGTCTAGGGATTCTTACCTCCTTTGGCCAATGGTACTTCACACCCATATGCTAGTCCTTTTACGCTAAATGTGGGTTTTCCTGTTGTTTTCCAGGTACACAGCTTCTCCTAGCATGACCTCGATCTGATCAGCAAACAAAATTTGTCTCCCATAGTTCTGGGGCCTGTTCACCACCTACAACCACAGAGCTGTCATGGCTGCCATCTCTACTTCCATCCCTGTAATTTCACAGCCCCAGGTAAGGGCTTCAAACTAGCAGAGGTCTGAGGTAATCATAAGTTTGTCAAATATTTAAACTGGATTTCAGGAAGTGTGTTTGATGCTAGGGATCATGTATATCTCTCTCACTATCATTTGGTGCGTATTTGAATAATGGTGCTTTTGTGAGTGAGGTGCCATTTAGTTCAGGAAGCAGCTGGAACAATGAACAAGTGATTTTAGTGAACTGGCCTCTGTTCATAGGAGGCCTTGGTTTTCAGTGCTTAGGATGCCTGACTGTCATTACAGGCATCAAACTCTAAATCAAAGTAAGTCAGTAGTAAACCCTGCTGCTTTTCCTCTCTTGGCTTTTTTGTGGGCCGGGAGGTGGGGTGGGGTTTAATGAAATATATCAGAATGGATCTAATTTTAGAACAAGTTTTCTGAGGGCTGTCTAGTTGTCCTCCTCCTATACTTACTCTTTTGCCTTGACCTGTTCTAGGAACTTTGAAAACAAAATGCAATTCCAGAAACTTCTGAACAGCAATCGTATGAGTTATTTTTTTCTGTCCAGTGAAGAGCAGTAATACGGCAGGGACATGGTCTTTGTTCAGATGATTTTACAGCCTTATTTAATCAGGCATTCGCTGGACTCTTTCAGATTCAGCAGGCAGCAGGGTACAATGTGGAAACAGACTTTGGAGTCATAAGGCCACAGTTCACATCTCTGCTCCTCTGATTGCAGGATAAAGAGCCTTAGTCATGCCACCCTCTCTCAGCTTCAGTTTCCTCTCATGTAATAATTCCTCACATGATGGTTACATGGATTAAATGATGGTTTATGTACATGAGGCATACAGAGGTGCTCAGCAAGTATAGTTTCCCATTTGCTCTTCATTTATCTTCTTTCTATAGTGTGACCTCCTCTCTCATTTGTGACAATCATTTTTTGGCCAATTTTATTTTTATTTATTTATTTTTTTGAGAGAGAGCCTTGCTCTGTTGCCCAGGCTGGAGTGCAGTGGCGTGATCTTGGCTCATGGCTCACTGCAACCTCTGCCTCCTGGGTTCAAGCAATTCTCCTGTCTCAGCTTCCCGAGTAGCTGAGGTTACAGGTGCCCACCACCACGCTGAGCTAATTTTTGTATTTTAGTAGAGATGGGGTTTCACCATGTTGGTCAGGCTGGTCTTGAACTCTTGACCTCAAATGGTCCACCTGCCTTGGCCTCCCAAAGTGCTGGGATTACAGGTCTGAGCCACTGCCGGGCAACTTTGAAGAAAAAAGCATACTTTCAAGAAAGAGCCATATTGATTGAAATTTGAACTCGATACAGAATGTTGTTCCACACTGTTTTTCTCAGTATGATTTTGCAGGCTATTCAATTTTGTATGTATTTTAAGTAGGGGTTTGTGTGTTTGTGAGAGAGGGAGAGAAGGAAGAGAGGGAAAAAGGAGAACAAGGGGCATTTTTCGTTCGTATAGTATAGTGTTTTCTCCTCAGCACCATTTGGGATGTCATCATTGTTATCAACCTTGGGATTTTATCATATGAATAAAGCCCTTTATTCATATTATATGAATAAAGAATAAAGTACTAAGGCCTTTAGTATTATTTTCCAGAATGTTTAGTGTTACCATCGTCATATGCATTCCTCTTTCTGGTAAGTGGACCATTGTCCTTTCAACACTTCATTTACTTTGGGTGTTTGGTTTCCCTTATCTTCAATAGACTTTTTTTGGTGTCTGAGAGACTTGGAGAATGGGCAAAGAGATTTAGTGCCTGTTACCTGAGGTCACCGTTTCAAAGTCCACTGCAGCTGTTCCCATATAATGACTCTTCTTAGTCCTTTTGCGAAGTGAGTTAGGTTAGGGCAGGTTTTCTATAAAGGGCATTTCCATATCCTGGTTTGCTGCTGTCACCTGTCAGCATTTCCAACAGCATCTTCTTAACTATGTATCTTCTCTGTTACACAAGCTCCTATCAGCTGGTGAGGAATACAGATGCCTCTAAATGACTCATTTAATTAAAATGGTTAACACTGCCCAAAGGAGAAAGAGGTTCTGTTTCATACAATCACTGGGGAAAATGTGTACTCTTGTAAATTCTCTGTGGGAAAGTAAATTGGTACAGTCACTCTGGAGGGTAATTCAACAGTATCTATTAAAATTATACACTTCTGCACATGCCCTGCTCCTGTCTTGGAATCTACATTAGAAAAACACTCACACATGAGCCCAAGGAGTGTATAAGGAATGTACAAAGATATTCATTGAAGCATTGGTTGCAAACCAAGAAGTACAAAATTTTGTGACTATCCAATAGTAGAAAGACTTAATGAATTCAGGAATGTGGACATGATTAAAATACTATTCAGTCATTTTATTTATTTTTATTTTTATTTTATTTTTTTTTGAGATGGAGTCTCGCTCTATTGCCCAGGCTGGAGTGTAGTGGCACGATCTTGGCTCACTGCAACCTCCGCCTTCTGGGTTCCAGCGATTGTCTTGCCTCAGCCTCCCAAGTAGCTGGGATTATAGGCATGTGCCTCCACGCCCTGTTAATTTTTGTATTTTTAGTAGAGATGGGGTTTCACCACGTTGTCCAGGCTGGTTTCAAACTCCTGACTTCAGGTGATCTGCCCATCTCGGCCTCCCAAAGTTCTGGGATTACAGCCATGATCCACTGCGCCCGACCACTATTTGGTAGTTTTAAAATGAGGATGTCCACACAGTTATAGATTACTCTAAGATATCGTATAGAGGAAAAAGAAAGCAAGATGCAAAATAGTACTTACGGGAAGATACCATTAAAATTCTAAAACAAGACTATGTATTTTTAGGGACAAATATATGGTACATTAATGGAAATGGATAATGAAAGTCCTAGAACATACATTCTTAACATAGTGATATTGCCCCAAGAGGACAAAAATTGGGTTTTGGGAGATAAAAAAAATCCCTCCAAGCTTATACCTCTATCCAACAAAATCTTATTCCTTAGTATTTAGTTTTTTCTCATTAGAGAAAATTTAAATGTAATTAATTTTTCTCCTTAAGGATCACTAATGAGAAAAAAATATGACCAAGAAACACTGGTTTCTTGAGGGAGGCACATAGGCTCACCAGTCACCCTGCTTCAATTTACTAATTACCTGAGCCCGAGGGGAAGGTATCCACCCTCTTAGTGCCTCTATTTCCTTACCCACGGAATGAGCGTAGCAATAATGAAGCCAACCCAATAGAGTTATTTTAAGGAGGAAATGAAATAATTTCTATAAAACTCAGAATAGTGCCTGGCACATATTCTGGGCACATATTGCCCAGTGCACGTTAGCAAGCATTGTTATTATTGCTCAGCAATCCTTGTGGCAGGGCTGGGGGATACAAGAATAAATAAGAAAAATAAGTTTTGCCCTGCCAGAGTTTAGAGATATAGTGGGAGATATACAGATAAAACAAAAAGTTACAGCGCTTTGTCACCCATGCAGGAATGCACAAATACAGGAAGTATGGGTGCTCTCGGAGGAAAGTGGAGACCCAAGAAAAGATTGAGAGGATCAGGGAAGGCTTCTTGAAGGAAGACCACTAGGCTGAGAACAAATGAATATGAGTTATTTTGGTAAAGGAGAAGAAAAAGCATAGGTGAATGTCAAGTGTCCCAAGGTGTGCGTGAGAGAGAGAGAGAGAGAGAGCAAAGCATTTAGAATTTTGTTTTGGATGGTTGCACTACAGTGGGGCATGAGATTGTAAACAGTGATGTCCCTGGAGCCACCTATACCAACTCAAAGAGGCAGATTGTTAAATTTTCAGGAATTTTGTGAGCCAATTGACTTCATGCTAGCAGCTTGAAATCAGCCACATGGAATAGTTACACTGCAGAAATCGGCAAATGCTAGAATTAGCATAAATGGGTTAGGTTATAAAATTGGAGATTTTACAAGGTCTTTCAAACCATATTAACGAATTTAACATTGATCTTAAAAGAAGTCTTTGTTAGCTTAATGGTCCCAGCCTTTGAAATAGACCTGGGTTCAAGTTCTGACTTTCAATAATTGTTTTATTGAGCAAGTTTGTTAATTAACCTTAACCAGGGTAGTTCCATTATTCTCACTGTGTTTTGGGAATAGTGGCAGCCTCTGATGTTTGGGGAACTAAGCCCACGGGGAAGCAGTCAGCTATACACTCGGGCATTAGGTCATAGAGATAGATAGCTTCTTCTGGAGAGATGCAGACCATTGGGTCACTTGGTTCCCAGGATCCTTTGGCCAATGATGGGCCTCCTAATTATATGTCAGTTCCTCGCATGTAATTTGTACAGTCAAATTTAGTCCAAGGCTGACTTGCGCTTGCCCCGAAGCTTCTACTGATGTCTTCTCCCTTATTATCAGTTTTGCCCAGGTTCAAAGAAGGTAAAAATAATTTAGATATAGCATCTTCTTGGGCAAGCATAATAAGCAGCTCACTCAGTCACCTTAGCCTGGTATTGTTTGGCACATCAAGTTGCATTCTTTTCCAGTGAATCGAGGGACCTTGTAAAGATAAATCCACATTCAAGTGTAAAAGACCTGAAAATCCTTTTCTAAGGCCAAAACAATTTTTTAAAAAAGCTTTTGGTTTTGTTTGTTACTCTATTCATTGGGTAACAAAGAACATTTTTCTAATCAAGGCTGCCTAGTACTACATATAAACGAATTAATATGAACAAATAGCTTGTGATTGTTTCAAACAATAATAGGGAAGACAGCTTGCACTGTCATGCCTGCTGGGATTGCTGTTTAGTTAGTTGAAAGATATGCCTTGTGCTTTGAAGTGGGGCAAGTTTGTATTATCTGCTTTACCCCTGCCTTGACTCTGAGACAGATTTTTGTTTTCTCATGCTGAGAGAGCACCTAGCTCTTACAAAGCTGGGTGATGAATACTAAGACGAAACTGGACTAGCAGCAGTAAGAAGATGCTGTGTTTGTAGCCGATTTGTAATTCTGCTGGTCCAGACACTGAAAAAGAGTTTTCTTATCCAAAGGAAACTCCCAGGATGTATTTGCAGACAGGAACCTGTTCATCATTAGGTTGAGTTAATGTGTTCGTGTCCTGTGGATATTGGGGGCATGGGGATGGGGTAGGAAACCAAACAAACTTGCAGCTCTCCAGAGCCATTTTCTGTTTCTAGCACTGTTTTAAGCATTACCCTGTGCTTGATCAGGTTACTGTGGATAGAAGCTGGATTAAAAGTTTCATTTTCATTTTTCATGAAATAGTCAATAGTTCAGTACCAGAGTGAGCAGTTTGGCTTCTCTCAAACCTAGAATTATATTAGAGGCCAGAATAGGTATCTGAGAACCTAAAAGATATTCAGATCTCACACCTATGATTCCAGTAAGGAAAGACTCTTCTTTATCAGTATTTTTCAAGGTGTATCATTCTGTCTCTCATTTGTTACATGACCATTTCGTTATTTTTTAATTTTTATTTTTATATTTATTTGAATTTAAATTATTTTATTTTAAAATATTTTACTTTAAGTTCTGGGATACATGTGCAGAACCTGCAGGTTTGTTACATAGGTATACATGTGCCATGGTAGTTTGCTGTACCTATCAACCCATCATCTAGGTTGGTTTTTTTTTTTTTTATTGAGATGGAGTCTCACTCTGTTGCCCAGGCTGGACTGCAATGGCGTGATCTTGGCTCACCACAACCTCTGCCTCCTGAGTTCAAGCGATTCTCCTGCCTCAGCCTCCTGAGTAGCTGGGACTACAGGCATGTGCCACCATGCCTGGCTAATTTTTGTATTTTTAGTAGAGATGGGGTTTCACTATGTTGGCCAGGCTGGTCTGGAACTCCTGACCTAGTGATCTGCCCACCTTGGCCTGCCAAAGTGCTGAGATTGCAGGTGTGAGCCAGCATGCCCAGCCCATCATCTAGGTTTTAAGCCCGCATACAATAGGTATTTGTTCTAATGCTCTCCCTCCCCTTTTCCCCCACCCCCAGACAGGCCCTGGTGTGTGATGTTCCCCTCCCTGCGTCCATGTGTTCTCATTGTTCATCTCCCACTTATGAGTGAGAATATGTGGTATTTGGTTTTCTGTTCCTGTGTTAGTTTGCTGAGAATGATGGTTTTCAGCTTCATCCATGTCCCTACAAAAGACATGAACTCATTCTTTTTTATGGCTGCATAGTATTCCATGGTATATGTGCCATATCTTCTTTATCCAGTCTATCATTGATGGGCATCTGGGTTGTTTCCAAGTCTTTGCTATTGTAAATAGTGCTACAATAAACATGTGCGTGCATGTGTCTTCATAGTAGAAATGATTTATAATCCTTTGGGTATATACCCAGTAATGGGATTGCTGGGTCACATGGTTATTTCTGATTCTAGATCCTTGAGGAATCACCACACTATCTTCCACAAAGGTTGAACTAGTTCATACTCCCACCAACAGTGTAAAGATATTCCCATTTCTCCACATCCTCTCCAGCATCTGTTGTTTCCTGACTTTTTAATAATCGCCATTCTAACTGGTGTAAGATGGTATCTCATTGTGGTTTTGATTTGCATTTCTCTAATGACCAGGAATAATGAGCTTTTTTTCATATGTTTGTTGGATACATAAATGTCTTCTTTTGAGAAGTATCTGTTCATATCCTTCACCCACATTTTGATGGGGTTGTTTTTTTCTCTTAAATTTAAGTTCCTTGTAGATTCTGGATATTAGACCTTTGTCAGATGGATAGATTGCAAAATTTTTCTCCCATTCTGTAGGTTGCCTGTTCACAACCATTTTGGTTTTAAGCCAAGAACATAAAGATATTTTGATCCCTCCAAGTGATTTCCTGTAGCTTTCATTGAAGATGTGAATTTGGGTAGATTTTCAATGTCTTTGGGAGGTCGAGACTGGTGGATCACCTGAGGTCAGAAGTTTGAGACAGCCTGGCCAATATGGTGAAACCCTGTCTCTACGGCAAATACAAAAATCAGCTGGGTGTGGTGGTGTGCACCTGTATTCTCAGCTATTCGGGAGGCTGAGACAGGAGAATTGCTTGAACCCAGGAGGCAAAGGTTGCAGGTTGCAGTGAGCCAAGATTGCGCCACTGCACTCCAGCCTGGGTGAAACAGTGAGACTCTGTCTCAAAAAAAAAAAAAGTGATTGGTGTTTGCTTGTTGTCTTTTGGAAGACACTTTTTTTTGGACATCCTTACCAATAGGTACTCTCAACAAAATATGTATTTTCAAAATCTGTGTTTTAGAAGGTTTTATTTCTGATATTAGAAAGTGGATATTTTTTTTTATCAAAGCAACTGAATTTCACATTAAATGGGTTGTTTTTTTTGAGGCTGAAAGATTCGTCTTTTTGGATAGAACTTCGTACTATGGCAGTTTTCAGACATTCACAAAAATAAAAATAACAATCTCAATATAGCCAACACATAGATTCAGTAATAACATTTTGACATACTTGCTTCACTTGCTCCTTTTTTGGGGGATGAAGTGTTTTAGAATCCCTAGCATTGTTAACTTTTTAAAAATTCCCTTATGTTAATATGCATATCTAAAAAATAATTTGCTTAAATAACCACACTGCCATCATCACACTTAGCAAAAGTATAAATAACTCCTTAATATCACTTGATACTCAATTCATATTCAGGTTTCTTCAGTTGCTTTTCTAAAATGTGTTTTTGTAGTTGGTGGGTTTATTTTTATTTTTTAAAAACATTGATTAGATCAGTTTACTCTTCTGCATAAAATGATTCAATGACTCTTAAGGTTTAAAAAGGCAATTCCACTTCCTCTCTTTATTTTCTAAGTGAGAAAATAGATTGAAATTATAACTAGAATATTTCACAACTGAAGAATACAAAAATGAGACACACAGAAGGCTCCAGAATAAGGGAATTCATACAGTGTTTGCAATTATTAAATTATGAGTCTCTGAAGTAAGGGATTACAGATTATCTTGATAGTGCTTTCTTTCAAACTAAAATGTGAACAATTAACTGCAGTATGAAGTATGTTTCCAGTGCCACACGATAATTTCGTCTTCTCAACATAGAATTGAGAAAAGGTAATGCATAGGCGTAGACCCAGGTGGATTTTGGTTCAAATCCAGACTGTTATACACCATAGCTAGGGGATCTTCAATACATAGGTCTTTTTCAGCTTCATTTTTTAAAATCTCTAGAATTCAAATAACATACACTGTGGTCACAAGATTAAATGGCAAAATAACTGCTAAGTGCTTTGTATAGTATCAGCCTTTTAATAGATACCTGACGTATGTTAGTTCTTTCCCTTTTCCCCATGATTATTCTGGAAGTTCTTTACAGGGAGAAAGAGGAACCACTACATATGGTCTGTGTATGTGGTATGCCAGAAGACCCATCAAAGGAAGGCCATGTTGGATAAACACTCTATGGGAAACTCTAACGTATTGCCAGGAATAAATGCATGTGGAGATAAACATTGAGACTTCTGACTTCATCTTGAACTGTGTTTCTATTAGAAGTTAAATTTGTTCCCATATTGCAATTTAAATTCATCTTGTGCCTCCTTTTGTGTTTATAAACTCAGATAAGATTTGAGAAGAGATATTATTTTGGAATCTGAAAGCCCATTTTGAATTTTCTATTCATAAGATGAAATTGTACAGGGGCACCTAGGGTAAACCACATATGACACCTTTCATGTTTGTTTATTTTTCTAATACATCCTTTTTAATTGGTTTAGTCTTTAATGGTTAATGGAGCTACTCCTTTATCTTTCAAAGTGGGTCTGGCTTTTTCCCACTTCTTGCCCATTAGGGAACTGTTTGCCCAATCTCCTTTTCATACACCTAGATTCTCCAGCTGTCTTTCTTTGAACTTTTGTTGCAGCTTTGCTGTGAATACACACTAAGGTGGGACAATGGCCTGCTGTTTTTTTCCATCTGAGAAAATCATAATTATAGAGTTCAGGGGATTTCTGTCTTTTAAGATCTGTACCTTGCCTTAGTAAGACTGTCATTTAAAAAAATCAGCCTTTCCCTGCTGTGTGATAATATTAATACTGCCATTTGGTAATTGCATAACATCACTTAAGAGCTGCCCTTAAGTTAAACTTATCCCATGTCATACATGATTGTGTTAGGCAGGCTCAGGCCTGGAGAAAAGCAAAAGTGGGTTGATACTTGCTTCTCAGCATCAGAGAATATGTTTATTAGAGGGCCATGGAGCATATTAGTTTCTGAAAGCATAGGTTGGAAATAAAGCAACTTTCTATGATTCAGACAACCTTTAGTAGCAGGAATTCCAATCTTGCAGGAAGAAGAGTAGGGTGTGTGTGTTGGTGAACTAGGTGGCTGATTTCAAAGTCAGAATGTCCAGCAGATGATATCAAAACATTTGCACTTAGATGAGTTTCCACCACCAAGCATAGGAAGGATTTGGAGTGGAGCAGGTGTGGGCCCCAACTCTCAGGGCTTTGCATACTTAGAACTCTGTTTAGTATTACCTTAATTGTGGTTGATCAGGTTACTGCAGTAACCTGGTAAAGACAGTGGAGGAGAAGACCCAGGAAGCATCCCAGCTCTGTGGCACAGGTCATAGTGCAGTGCTCACCACTGACATGCTGGATTGTGTAGAGATGACTGATGGGAACTTAGGAATGAGCTGTCATGGCCAGATGTAGATCCCACTTATGTAAGATAGGTCAAGATGGAGAGACTCAGCCATAGATCATTCCACTGTCTCATTCAAAACTAACTGGAAAACTAGGGCAACACTGAAGTTGCAGAGGGGAATTCAATGCTATGGCAGTGGAGAAAGAAAAGGCAGGAGAAACAAGGTGGCAAATGATTGTGAGGATTATAGTAATCAGTTACACCATAGTATTTTCCTCTTTCAAATGATGTATCATGAATATACATGATATGGTTTGACTGTGTTCCCACCCAAATCTTATCCTGAATCGTAGCTCCCATAATCCTCATGTCGTGGGAGGGACCTGGTGGGAGGTAATTGAATCATAGGGGTGGGTTTTTCCCATGCTGTTGTCATGATAGTAAATAAGTCTCATGAGATCTGATGGTTTTATAAAGAGCAGTTCCCCTGCACACGCCCTCTTTCCTGCGGCCATGTACGATGTGCCTTTGCTCCTCCTTCACCTTCTGCCCTGATTGTGATGCCTCCCCAGACATGTGGAACTGTGAGTCCATTAAACCTCTTTTTCTTTCTTTCTATTTTTTTTTTTTTTTTGAGACAGAGTCTTGCTCTGTCACCCAGGCTGAAGTGCAGTAGCACGATCACAGTTCACTGCAACCTCTGCCTCCTGATTTCAAGCTATTCTCCTGCCTCAGCCTCCCAAGTAGCTGGGACTACAAGTGTATGCCACTACGCCTGGCTAATTTTTGTATTTTTAGTAGAGACGGGATTTCACCATGTCACAGGCTGGTCTTGATCTCCTGACCTCAGGTGATCCACCCATCTCGGCCTCCCAAAGTGCTGGGATTACAGGCATGAGCCACTGTGCCTGGCCCTAAACCTCTTTTTTTAATAAGTTACCCAGTGTTGGGTATTTCTTCATAACAGTATGAAAATGGACTAATGCAATACATTTACTCATAGGAGTCTTAGGAGCACATTTGGCTTTTTTTTCCCTTAAAATGGTTATAAATGAATTGCTGTCAGTATCTAAAATATTAAATGCTGCTTTTTAAAAATTGTATAAGTTTATTGCTGTCTCTTAGCTTGACACAGAAAAAAGACAGTTTATAGAGATAAGCTGTTTTGTAATTTAAAAAAGGACAATAATGGAAGGTAGAAGAAAATAATAAAAACTAAAATAGATACAAAATTCCATTTTTAAAATTGAAATGGAATAAGTTTATAAGGAAATATATTGTTATTAGCCTTTCAGCAAAATGGGCTAATGGAAAATAATTTTTCATTTTTGTCAGGATGAATTATTACATTGTTTTGACCTGTCAGTTCAAGTAAGACAGCACTTTAGAGCTGGCATTTGGTTTATGAAGGTTCAAGTCTTCTGGGTTACCTGGTTAAAAGTTTCAGGAGAATAGATGTCACAGAGATAGAGTTCTCAATGTACAACATATAAAAGAAGGTGATCTTTTTCTCTTTGTTTTATGGATGAGTAAATTAACATTCCCTCCCGTTTCTTCCTCTCTCTCTTAATGGCTTAGACTTAATTCAATTTCTTTCTCTCCTTTTTTTAAAAAAAATTAAGCAAAATGAAATGCATACAGGGAGTTATAATGCAATAACATAGCCATTACCAAGCTTTGTAAAATGTTAACATTTCGATGTAATTTCTTCAAGATCTTTTGGGACTTAATACATAAAACAAGTCAGTAATTACAGATAAAGTTGGAGCCCTTTTACTTCTTCCTAATTCCATTAGCCTCCTCTTTGCCCAGGCCATTAATTGATACTTATCATCTCTCTGCATGTGTTTGTGAATGTATACATATGTGAGAAAAACATAAAAAAAATATAGTAGGCTTCTGTAGATTTATTTATTGATACATTTTATTACACACATAGAATGTGTAATGATCAAGTCAGGCTATTCAGGCTATTCATCACCTCATGTACTTATTATTTCTGTTGAGATGTGTTGGGAACACATCCATGTGTTCCTGTCTATATCAATGTGTTGGGAACGTTTTAAGTTCTCTCTTCTAGCTATTTGGAAATATACCATACATTTTCATTAACTATAGCCACCCTACTCTGCTATCGAACGTTAGAACTTACTCCTTCTATCTAACTGTATGTTTGTACCCATTAACTAACCCCTCTTTATCCTCACCTCACCATTACCCTTCCCAGCCTCTGGTAACCACCATTCTATTCACTATACTTGAGATCAATTTTTTTTAGTCCCATGTTCATAGATCCCATGCCTGGGATATTTGTCATTCTGTGTCTGGCTTATTTCGCTTAATATAATGACTGCCCCCCCACTCCATTCACGTTGCTGCAACTGACATGATTTCATTCTTTTTTATGACCAGATAGTATCCCATCATATATATATACCACATTTTCTTTATCCATTTATTAATTCATTGATTGATAGGCACTTAGGTTGAATCTGTGTCTCTGCTTTTTTAAATAGTGCTGTGGTAACACATGAATGCAGGTATCCCTTTGGTATATTGATATCTTTTTCCTCTTCTTCTACTTTTTTTTTTGTTTGTTTATTTTTTGTTTTTGTTTTTGTTTTTTGAGACAGGGTCTCACTCTGTCACCCAGGCTGGAGTGCAGGGTTGTGATCTCAGCTCACTGCAACCTCCACCACCCAGGCTCAAGTGATCCTCCCACCTCAGCCTCCCAAGTAGCTAGGACCACAGGTGTGTACCACCATGCCTGGCTAATTTTTTTGTATTTTTGGTAGAGACGGAGTTTCACCATGTTGCCCAGGCTGGTCTTGAACTCCTAAGCTCAAGCAATTTGCCTGCTTCAGCCCCGTAAAGTGCTGGGATGATGCCCTCCCTCCGTTCCTCCCTTCCTCCCTTCCTCCTTTCCTCCCTTCCTTCCATCTTTCTTACCTTCTCTTTCTTTCTTTTTTCTCTTTTCCAATAAATAGCCAGTAGGGGGATACCTAGATCATATGGAATTTCTCTGGTTTTAGTGGTTTTTTTTTTTTTTTTTTTTTTTTTTGTAAAGACATCTCCATACTTTTTTTTTTTTATAGTTGCTGTACTAATTTACATTCCCACCAACACTGTATAAGAGTTCCCCTTTCTCTGCATCCTTGCCAGCATTTGTTATTTTTTTGTCTTTTTAAAAATAGCCATTCTGGCTGGGGTAAGATGATATCTCATTGTGGTTTTGATTTGCATTTCCCTGATGATTAGGAAAGTGAAGCATTTTTTTCACATACCTACTGGCCATTTGTATGTCTTCTTATGAGAAAGTGTATTCATATCCTTTGCCCACTTTTTAATGAGATTATTTGCTTTTTTTTTTTTTAACTCTTGACTTGTTTGAGTTCCTTCCTTGTATACTCTGGATATTAGTACCTTGTCAGATGAATAGTTAGAAAGTATTTTCTCCCATTCAACCAGTTGCCTCTTCATTCTATTGATTGTTTTAAAACATTTAGTTTAAAATAGTCTCTTTTGCCTGTTTTTGTTTTTATTTGTGCTTTTGAGGTCTTAGCCATAAAATATTTGCCTAGATCAATGCCCCGAAGTGTTTCCCAATGTTTTATTTTAGTAGTTTTATAGTTTGCAGTCTTAGTAAAGTCTTTATCTTGAGTTGATTTTTATATATGGTGAGACATAGGGGTCCAGTTCTATTCTTCTGCATAAGGATATCCAGTTTTCCCAGCACCCCTTATTGAAGAGAGTTTCTTTCCTCAATGTAGGTTCTTGATGCTTTTGTCAAAAAATAGGTTGGCTGTAAATACAGGGATTTATTTCTGTGTGTTCTATTCTGTTCCAGGTCTATATGTCTGTTTTTATACCAATACCATGCTGTTTTGCTTACCATAGCTTTGTGATACATTTTGAAGTCAGATAGTGTGATGTTTCCAGCTTTGTTCTTTTTGCTCAGGATTGCTTTAGCTATTTAGGCTTGTTTTTGGTTCTGTATGAATTTTTGGATTGTTTTTTCTATTTCTGTAAAAAATGACCTTGGTATTTTGATAGAGATTGCATTGAATCTGTAGATTGCTTTGGGTAGCATGATCATTTTAACAATGTTAATTTGTTCGATCTGTGAGCATGGGATGTCTTTCCATTTGTTTGTGTCCTCTTCACTTTCTTTCATCAGTGTTTTGTAGTTTTCCTTGAAGAGGTCTTTTCCCTCCTTGGTTAAATTTGGTCCTAGGTATTTTATTTTTTATTTTATTTTATTTTACTTTATTATTTTATTTTATTTTATTTTCATAGCTTTGGAAAGGGGATTGCCTTCTTTATTTCTTTTTTGGATAGTTCATTATTGGTGTGTAAAAACACTATTGATTTTTGTATGTTGATTTTGTATCCTGCAACTTTACTGAATTTATCCAATGTAGGATATTTTTGGTGGAGTCTTTAGATTTTTCTAGATATAAGATCATGTCATCTGCAAAGGGGGGCAATTTGCCTTCCTCTTTTCCAATTTAGATGCCTTTATTTCTTTCTCTTGCCTGATTGCTTTGGCTGGAACTTCTAGTATTATGTTGACTAGGAGTGGTGAAAGTGGGCATCCTGTGTTGTTCCAATTCTTAGAAGAAAGGCTTTCAGCTTTTCCCTATTCAGTATGATGTTAGCTGTGGATCTGTCATATATAGGTTTTATTAGGTTGAGGTATGTTCCCTTTATGCCTAGTTTGCTGAGAGTTTTTCTCATGAAAGAATGTTGAATTTTATCATTTTTTTGGCATCTATTGAGATGGTCATATGGTATTTATTCTTCATTCCGTAAATATGATGTGTTGTATATATTGATTTGCATATGTTGAACCATCATTGCATCCATGGGATAAATCCTACCTGATCATGGTGCATGGTGCATTATTATTATGATTATTATTATTATTTTTGAGACAGAGTATCACTCTATCACCTAGGTTGGAGTGCAATGGCATAATCATAGCTCCTGGGCTCAAGGGTTCCTCTTGCCTCAGCCTCCCATGTAGCTGGGACTATAGATGCACACTACTATGCCTGGCTAATTAAAAAAAAAATTTTTTTTTTTTTTTTTTTTTTTTTGGTAGAGATGGCATTCGCTTTGTTGCCCAGGCTGGTCTTGAACTCCTGGGCTCAAGTGATCCTCCCACCTTGGCCTCCCAAAATTCTGGGATTATGGTCATGAGCCACTGAACCCAACATGGTATATTATCTTTTTGATGTGCTATTAGATTCAGTTTGGTGATATTTTGTTGAGGATTTTTTCCATCTATGTTCATCCGGGATATTGCCCTGCAGTTTTCTTTTTGTGTTGCATCCTTTTCTGGTTTTGATATCAGAGTAATGCTGGCCTTGTAGAATGAATTAGGGAAAATTCCCCCCCCTTGATATTTTAGAATCCTTTGAGGAGAATTGTGTTAATTCTTTGTAAGTTTGGTAGCATTTGGCAGTGAAGTCATTTTGTCCTGGAATTTATTTTATTGGGAGACTTTTTATTACTGATTCAATCTCATTATTCATTATTGATCTGTTTAGGTTTTCCACTTTTTAATTCAATCTTGGTAGGTTGTATGTTTCTAGGAATTTATCCATTTCTTCTAGGTTTTCCAGTTTGCTAGCGTATAGTTGTTTATAATAGTCTGATGATCTTTTTGTATTTCTATGGTATCAGTTATACTGCTTTTTTTTCATTTCTAATTATATTTGGGTCATCTTTTTTCTTGGTTAGTCTAGTTAGTAGTTCAATTTTGTTTATCTTTTCAGAACAGTAACTTCATGTTTGCTTGATCCTTTGTATTGTCTTTTAAAGTCTATTTTATTTAGTTTTGCCCTAATCTTTCTTTATTTTTAAAATATTAACTTTTATTCCCTACTACACATAGTATTTTTATTATTATTATTATTATTATACTTTAAGTTCTGGGGTACATGTGCAGAGTGTGCAGTTTTGTTACGTAGGTATACACGTGCTATGGTGGTTTGCTGCACCCATCAACCCATCACCTACCTTAGGTATTTCTCCTGATGCTATCCCTCCCCTAGCCCCCAACCCCACGACAGGCCCCATGTGTGGTGTTCCCCTCCCTGTGTCCATGTTTTCTCCTTGTTCAACTACCACTTATGAGTGAGAACATGCAGTGTTTGGTTTTCTGTTCTTGTGATAGTTTGCTGATAATGATGGTTTCCAGCTTCATCCATGTTCCTGCAAAGGACACTAACTCATCCTTTTTTTATGCCCTAATCTTTATTATTTTTTTCTTCTGTTTATTTGGGGCTTGATTTTGTTTTTTTCTAGTTTTTTGAGATATATTTTTAGGTTGTTTATTGGAAATCTTTCTAGTTTTTTGATGTAGGAATTTATTGCTATAAATTTCCTTCTTTGCACTGCTTTGGTTGTATCCCATTGCTTTTGGTATGTTGTGTTTCAATTTTCATTTGTTTCAAGAAATTTTTTGATTTTCTTCTTGATTTCCTCCTTGACCCAATGGTCATTCAGTAGTATTTTTTTTTAATTCCATGTGTTTGTATAGTTTCCAAAGTTACTCTTGTAATTGATTTGTGTTTTTTTTTCTATTGTGGTCTGAGGAGATAATTGGTATGATTTTTATTTAAATTTGTTGAGACTTTTTTATGTGGTCTATTCTGGGAACTGTTCCATGTGCTGATACAAAGAATGTACATTCTATAGCAGTTGGATGAAATGTTCTCTAAATGTCTATTAGGTCCGTTTTGTGTAAAGTGTAGTTTAAATCCAATGTTTATTTGTTAATTTTTTTCCCAATGCTGAGAGTGGGATGTTGAGGTCCCCAACCATTATTGTATTAGAATCTGTCTCTTACTTTAGAACTAATAATATTATACATCTAGATGTTTCTGTGTTTGGTGCATTGTTTAGAATTGTTACATCTTCCTGGATTGATTCCTTTATCATTATGTAATGACCCTCTTTGTCTGTTTTTACCGTTTTAATTTAAAGTCCATTTTATCTGACATGTGTATAGGTACTTGTGTTCATTCTTGGTTTTCATTTGCATGGAATATCTTTTTCTGTCTTTTTGCTTTCAGTCTACATGTGTCTTCACAGATGAGATGAGTTTCTCGTGGGTAACAATATGGTTGGATCACGTTTTTAAATCCATTCAACCAGTCTGTATCTTTTAAGCAGACAGTTTAATCTGTTTACATTCTTGGTTGTTATTGATGTGTGAGTGATTATTCCTGTCATTTTGTTAATTGATTTTTGGTTGTTTCATGTATCCTTTTTCCTTTCTTTCTTATTGTTTATCATTGTGGTTTTGTGGTTTTCTTTAGTGGTAACATATGAGTTCTTTCCCTTCCTCATTTGTATGCTTGCTCTACTAGTGGGTTTTACACTTTTGTGTGTTTTCATGATGGTAGAAATTATCCTGTCACTTCCAAGTGTAGGACTCCCTGAAGCATTTCTTGTAGGTATGGTCTAGCGGTAATTCCCTCAGCTTTTGCTTGTTTGGGAAATACATTATTTATTCTTCATTTATGAAGGATAACTTTGCTGGGTATAGTATCTTTACTGGCAGTTTTTTGTTTTGTTTTTGTTTGTTTGTTTTCCTCCTTCAGCACTTCGAACGAATGTGTCATCCTATCCCATTCTCTCCTGGGCTGTACAATTTCTCCTGACAAATCTGTTAGTCTGATGAGGGTTCCCTTATAAGTGACTTGATGCTTTTTTTTTTCCTGTGATTTTTATAATTCTCTGTTTGTCCTTGACTTTTGACAGTTTGATTACTATGTGCCAGGGAGAAGACCTTTTTGGGTTGTATCTGTTTGGGGATCCCTGAGCCTCCTATATCTGGATGTCTAATTCTCTTGCTAGACTTGGGAAATTTTCAGCTATTATTTTGTTAAATAGGTCCTCTATCCCTTTCATTTTTCTCTTTGCCTTCTGGAACATGTAAAATTCAAATATTTGATCAGTATATTGTGTCCAATATGTCACATAGGCTTTGTTCATTCTTTTTTTATCCTTTTGTTTCTCTTTTGGTCTGCCTGGTTTATGTCAAAAGACCTGTCTTCAAATTCTGAAATTGTTCTACTTGATCTTGTCTGTTGTTGAAGGTTTTTGAATGTATTTTATATTTCTTTCAGTGAATTCTTTAGTACCAAGATTTCTGTTTGGTTCTTTTTAATGATATCTGTCTCTGCTAAATTTCTCATTTATATCCTGAATTGCTTTTCTGATTTCTTTTTATTGTTTAACCTGAATTCTCTTATGATTCACTATTTTTTAAAATATTATTATTTTGAATTCTTTATCCCGGATTTCATAAGTTTCTTTTTCAAGTCTATTGCTGAAGAATTATTGTGCTCTTTTGAAGGTGTCATATTTCCTTGCTTTTTTGTGTTTCTTTTGTTCGCATGTTGATAATTTGTACATCTGATATAAAAGTTTCTTATTCCAATTTTGGGAATTTACTTTCATAGGGGAGGATGTTTTCCTGAAGATGTATCTATGGTGTTGGTTGTGTAGGTGACTTTGGCTTTGATTCTGAGTATGTGAAGTAGTGTAGTCTCCATATAATTTATTTGGCTGTAAATGCATCAGTAGTGTCTGTAATTTTTTTTTTTTTTTTTTTGAGACCAAGTTTCACTCATTGCCCAGGCTGGAGTGCAATGGCATGATCTTGGCTCACCACAACCTCTGCCTTCTGGGTTCAAGCAATTCTTCTGCCTCAGCCTCCCAAGTAGTTGGGATTACAGGCATGTGCCACCATGCCCAGCTAATTTTGTATTTTTAGTAGAGTTGGGGTTTCTCCATGTTGATCAGGCTGGTCTTGAACTTCCGACCTCAGGTGATCTGCCCACCTCGGCCTCTCAAAGTGCTGGGATTATAGGCATGAGCCACTGCGCCCAGCCTATGTGTCTGTAATTCTTTAAGTGGCTTAGGATGTGGTTGGTTATGGAGGCTGTGGCAAAGATTTGCTAGGGCTGGGGATGTCAGATGGGTCAGTCCGGAGCCTCAGTAGTGGCAGTTGCAGGCTGAGCATGCCTGTTCTTGGTGTATGCTGATACCAGTGTAAGAGGTCCAGGCAGGCTGATTCTTGAGCCTCCAGGCTTGCCTGAGTGGGCCAGGCATGTGGGTAGGTCCTTAGGTCCCTCTGAGTGTCAGGTGTGGTGTGGGAGATAGCAGTATTAGTGATGGGGCAACCCTGTGGGATCCAAGTGGTCCATACTGTGTTGACAGTGGCTGCAACAGGCTGGGAGGGCCAGTCTCCAGGCCTGCAGGTGGCACATATGTCTGTGTGCCAACTGAGGTGATAGTGGCAGTTTGGCTGAGCCCATCCTGAGATCCCCAGGAGGTGTGCTCGGGTGCCAGTGGTGGTTGGGGCAGGGTGATCCCGAGGCCCCTGGATTGCATGCTTGAGCACTGGAGGTAGACAGTGGAGCTGGGCCAGGTGGACGTGTCCTCAGGCTCCCAAGTGCTGTGGTGCCGGTGCTAGCTGTGGTAGGCAGGGGCGGGGTGATCCTCAGTTCTGCGGAGGAATGCTTGGTGGGGGTGGCAATGGCTGTGCTATGGTCCTACTGCTGGGGAGGGCAGAGTTGCTTTCAGTGGCAGCAACCATAGACAGATGGTTGGAGAGCACATGCTTCAGCCCCAGGTGGCAGCTATAAGCAGAGTAGCCTTTCCTCAGGGCACTTTTAAATGTGTTGTAGCCCTGCTATTGCGGGCAGCAGAGTTGCTGCCAATGGCAGTCAGCTGTGGTGGTAGATGTAGGCAGGGAGTGTCAGTGTAGCTTCAGATATGTGGAGAGATGGGGGTCTTGGGCCCCTCGGGTAGATGCAATCTGGTGGGGGCTGGGTTCTCAAAGTGGTGCTTTGCTGTAGCTGCTTAGTACTAGAGGGTGAGGGGGAAGATGGGAATTGGCATGAGCTCCGTCTCTGGAGTAATGCTGTTGCATGGTCTCCAGGGAGCTCCCTACATCAGCCTCAGGGCCCCTGTGGGTTGAGGGGCTCTCCTGTGGCTAGGATTGGAGTCTGTGGTGGGATTGTGGACCACTGGGGTCACTTCCCCTTTCCCCGCATCGAAGAGCCGTTCTAGGCTTCTCGCCAGTCCCATAACAGCAGGCTGCCTTGTTTCCCTCTTCTTCCTTGCCTTAGGTGTTTCCTGTCACTTCTCTGTTGAATTCTAGTACTCTTTCTTAGGTGGCCTGTTTGTAGTGTGATTATCTACTTGCTATTTCCATTCTTTGTGGAGGAGGTGAGTGCCAGATGCCTCTAGTCAGCCGTCTTGGCTTCTGCAAGTTTTTAATATTCACAAGAATAATGTACTGCATGCATCCGTGTGCAACTTGCTTCAGTCATTGGCATATTTAAAGCTATACTTTGTTTGTTTTAACTGCTTTTTATCTTTCTGGTAATACTGTGATTTATTCCTTCACCAGTTGATAAATATTTGTGTTGCTTTTGATATTTTGATATTTTAAAAGAGTGGCAATTGGAATTCTTGTGTCTCTCCTTAGGCACATGTGTGATTTTTTTTTTTTTTTAAATTAGGGTTAGAACCTTTTGATCTAGTGTATGAACATGTTCATACTTAATAGTTTTTGCCAAACTGTTTTTCAAAGCTATTGTACTAAATTTTACTTTCACCAGCACTGTAGGACTGACCTCACTGACTCTTGACATTTTCCAACTTGGTAGTTTTTGCCAACCTGATGAAAATAAATTGGATCTCACTGCAGTTTGTAATTAATTCTCTGATTCCCTGTAAATGTAATTTTCTTTTGATGTGATTATTGGCTCTTAAGGTTTTCTCTTCTGTGAATTGCCTATCCACATCGGTGCCCCTTTTTCTGTTGGATTGTTTGGCTTCTCCCTTTTTGATTTGTAAGAAGTCTTTACATTTCACTGCAGAGAAAGTCTGTCTCGTGTGTTTCTGAAGTTTCTAGTAATTTAGTTTTTCTTTTCACTCATTAGATTTTGCAGCACAGAAGTCTTAAAATTTTGATTAGTCAAGTTTTATCGATGCTTTTTGGTCGTATTTAGAAATATTCCCCTCTTCAGAGCTTATAAATATATTTTTCCATTTTCTTCTTAAAATCGTATTTTATTATATGTATATTTTCATATTGCCTGAAATGGATTTCTGTGTTTAAAATAAATATTCAGTTTTTAAGTATTTTTACATGAATGAACAGATACGTCATTTTCTCAATTGATGGGTAAAATCATATCTCTCATATCAAGTTATAATATGTGTGTTTCAGGCTCTTTATTCTGTTCCATTGGGCTATTCATGTATTTCTATGCCAATATCACAATGTCTGTTCACTTTAAAATGTAGTATTCACTAAGGCATCTAGTTATTAGTTTTCCAGGTGTCTTGGGTATTGTTGTTCTTTTGTGCTTTCATATCAATGTTCAGGGAGTCTGTCAAGTTCCATGAGAAACCCTTTTGGGATTTTAATTTTATCATGTTAAATTTATATATTGATACTGGGAAAATTGACATCTTTACATCTCTATTCACAAAATATTTTATTTCTTCATTTATTTAGGTTTGCTTGTATGCTTTTGTAAAGTCAGACTTATTCCTAGATACATTAGAGCTCTTGTTACTGTAAATGTGTTCTTTCTTGAAATAATAACTAGAATTTTTTTTCTGGTATTTTTATAGGAGCAGTTGATTCATATGGCTTGAGGATTAATTCAGAAAATTTGTTAAACTCTCTTAATACAGTTTGTTTATAGGTGTCTTGCATTTTCTGTGTAACTGATTATATTATGTGTGGTTAAAAATAAGGTTTTTAAAAAATTTCCTTTTTTTTTTTTTTTTTTGAGACAGCGTCTTACTCTGTCACCCAGGCTGGAATGCAGAGGTGCTATCTCCGCTCACTGCAACCTCCGCCTCCCAGGTTCAAGCAATTCTCATGCCTCATCCTCCCAAATAGCTGGGATTACAGGCATATACCACTATGCCCAG
Source organism: Nomascus leucogenys (assembly GCF_006542625.1). NCBI lineage: Eukaryota > Metazoa > Chordata > Mammalia > Primates > Hylobatidae > Nomascus > Nomascus leucogenys. The sequence goes on from NC_044381.1 coordinate 23,649,978, forward strand.
CTAAATTTCGTATTTTTATTATAGTACAGATGGGATTTTGCCATGTTGTCCAGACTGGTCTCAAATTCCTGGCCTCAAGTGAGCCACCTGCCTCAGCCCTTCACAGTGCTGGGATTATAGGCATCAACCACCATGCCTGTCCTTGTTTCTGTTTGAAAGTGAATGCTTAAATATGATATGAATGTTTTGAAAGCAAATGCTTAAATATAACAATTAGCGTACATGTTTGATAGCTACTTTTTAATAAGTTCGGGAAATTAATTATCTTCTAATTATAGATTGTCAAAATATCATGAAAGTGTATTAAAAATTACCAAGCACATTTTCCGTGTCTTTTGAGATGATCATTGGCTTTTTTTCTCTCTTTCAATTTGTTAGAGTGGTTAATTATGTAACCAAATTTTTTAAGTGTTAAATCATCTTTGCATTCTGGAATAAACCCTATTTAGTCACAAGAAATTTATATACATACACACAACCCATTTAGTCATACATACACATACCCTATCTTCTGTGTGTTTGTGTGTATCTTGAAGATACATATTTGATTTACTTGCATTTTATTTAGAAACTCTCATTTATGATCTTAAATTAGATTAACTCATAATTCATGTTGTTCTTACTCTCCTTGTTTGTTCTTGTAAGATGATTCTACTGGCTTCTTATGGGGTAACCAAATAAACTTGGAAAATAAGTAATAGCAAGTAATTTTAGGTAGGCTTCAGAACAAATGGAAGTAGAATGTTGAGCCACAGTAATATGTAAGATGGGAGTGGAGGCACTGGAGAGAAAACATATCAAGGGAAGAGGATTACCTTTAGACTTCTAGTCAAGTGTGCATGTTAAAATATTAAGACTAAGCATTAAAGAATAGAAACAATGTATAACTCTTGAACCAATAGAAGTGGAAAAGGGAGAATGCAGTCAGTTCTGTTTTGTCTTTAATCATTTATTATCTGACATTCTTGGGTCTAATCCTGCTGTGGACTGTTCTGGGGATTCTCACATGTGGCAGCCTCCTGTGTTTTTGTCCTTTTGGAAGATGAGTTTATATTCAGTGGGGCTGGTTTGAGAGAATCCCATGTGGCTGGCTGTGCTGAGGTCTCGTCCTCCAGAGAAGTTTGGTGTTCGCTAGTGTTAGGTGGTGAGTGGGAGGAGCACGGGGATATCACCAACTCAGGACCTTGGTTTGTGTTAATTTCTTCTCCTGTGGGTTCTCAGACTTGACAGATAGTCTGAGTTCAAATCCCAGCCTTGTGTGATTTATGGGACTAGAGTCATGATTTCTTAAGGGACTCTTTATTTATTTTCCAACCTGGAGCCTGAGCTTGACAAAACTTCCTTGTTCTTCCCAGTGCAAGTAGGGATATCTTTTTTTTTTTTTTTTTCTGATCTACACACTTACTGATATGAAGATCTTAGAGACTGCTAGCTTGGTGGGTGGGTCTCAATTCCAACTCACTGCCTCAGTCAAGCCCAAGGGCTCATCTTCTGTTTCCCAATAGTATTAAAGCCCCATCCTCATGATCTCTGACAATCTGCTGCCTGGACAGCCTTTCACCTTGGTTTAAGTTCCCTCTTAGCTTAGCAGTGCATCTAAGGACTATTTATCATACTTTATCCCGCACATCTTAGTGTTTTTAGTGAATTTTTCCATTCCTTCCTCTTAGGACTGACACAGAATTCTCTTTGGAAATTTGACAAGTATGATGATGTGTACCTTTTCTCAGCATGGTAGACAATGGGCTATAATAGATAAAAAGTACTTTTATCTATTATAATTTATGTGTTGCACAGTTATTGCATAATTATCTATTATAATTTATGTGTTGCAACTTACAATTTATGTGTTGCACAGTTTCTTTTTGCATATGTGTATATCACATTGATATGCATTATTATTTTATAAGAAGTAGCATTTTATGTATTTCTTCAGATAAACCTCCTAAAATTTACTAGTTGCATATTCTTCAGCAATTTTAAGTATTCTAGTTTAAAATCATTTTTAGTGGATATCAGTATTGTTTTTTGGCCCATTTTCTAGTTATTGTGACAAAACATCTCACTTTTTAAAATGTCCAATTTGAAGCTCTAAGAAGGGTGAGGACTTTTTTCTTGTTAATAGAGACTTGATGGAATTTAATTAAATTCTATGCTGTCTCTTTTCTCATCTTTTTTGGAGAAAGAAAATAGGCCTGATTATTTTGAATTGAAGAATAAGAATTTAAAAAGTCTTATAGGTCATCCTTACTTTAATTTACAAATGAGACAATTGAGATTCAGAACAGTTTTGGAACTTATTGAAAAACAAATTAGCTGGTTGAACATGAGAATCAGAAAGAGATCTGCTTAACCAAAGCTACAAATCAGGCCCCCGCCCCGGCTCACTCTATTGTATTTTAACAGAAGTGGAGGAAGTAAATTGGTTTGATTTATATCTTATTACTAGTTCTTTATCAGCATAGATTACAGTCTCCCTTAGAGTATCTCAGTAGAGTACATATTTACATTCATATCTAAATACTAAACCACATTGGTGTAATTACTAGTATGTCAGTTTATGCCAACTGTTCCTTCTTCCTCTTGGCTAATGAGTATGTAATTGTCTTTCAAGAGATGAAAGAACACATCAGATGTGCTGTGAATGGCTCCATGGCAGGCACTTGGGTGCATCAGTTGTACTCCTAGATGGCATAATGCAGTGCCATGCCCAACCTGGTATCCTATAAACGTTCATGAATGTGTGCATGGATGAATGAAGTGCATGGTGAAGGTAAACACCATATGTGACTCTTTAGAGTTTAGGCTTGGCAAATTGGTTATAACTTATTTTGAGATCACACAATAAGGTAAGGTAAATTTCTGAGATTTGTAACATCTACTCTATAGAGCAGTCAGTGAGATCACTTCCCTAGAGCCCTATCATCCTAAGACAAAATAATTGGTGGATGAGAAAAGGGCATGAATATGAACTTCTCTTTAAAGTTTTGAGGACAACTGAATTTGGGAATAATGCTATCTTATTTATGTTTTTGTTTCTTGGGCAGGGTAAAATTCTATAACTTCTTATTACAGAGAAGTTTCTAATTATAGCGATTTGGATTTTATAATGAACTTTTTAGAAAAGTACTTATTGAACTTTGTTTGAGTGTATTTTTGTTCTTCCCAAAATTTCTTGCAATAAATATGAGCTACTTTCTAAAGATGAAAAAATCATCTATAATCTCACCTACGTAAATTTCACAAAATTGTCATTCTGTATATTGCTTATGCTTTCCTCCTATTTTGCACTCTGTTTTTCTCTAGTAATACAAAAAGTTGTCATTCTGCTTTAGTGTATTGATTATTCAGTTCAGTGGTTTTTGAATCAGCATATTTAAATTTATTTTTGAAAACTTGTCACATTTAAGTCGTCTCATTTTTACTTGAGTAATAAGAGAAAATTAATATGTTTACATTCTGCTTCCCCATTTCAAGTTTTTATCTACACAGTAAGTAATTTTAATCCCAGATTATTATTAAATTGCTATTTTATTAATAGGTATAGCTTCTTTCAATAATTATTTTTGATATTTGCTTTAAGTTTTATAACCCTATGAAGAACAATTATTTAGAATCATGTTCTGTGGGTTTTAATGTTTGCTGCCAGGGTCTTGTATTTATTGTGTGTGTGTGTGTGTGTGTGTATTTGTTTTTTTCTTTTCTCATGAGTTAAATAGTATATACACTTTCTCTACGAAGGAAGTGTAGATGAAATGTAGATGGCATTCTTTCTGAGTACTCACATTTCTGTGACTGTTCTTTATTGTCTTCATATGAAAACATCAATGTAGTTGGCTGTGTATCTCAAAAAATTTCTCTGCATAATGGGTCTGTTCTGATTCTCTCTGTCTTTAGATATTTGACTTGTTATTTATTTTTTCTCTAAACTCTTACAATTTTTCTTTACCATTGAGATCCCAAAATCTCATCAAGATATGCCTACATTTTAGTTGCTTTTAATTAACTTTGTTTTGTAATCTATATAAATTTAAATCACTAATCTGAGACCTTCCTTTTTAGGTAATTACTTGTCTTCTGTTTGGAGCTGTGTTTCTTCAGGTTCCTTCTAATCTTTCTTGGATCCCTGGTGCATCTTGAAGTTTTTTCCTATATGTGCCTTCTTTTCTTTTGTTCTTATCATCTCTGACTCTTTTCTGAGTGTTGGGTGAATTTCTTAAGTCTTCTACCTGCCATTTCAGTTTTCTGGTATTTTTATACTTCCTTTCATTATCTGCATTGCCATTTTTAATTCAGAAATTGTTTTTCAGTTTGTTCTGATAGGCACGATAATGACTTCTAAAGATATCCATTACTTAACCCTCAGAGCCTGTGGCTACTACCTTTCATAGAGAAAGGGACTTTTCAGATGTGTTTCAGCTAAAGATGTTGAGATGGGGAGGTTCTCCTAGATTTTCGGGTGGGCTCAGTGTAATCACAGGGGTCATCAAATGTGGAAGAGTGAGAAAGAAGATTGAGTGTCAGTCATGTGAGAAAGACCTGACTAGTCATTACCAGCTTTTGAAGATGACAGGTAGCCATGAGCCAAGAGATGTGGGCAGCCTCTAGAAGTTGGAAAAGACAAGGAAACAGATTCTCCCCTAGAGCTTCTGAAAGAAACATAGCTTTGCCTTCTCTGTGATTTTAGTCCTGTGAGACCTATTTTGGACTTCTGACCTCTAGGACTCTAAGAGAATAAATTTGTATATTTATGCCACTAAATTTATAGCAATTTGTTAAAGTAGCAATAAAAAACTATTTTTATGAAGTTTTTACTGATTTCTTTTGTCTTCATAATGGCTTGTTCTATTTTCAATGTTACTATTTTGACAAAACACATTGAGGACGCAAATCAGAGATGTCCCATCATTTAATCTTTTTCTCTTTCTATCTCTTCTTTTTTCCCCTCCCATACATCTGTTTCAGTGGGAGGGGAAGTGATTTCTTCTTTGGTGGGAGATGAGTGGCCACCTCCTTTGATTACATTTTTCCTCATTATGTTCCATAATTATTTTTCTGTCATTATAGCCGTGACTATCTTATTGGCCTATAGTCCAATTGCAGTTAAATTGGATTCTCTCTGAACCATGTGGGTTTTCTGCCTAAGTCTGTCAGCTCCTGAAAAAGTAGGAAAGCCCATTCACACTGCCCTTCTCACTGCCACTGGAGGTGCTTTCAGGGTTTCCACTGCTTATTCTTTTGACCTAGTGCTTTCTGCAGACAATAAGAGAGGAGGTTTAATTCCTCTATCAATTCAGTCCTATTGTCATAAAACTAACTGAAATTCCTCTCACTTCTTCTCAGGCATATTATACACTCCCAATTTTTAATTCCTGGTGTATTTTCTACTCTTTCAATATTTAGCTGCTAATTTTCATGAAATATAGAGTTCTTATCCAGAATCCTCTTAGTATAGGATTTTAAATCTGAAATAGACCTTATGTATAAGTTAGTCCAATTTCCTCATTTCACAGATGATACAATTGAGTTTCAAAAATCATTTGAGTTATGTCATTAAATATGTATGGTTTTTATGGTATTACAATCAATTGTTGAGAGAAAAGAAATGGCATAGGACAGGGCACTTTTCTCTACCATTAGAGAAAGTCTGTCAGTTTTACTCATCTTTGTACATTGTGGCTTAAAGAGATAACTTATACTTTTTAATTTTGCCATCCTTAACTTTATCATTTTTCTCTGTGGGAAGGGCTAAGAAGCTGCATATATCTCTGCTTAACTTTGTTGCTACTTGGTGTTCAGAAATTGGAATGCTGTGAAATAATATACGCTTGATATTTGGTTTAAACATTTCTTGATTCAGAGAAGGTAGATGGTTATAGAGACTAATGAAAAGAATAGACTTTTATATTTGTATTGACAAAGTTTTAAATATCCTTTGCAGAAAGAAAATTTGTAAAGTTTAAACATTTTTGGAAATATCTTTAATTTATTAAGGAAATCAATATGTATTTAGCACGTAGTCCATAGAACAGTTGGATACTATACAACAATGAATAAGCAAGCTAGAATCTCTGCGTTTATAGGGTTTCATAGCCTAGTGTAGAGGGGATCAACAGATAATTAAGCAATTATGATACAGTGATTCCCTGGACCAGCAGCCTTGGCATTATTTGGGACCCAACCTCAGATCTACTGAATCAGAAGTTCTTGCGGGTATGTCAGCAATCAGTGTTTTACAAACTCTCAGGTAATTCTAATACAAGAAACCACTGTTTTCACCGTTGAGAACCAGAGTTGAGAGAGAGAGCACAGCACATTAAATAGAGCTGAAGCTGAGAGTTTGGGGTCATTAATATCTTGAGTTGAGGCTGGAGAGGCAGGTAAGTAAGGTCTGATAAGATGATTGAAGAGTTTAGACTTTTATCTAACGTGCACTCATAAGCCCTTAAAACATGTCCAGTGGGGAAACAGCTTGATCAACTTTGTCTTTTTTTTTTTTTTTGTGATGGAGTTGGGGTCTTGCTTTGCTATTCAGGCTGGAGTACAGTGGCATGGTCTTGGCTCACTGCAACCTCCACCTCCCACGTTCAAGCGATTCTCCTGCTTCAGCCTCCCGAGTAGCTGGGATTACAGGTGTCCACCACCATGTCTAATTTCTGTATTTTTAGTAGAGAGGGGATTTCACCATGTTGGCCAGGCTGGTCTCGAACTTCTGACCTCAAGTGATCCACCCACTTTGGCCTCCCAAAGTGCTGGGATTACAGATGTGAGCCACCGTGCCCTGGACTGTGATATCTTTAAGAAGAAGACAAGTAAAGAGATAAATAATTATACAATGTATTAAATATAATGTTTGAAGCATAATCTGAAAGCTATTAAAGTCTAGATAAGGAAAGAGACTTTAGATGCCTGGGTAAGTCAGAAGACTAACCACTTAAGTATTTCACGTTGTTCTTGGAAGTTTTAGTGTACAACCTATGGATATTCAGTAGAATATTTGATCAAAAATAGTGGTTAAAAGTGTCATATGTTTTGGGTAATTTGTTAGATGCAAAGCAAAATAGAAATGAAAAAGTAGAATGTGAACTGTCTTCAAGATAGATTTTTTAATTTTAGGGGTCCCAGGTAAGCTTAGAGCCTCAAGAAGAATGACTTACTCTATGTGATGTATACTTTTCTGATTTCTATTTTGTGACTTATATTCTAATTTTGTTTAAATATATTATTATATATAATTACATATTATAATAATTATATATGATTATATATTATATATTATGATAAATGTAAATAAATATATATTATTCTGTTTTAAACTGTCTCAATCCTTTTTAAAGTGAGAATATAAATAATAAGCAAATATATTCTTATCAATGATGTTGAAGAATAAGTAAACATGTTATAAAGCATTTTCACTCCACACTTTAAAAAATATGCTGCATCTAATCTAAGTATGTTTTACTTGTAGAACATTGTCAAAGGGTCACCTACTCTTTGGAGGTTATGTTGGGTCCTCCAAAAAGAAAAAAATTCTCAAATGTCATAGATTGGTTGACGAGTCCTATTCTGAGCTTAAGGAGTTGTGGGGGTAGGCAGTGCTGACCACAGGAATGTTGAGCAGCAAATGCTGGCTTTGGGCAAAAAACCTTTGATGCACAGTGACTTGTTGGAAATGTTCGGAATGATGGTCCTTGTGGGAACCTGCATTACAAAATGTCTGTCCCACATGGAACATACTGTGTGAGAATAGAAATGCAGAATAATAAGGCAATGATACCCTATCTAGAAACCAACTGTGTTTACAGACTCCCTAAATAACAGGTCAAATAGATTTTACTATGGTAAATATTCCAATTGCAATGTTGTGCAAAATTTTTGTCTGTCTCATGTATTTTAAGCAAGATTTGTTGGCCATGTGGCTTTTGTAGTAGACTTCAATGACATAAAACCACTAAGCAGAGACCTTGTCATTTATTTAACTCCAACTGCCTTCAATCTTGAGGACAGTAATATTGTGAGAAACCTTGGAGTTTCAACATAATCACAAGATGGTATGTAGGATCAAATGTTCAGATTATTTGCTTTTGTTTTTCTGTTGCACGTACTGTAAAAGTCTTGTGTTATCTATATAAGCCTTAAATGTGGACCTGTGGCTTCTTTTTCATCATCTTTTCTCCTTTTTCTTTTAGTTCACAGCCATGAATGAACAACAGTGCTTCTATAATGAGTCCATTGCCTTCTTTTATAACCGAAGTGGAAAGCATCTTGCCACAGAATGGAATACAGTCAGCAAGCTGGTGATGGGACTTGGAATCACTGTTTGTATCTTCATCATGTTGGCCAACCTATTGGTCATGGTGGCAATCTATGTCAACCGCCGCTTCCATTTTCCTATTTATTACCTAATGGCTAATCTGGCTGCTGCAGACTTCTTTGCTGGGTTGGCCTACTTCTATCTCATGTTCAACACAGGACCCAATACTCGGAGACTGACTGTTAGCACATGGCTCCTTCGTCAGGGCCTCATTGACACCAGCCTGACGGCATCTGTGGCCAACTTACTGGCTATTGCAATCGAGAGGCACATTACGGTTTTCCGCATGCAGCTCCACACACGGATGAGCAACCGGAGGGTAGTGGTGGTCATTGTGGTCATCTGGACTATGGCCATTGTTATGGGTGCTATACCCAGTGTGGGCTGGAACTGCATCTGTGATATTGAAAATTGTTCCAACATGGCACCCCTCTACAGTGACTCTTACTTAGTCTTCTGGGCCATTTTCAACTTGGTGACCTTTGTGGTAATGGTGGTTCTCTATGCTCACATCTTTGGCTATGTTCGCCAGAGGACTATGAGAATGTCTCGGCATAGTTCTGGACCCCGGCGGAATCGGGATACCATGATGAGTCTTCTGAAGACTGTGGTCATTGTGCTTGGTAAGTTCTATCTTGACTGTAATTTACTTTATAGATTCTCAATAACTTAACATAAACCACATTATTTTATGACAGAGGTAACCAACAGTATGAATATTCACCAGGTAATTCACCAGGAATTACAAGGGGATGAGGCACCTTTATATTAAATGTCAGCTTATGAGTCTTTCTAAAGTTATAGAATTAGCATTAGGGAAACATGGGTCTCAGTGGTGCAGTGTAAATGATGATGATGTAAAAGATGTCATTGAAGAGTTTGGCTATCTAATATTGAAAATACCAGAATTACCAATCAAACTCATTTCGTTTTTCTTGCAGCCTAAATTGTGAAACTTTTGCATTGTGGTTTCTGTATTACATATTTTCAGACAGAAAGTCTTTTGTAGAATATGAATATGCTTCCATATATAGTTATTTTTGTTAGTCTATTCTGTAATTGTTACTACATTATAGGTAAGTATATCAAGGTTTTATATAGATTTACTGAACGAAGCAGATTGGAATTAATGATATTCTCTGACAGTCATCTTCATGAAAACTTCCCTCTTTTCTATTAATTTTCTATTTGTAGTGATGGAGGTTAATTCATATTTCAAGGTGAAGAGCAAGATTTGTAGACTCAAATACCTTCTACTTTTAAATAAGCATTGTTTTTCTTGGATGAAAAATTCGTAGTAGTGATCAAGAAGAATATATTCACTTACGTGTGTAGAAGGTAGTTAAAGAGCACCTACTATATTCTACGCTCTGTGCTGGCTCCTGGAGATAAACCCATGAAAAGGACAGCTACGGACATTTCCTTTGGAGCTTAGAGTGAGAATTTTTAAAAATAATTACCCAATGGAATTACGCATTCTCCATAGACTATATTCAGGTTAACATTTGATCACATTAAAAAATCTTTTTTGAAAACCTTTTATCATTTCATCTTTCCCTGTGGAAACTGAAAAAAACATTTTATCACCTCCTCTTTCCCCACAGAAATTCAATGGGAAGTTCCTGTAATTCTCTGTGCTCCAATTTGTATAGCATTTTTGAGTGAATGTAACATGGGATTATGTGGCTCCTCTGGAACTCTGAGAATTACCTTAATTTTAGCCACTGGAAGGAGACAGGGTCCTAATGATCATTATATAAAGTAGTACTCAGATCGATGCGTAGGTCTCGTCTGTTTTGGTTAGGGTGAATGCATCATGGACATCATTTTCAGCTATACTCATTGTTGACCCACTTGCAGACCTGTGAGAATAGCAGCTAAGCCTTGGGATTATTGACATACCTAAAACCCTGCCTAACTAACTGAAACACTGAGGACCCCATCACCTCAGATATGAAACTGTCTTATTCCATCCAATGAAGATTAGTAGAACTACAAAAATAGTTTCTCTGTATGTTTATTAACAGGACCTTAAGTACACCTGTGCCACAAGGCCGTATTTTCCATTATGTGGATGAAACACATCTTCGTTTACCATGGATGCTATTTTTGTATGAAATAAAACATGAGACATTAAATAACATGAGACTTTTTTTCTGTATTGACTCAAATGTTTATTTGCCGATGACCTAAATGTTGGTTGACATTGTTTATATGCATGAACTTTTTCTATTACGACAAGTGCTACTCATAGTTTGCAGAATTGCCAGCAGCAAATGACTACTGAACTTGGACTATTAACCTGCCAAGTTCTTGTTTTAATTTTGACCTTTGTATAATATCTTGTGTATTCCAGTGTGCGATATACTGAGTGATTCACGTACTTTTGTGCCTCATTGGGTTGTTTTTCAGGCTGAAATAATCATTTTGAGGCTATAGGAGCTAGTGTTTCAGTGTACATCTGCCCTAAATACCACTTTCCCATGCCCAACTACTACCACTACACAACCACTAACTTTAAAATAACAGAAATAATATTTAAACTAGTATACTCCACAAAGATCGAATGCAGTTGACATCTCTGGAATAAAGAGCATGATTTTTAAAGCTGTGAGATGGAAGAAGTTTTAGAACATGGAAAACCCCATCACGGTGATAGGTGAAGGTATTTGGTGAAGAAAGATGGGAATACGATTGTAATATAGGAAACAGAAATTAAATGGACCGTAGCCTTTTTGAGAAAAGTAGCGAGAATAAGAGAATGGGCAGGATGTGGGCAGGGAGTGGTTGGAAAGTTTAGAATGGGGAAGTCACAATCCTAACAGATGTTTTTCAAGGCATGGTGCCTAATGCCATTCCTACAATATGCTCCCCTATTTGAATTGTTAAGTGTCCATCCTTAGATAGGCATGGTAACATGGGAGACATGGGTTGGTCTTGCCATAATGTAGGCGAACCCCAAAATTGGGGCTCAGCCTGGGAGAGTTCTTGGCTCTACCCAGGAAGGAATTCAAGAGTGAACCAACAGTGAAAGAAAGCAACTTTGTTAGGGTAACAGTGTACAGCAAAATGACCACTCCATAGGCAGAGCAGGGCTGTCTCATAGGCAGTGCAGCACAGAACAGCACTAATGGATTGCCAGCTAGTTATATTTATACCCATTCTTTTTTCGTTTTCTTTGAGACAGGGTCTTGCTGTATCACCCAGGCTGGAGTGCAGTGGCATGATCTTGGCTCATTGTAGCCTGGACCTCCTAGGCTCAAGCAGTTCTCTCACCTCAGCCTCTCAATTAGCTGAGATAACAGGTGCATACCACCACACCCAGCTACCCAGATTTTTCTTTTCTTTTCTTTTCTTTTTTTTTTTTTTGTTTTTGTAGAGATGGGGTTTTGTCATGTTGCCCAGGTTGGTCTTGAGCTTCTGGGTTCAAGTGATCTTCCTGCCTTGGCCTCCCAAAATGCTGGGATTGCAGGCATAAGCCACCATGCCTGGGCCCCCACTCTTAATGCTAAATATAATTAAACAGGTTATTCATGAACTTCCTGGAAAAGGGGTGGGGAGTTCCTGAAACCATGTAAGGTTAACTTCCAAGTCATTGCCATTGCATTTGTAAACCGTCATGGTGCTGGTAGGAATGTCTAATGCAAATGTATTATGATTCCTGGTCCTTGCTGGTTTGGATTGGTTTCTTTGCTACATCCTGTTTTGATAAGCAGGTTGTGAAAACAAGTCCTGCTGATCTCCCACTTCAGTAGGAACAAGAATTCTGGTCTACTCGAAGTTCTTCTCTTTGTAAATTAGTCCATTGATAATCTGGTTATTTTACTTTAGTTTGTGTACATTTGGTTTTTAGTATTTGTCTTCACTGCCAGATTGCCAGGTTTGTGAGGGCAGGCAGGACTGTAATGATTGTTTGTTTTCTCCACGTTGCCACATTGCCTGTCATGGCTATCTGGTACAAAGTAGGTAGTCAATAAATGCTGAGGGAATGCATGTGATGACAAAACCAAGTTTCTCTGCCTTCAAAACTGAAGACCAGAGCCATAGTGAATTCACTACAGTAAATGCCACTTTATTCAGCTATGTGGCAACCAAACCTAGCGACACCTTTATGTTCCATGCCTTCTAAAATACAATAGCCTGGAAAACGCCTGGCTACAATGGGTGCTCAGTAAATAATATGTTTGTTTTACTTCCATTTATTCTGGGAATGATTACTCCGTTTCCATTTTCACTTCATCAAAATGATCCCTGGGCTTTAGACCTATTCAGTCTTCACAATCAAGAGAAGAATTTGTTGGTCAGCAACTGACTTCCTATGAGTCAACTTATATTAAAATAAAGGCATCTTTGAGATTAATGATGGGCAATACCAATGGCTGGTTTTTAAGCATGATCTTTTATTAATCTGCTTTTGAGTGAGTACTGGATCTTAATAATTATTTTTAGTTGTGAAATACTTAACCTGGCATAAATCATGTGCTACCTTAGAAATTAGTATTTGTAAATTACAGCCCTATGGAGTATAGGTACTGTTATTGATTTGTTATCCTTATTTTCCAGATGATAAAAACTGATGTAAGGAGAGGTTAGGTAACTCTCCCACAGCCACACAGCTAGGACGTATAGGAATGGGGATTCAAGGTCAGGAGCTGGGATTCAAGGTTGGGCACTTGGGTTTCAGAACCCATGTTTTTTTCCCCTCCATGTTATTCTACTTCCCTTTAATCAAAACAACTAGCAGCACATGCTGTATTTAGTTATAACATTTGAACAGCAAGCAGTGTGTGCTATTAAATTGAAACACTGTGATCTCATTTGTTTCTGTTGAAACTGCCTAGCTTTGCTGGCTGGGCTTTGTTTCCCTGGGCAGAGAAAGCTTTTGAGGGAGCAATCTTGTCTTCCTTTTGCTTCTGATGACTCTCATTTCATCCACCCTTTTCCACTGTTTCGTGTTGCAGCTGATGGCTTCTGATTGAGGGAGGATTTTGTTCAAGGTATAGTTAACTTGAAGGTTCATTGCCCTAGCATGAAGTCATGTAATCCCTCCCTAGGCTTGAAGTCTCCCTACTTGACATTTTACCAAGAATTCCTTCTGAGTCGTTTCCACTATTGAGTCAGAGTGGCCGTCAAGATGTTCTTCCTTATTTGACCATGGCATGTCTTGAATTATAAGTCCTTTCCTTTTTGGCTGTATTCTTTGTGATGACACTTCTGTCCAGGATACTTAGAGAGGAGGAAATCCAGAATTTGAAAAGAGAAAATCATGGTTAAGATGTGAAGTTTTTACATCTGAGTCCTGGGGAGGGACATAAAGTAAAATGAATCCAGGTGTGGCTCACCTCTTTGAGGAAGAAGAGGGAGACACTGTTTTTCTAGTTTGTTCTGGTTGGAAACGATCACCATGGAAGCTAAATTACTCCTTATGTCTTACATTCTTTGTACTAGGGTCAGTATGCAGCCCTACTCTTCCTGTGTTGTTTATAATCTTACATCAAGGAGTTAAATTTTCCTCATTTTACGTTGAGGGAACTGAATTAGGATAGGATAAATAACTTGTCTAAGATCATTCTTTTGTAAGTGGCAGAACTGGAAATCAGCTGTCAGATTCTTGTAGACCATGCCTTTTGGCCACAGGACACTGACTCTTCACATACCATGGTGACTGTCACCACTGGTGACAAAAGTGGCGGGAGTCAGATAAGTTTAAGACCATTGTTTTCTTGTTCACTCTGATGAAAGATTTAATTTGGCTACTATCCTATTAGCAAATCTATATGTGCTTCTCTTTTCAGTTTACTTCAACAAACATGTTATTGAGTGCTAATTGTGTGCTAAGGGATAAAAGAAAAAATTCTTTACAGAGCTTATGATGTAGTAGAGGAGACTAAAAAAAGAGCTGCAAAGCACTCGGGTTCATGTGCTAGTAGAGGTATGGGCAGAGAGTGATGATGAGTGGAGGGATGGGAGGGGCTCCCAGAGGACGCAATCTTGAGCTGAGTCTTGCTGGATGTAGAGGAGCTTGCCTTACTGTAGCATTGGGTGGGGGAGAAGGTGACCAGTTCATGAGCAATGATGATCACCTTTGAGGAACTGAAAGTAGTCAGGTGTGATTAGCATCTAGTGGATATGCCGGATGGAGTTTTTACAAGAGGGTCAAAACCTTTATAACATACTGAGAAGTTTGAGCTTCTGTGTGTGGGAGATGGGAGATGGTGAAGGGTTCCCCAAGATCAAATGGACACCAATTCCTTATAGGCAGAGTCCTCACATAATGTATCATCCAAACTGAGACGCTTTTGGGAGTGAAAACAGGCACTAACTGTCGGGAATCTGGGATAACAGGAGTAAATCAAGAGTGTTTAGGGCAACCTAGGATGTATGGTCACACTCCTCCGAGGCGCTGCTCTTTGTTCTTTTTTTGTTTTAGAGCCGGGGTTTCACCACGTTGCCCAGGCTGGTCTTGAACTCATGAGCTCAAGTGATCTGCCCACCTTAGCCTCCCAGAGTGTTGACATTACAGGTGTGAGCCACCATGCCCAGCCAATATTTTTTCTAGGTGCTCTTTTAGCTTTTCAAATGCAGCTCTCAACACTGGACTTGTATTACTGTGTATAATTGGTAAAGGTTTTTTTTTTTTTTAGGCTGGAGTTGGTCCAGATTTAGAATTCTTAGAACTTGAAAGGATCCCTAAAAATTACATCACCCAACTCCCACATCTTACAAATGAAGAGACCGAGACCCCCAGCTTAATTGAGAACTTCAGGTCTTAGTTAGCTCATGATCCAAGCCAGGATCCAAGTTTCCTGACTTCCACTAAGGTGCTGTTTTTACTGCCCCTGCCTTGTTCAGTCCCATCCACACTTTCCATCTTCATCTTTTTTGGGAACTTCAGCCATGTATTTATGTGGCTAGCCAGGATTAGGTGTAAACATTGTGGCTGTGAGGGTAACTGGTTCTCACAGAAAGAGTTTCCTTGAATAAGTCTTCTTATAACCAATTGGTAATCTCCCTCCCTAATGAAACCTTGAAAAAAGTCATCTGAAACTGAATTGCTTGTACATTATTAGCATCACATACAGTAGCTTTTCACATATATTAGCATCCTGTTAGCTTTCTTGACAACAGCATTATGTTACAATTTTTCATTCCACTTGGTTTTTATATTAAGTTTGTGCTCTCTCTCTCTCTCCTCTCCTCTCTCTCTCACTCTCTGTGTGTGTGTGTGTGTGTTTGTGTGTGTGTTCACTTATATTCAATGAGTCAGGGCACCTCTGGAATCTACTCTTTGACAAAAACTATCTGGATGATTCTGGACAAGTTACTTTCCCTGTGTGTTAATTTTTTCTGTAGGATAAGGTGACCAATTTGATTTCCAAGATTATTTAGGATTCTATTTATTCTATAAATAAAATTATAAGGACAGTAACTACTGTGAATCAACCATGTAGAGCTTTCTAGAGGAAAATTTGAAAGAGGATTGGGACAAAAATAAGGGACTATGATTCTTCTTTGTATAAACGGTGCATCTCACCTTCTTTTTTATTTTTTAAGGCTAGTCAAGTAGAACAGTGGGAGTGGAGAAGGAACAAAGAAATCTGTAATTGGTTATAATCAATTAGTTGTACACCTCCCTGCACTCAGACCAGCCATTACCTTCTCTAAAAATAAGCTTTTAGATGCACTATCCTCCATTAAAGGGAGTGGCGAGTGTATAAAGGAACCTCTCAAAGAGATGAATCTGGGGGCTTTACTTTCCTGTGGAGAGCCATGTGGCAGGAAGGGAAGACTTCTCAATTGGTCCTCTTGCTAGGGGCAGGGAGTGGACACAGAGTCTCTTATTCCCTGGCCACAGGTGACCAGCTACACATTCTGTTACTCTGAAGAGGAACTAAAGCTATCCCATGTGTCCTCAGATCCCAGTGGCATCCCTGTAAAGGCCTCTTTGAGGAAGAACCTGAGAGAATATCCATGAGAGCCTCGATTGTCTGGCCAGCCACTAGGCTGCTTGGCACCATGGGTGGTGGCCAGGAGACATTCCTTGCAAAAGTCCTACAGTGCTTCCCAGACCCCACACCCTGGGCTTGGGTCAAAACAGAAAACAACTTTCAAACACCAGCTCTTTATACCCTTTTGTTGCCCATGTCCATTCAAATATTTTTTCTCCGAAGAAACGTTTAAACAGAAACAGAAACCAAAAATACCACATGAACCTAACAGAGTTCCTTTTGAA
The DNA here is from genome assembly GCF_006542625.1 of Nomascus leucogenys. Classification (NCBI taxonomy): domain Eukaryota; kingdom Metazoa; phylum Chordata; class Mammalia; order Primates; family Hylobatidae; genus Nomascus; species Nomascus leucogenys. Next base: position 23,666,525 of record NC_044381.1, read on the forward strand.
GTGTGGACAGAGGAACCAGAACATGAAGCTCTTATTTTAGGTCTATTGAGAGTGATTCAGGCCTTGTCTGGCCGAGACTCTTGTTCATCCAAATATGAATGTTGGAAAGCCATTTACTTTTCCTTGTCGTTAAAGGTAATAAATGATGCAAAGATTTCTTAAATGAATCGTGGCGACCACTGAGAATCACTGTTGCCTAGGGGTTGAGAGTTTAGATTTGGAGTAAGATAGGCCAGAGTTTGAAGTTCAAATCCTGGCTCCTCGCTTACGAGTTCCATAATCCCAAATAACTGACTTAACCTCTCTGAGTCTTGGTTTCAGAATTAATAAAGTAAGAATCGTAGGGCCTTTCTCAAGTGGTTGTGAGCATTAGATGAACTGATTTATGTAAAGCACATACATGTGGCTTACAGAAAACACTTAATGGTACCAAGTATTATCATTACTCTTAGGTTGTGTCCTCATGAGAATTCCCCTCCTTTTTCTTTCTCTTTCTCTTTTTTGACACACCCACATCCATTCACATCTGCCTACACACCAAGTCCACGTATAATTTGATGTTTGAGATGGTGCTTCATTTCTATGACGTAGTATGAAATTGCTATTGTGTTCCAGCAGCTGGTGGCTCGAATTATACTCTGTAAATTTTTATCCCAAATGAATGGCCTTTGCTTTTACTGCAGCTTTGCCTACACCCTACTTGTCGAGCCTCAGCCCTGTGTATGAAAAATCCTGTTAGCATCACATTTCCTGTTTTGACCTGCTAACTCTTCAGGATGGTTAAATGGTGTTGACTATTAAAAAGAACTTTGGAATGTAACAGGCTACTTTGTTAATGTCTATAGGAAAGTCATGAGCTCCTTCAGATGGACCTGCAGTACTTAAGGCACAGCTGAAAGCCCAGACATCATCTAGGGCAGTGGTCCCCAACATTTTTGGCCCCTGGAATCACTTTCATGGAAGACAATTTTTCCACAGATGGGTTGGAGGAAGGGGGATGGTTTGGGGATGAAATGTTCCATCTCAGATCGTCAGGCATTAGTTAGATTCTCATAAGAATCATGCAATCTACATCCCTCACATCTGCAAATCACAGTAGGGTTCACACTCCTATGAGAATCTAATGCCGCCACTGATCTGGCAGGAGGCAGAGCTCAAGCAGTAATGCTTGCTCATCTGCTGCTCACCTCCTGCTGTGCGGCCCGATTCCTAACAGGCCATGGACTGATATTGGTCCATGGCCTGGGAGTTTCGAACTCTTGAGCTAGGGCACCATTCTGTTATTCTGTTTCCTTTTGATCAGCAGTGAAGGGCCATGTCTGGCATGTATGGAAGAAATGGGAAATGGCTGGGGTCATGAGACCTGATTGCTGTTCTCTAGCCAGTCCTAGCTTCACAGTGTGACTACCTATGAATCTTTTAGTCTGGGATTCATCGTCATTTACTTACGAAGAAAATGATATTTATTAATAACTCCTAATCTCTCACTGCTACCTCATGAATCTCTGTGAAGAATCATCATGGCTGTTCTATGATGCCAGGGCTTTATCTTATTTCCCAGCACCTAGAATAGGGCCTGGCACTCTAGATATTTGTTGAATGACTACATGAAATATATCTCTTATTCTGGATTGGGAGTTTTACAGGTTGCCTAATTACAATAGTAATATACCCAGGTAGCCGAAAATTCAATGTGATTTAATAGTGGGTCCTATTCAAACGGATATTTGCCATAAGGTCGTTATAATTAAGCAGCTATAACTCCTGCCTCGCAGGACTTTTTTAAAGGCTAAGTTCCAGTGCAAACTTCCCACATTGCCAAGTCAATCCTAAGCCAAAAGAACAAAGCTGGAGGCATCATGCTACCTGACTTCAAACTATACTACAAGGCTACAGTAACCAAAACAGCATGGTACTGGTACCAAAACAGAGATATAGACCAATGGAACAGAACAGAGCTCTCAGAAATAATGCTGCATATCTACAACCATCTGATCTTTGACAAACCTGACAAAAACAAGAAATGGGGAAATGATTCCCTATTTGATAAATGGTGCTGGGAAAACTGGCTAGCCATATATAGAAAGCTGAAACTGGATCCCTTCCTTACACCTTATACAAAAATTAATTCAAGATGGAATAAAGACTTAAATGTTAGACCTAAAACCATAAAAACCCTAGAAGAAAACCTAGGCAATACCATTCAGGACATAGGCATGGGCAAGGACTTCATGTCTAAAACACCAAAAGCAATGGCAACAAAAGCCAAAATTGACAAATGGGATCTAATTAAACTAAAGAGCTTCTGCACAGCAAAAGAAACTACCATCAGAATTTTTTTTCAAACTTGTTAATAATAGTTTATTTTGCCAGCAAACATGCTTTGAAGTCTTCTAGACTCTCTGTTAATGAGTATGACTGCAAAGATCAACAAAAATATGTATCCTGCTTTCAAGAAGCTCTCATTATAGTAGATAATGACAGATAATTTAAATAACTGCAATATAGTATGGTAAATAAACACAATATAATATGACAAAATAGGCAAAGTGCTATGTGAATGCTGTATTTCACTGGGCAATGTCTGGAAAAGACTTCAAGATGAAATTGATGTTGGAATTTCATCTTAGATGATGTATAGAAGTTTGCTAAGTAAGTCTAGGCAAATGAATTATTTCTATTAGATATTCTTTATACCCTGAATTGAATGAAATATTCAATTACTTATATTGTAATTAGTATGTCACTTAGCTATGACAATAGCCGTTGTTAGGCATGTACATCTTGCATAAATCCTTAGAGTGGAAAGGGAAGCTTCCAGAATTGTCAGACAATATTTACTTATAACTTTTTGGTTGCATTTTGCAGTGGCATAATATTCACTTTTTTTTTTTTTTTTTTTGAGACGGCTGGAGTGCAGTGGCGTGATCTTGGTTCACCGCAACCTCTGCCTCCCGGGTTCAAGAAATTCTCCTGCCTCAGCATCCCGAGTAGCTGGGACTATAGGCATGCACCACCATGCCCGGCTGATTTTGCTGTTTTAGTAGAGATGGGGTTTCTCCATGTTGGTCAGGCTGGTCTAGAACTCACAACCTCAGGTGATCCGCCCACCTCAGCCTCCCAAAGTGCTGGGAGCCACCAAGCCCGGCCCAGTATTCACTTTCTTAATTGACTAGAGATAGCAATTTGACATCATCAAACTGGTTATGAAGTAAATGGGTTTTGAATGGTTGCTGACCTATAAGGAAAGGGATTAATTTCTTTTTCTTTTTTTTTTTTGAGATGGAGTTTTGCTCTTGTTGCCCAGGCTGGAGTGCAATGGCACAATCTCCGGCTCACCACAACCTCCGCCTCCTGGGTTCAAGTGATTCTGCTGCCTCAGCCTCCCGAGCAGCTGGGATTACAGGCCACCACACTCAGCTAATTTTTTGTATTTTTAGTAGAGACGGAGTTTCTCCATGTTGGTCAGGGTGGTCTCGAACTCCCAACCTCTGGTGATCCGCCTGCCTTGGCCTCCCAAAGTGCTGGATTACAGGCATGAGCCACCACATCCGGTGGAAAGGGATTCATTTCTGTATGTCAGATTAACATCCTATGGAGAAGAAGAAGGGATTGACAGTGATGTGTATGTGTTTCAGGATCTGAAAGATCATTGCCAGAAAAAGTTGACACCTATACCTGACACATAATGGGAATATAATTTTCTATGGTATTTTACAGTCTGTAATGGCCTGGTTGAGGTTTCAGAATGTCTTCAGTTATTTTTTGTTATTGTTACAGCAGTAGAATTCACAGGCAGCTGTTTCATATGGAAATGTGCAGTTCTATTTTTCAGGGGTTTACGTTCTTTGCAACTCGAAGCATCATTTCTGATTTCCTGATACAGATTGAAACAATGAGAATGAACCTAGGAGGCACACACGTGAATTGCCGAATTTAGCCAATAAAAATAATTGCATGGAATATACTTATACTAAAAAAAATACTTCTTTTTTATTTGAAATTAAAATTTAACTGGGTATCTTGTGTTTTATCTGGCAACTATAACACACACACACACACACACACACACACACACACACACACACATTATTGGCTGGGAAATACAGCATTTTAGGTAGCAGTCAATTCTCTATTACATGGATTTTCTCCTTTGTCTTACAGGCTTCCATATTATCCTGGAGTTCAATTTAACTACACAAGAAGTTTCACTTATTTACTATTTCTGCATTTTATTCTGAGTTGCCTTGAAATAAAGGGTTGTATTCAGTTTATAGAATCTTGTTTTCTCAGAAATTTTGCTTTCTTATGAACAGGTAATGTTGTATACTTCTATGTCAAAATTGAATTTTTCTCTTCTGTTACATGGTCTTTCTTATGCTCTTTGAAAGAAGCATTTTAATGAAATTTGTTTTTTCATATAAATAATTTTTTTCTTCTGTTGGTACCTTTGATATTTTTTTCTTTGAGGCCTAACTAGAGCCTGTGCCTCTGAGAAGCTACTTTCTGTCCATGTGTTTTAGTGAAGATGATAGTGTCTAGACTGAATGTGGTCATGGCTTTACTTAAACCCTGGAAGGGCTCCTGCACCCATGGAGGAGTTATTATAATGATCCAAAGCAAATATGAAGTTCTAATAGGGTGACACAGCAATAACAGGGTCTTTTTGAAGAAATGGGATTTAATCTGGCATTGGGAGACTGGAAATTCATGGCTTCACTTATTTATTCTGCCCAAGTAGACTTTTGTTGACACAAAGAACACTGCATTTTAAGTTGGGTTTTCCATGAGTTCATTCTAAACAGGTATTTCTGTGCTTCAAAAAGCTTCTCATATTTATATTGCAGGCATGAACTCATTCACTCAAGTTATTTTCCTTTCTCTTGGGAGAGAGAAGGTAGCCACTTAGGAGCCTAGCTTTAAAGAACATGCAGAAAAGATGGATGAAGTGAACAGTCAAGAAGCTTTTGCTATAGCCAGCAAGTGATTCACCATTTTATGCTGAAGGGATTGGGGTTGCTAACCTTGCCAAGTGCGTGGTACTCCTTTGTATATTGGTCCAGTCTGAGAGGAAAGGCCAAGCTATAAATTGAGGAGCTGGAATCAGTGAGTTTCTGAACTAAAGCAAAAGAGGCTGTATTTAGACATTCTTTAAAAAGTGTGTGTGTGTATATGTATGTGTGCGTGTATAAAACGATCAGATGGTAGAGATTAGAGCACTGGCTTTGTTTAATTTGGCAAATTCTAATGTTCTAGAAGAAAAATGAAGATGTTTTAATTAAAAACACTATTTCTAAGGCACCATACATATATTCTAGAGTACCAGTATATGAGAACTACTTATTTAGAGTGGCAGAGCATGCTATAGAAACAAAATTTGAGTAATTCTAACTGTAGTTATTATATTAGCATAGTGAGATAGTAACATTAATAGAATTCCTTCGTGGAATTTCTTAATGCTTCAGTTCAATCTAAATTAGTATTAATACTTTTTTTTTTTTTTTTTTTGAGACGGAGTCTCGCTCTGTCACCCAGGCTGCCAGGCTGGAGCGCAGTGGCGCGATCTCGGCTCACTGCAAGCTCCGCCTCCCGGGTTCAGGCCATTCTCCCGCCTCAGCCTCTCCGAGTAGCTGGGACTACAGGCGCCCGCCACCACGCCCGGCCAATTCTTTGCATTTTTTTAGTAGAGACGGGGTTTCACCGTGGTGTCGATCTCCTGACCTCATGATCTGCCCGCCTCAGCCTCCCAAAGTGCTGGGATTACAAGCGTGAGCCACCGCGCCCGGCCGTATTAATACTTTTAAGGCAAGAAATCTGTCTGAAAGCATGTGTAAATTTAAAAAGCATTAAAATTAGAAGCAGAAACAAAAAATATTCACTTCTATGTATTGCTGTATCTATACTATAACTGATTTACTACCATTAAATTATAAAATATTACATGTTCAATGTATTGTCCTGCAGTTACTGATTTATAACTTTAATAGTAACAGATGTAGCTTTATTACTAGGAAGCTTATTGAGATCATGGGACATTTTGACCCATTGTTTTGATTAGACTTTGAGGACATTTTTATACTATCTTTATAAATATGGATATTTAAATCAGAATTACAGTAACATTGATTTTTATTGAGAAGACATTTCTAGACAATATATTATTAATTCACTTTAATCCTTTCAACATATAGCACAGTTAAAATATTTCTAGTTTGCTACAATTTTCAGGTATAGCTAAAATTTTCATAAGAATAAAATCTTTGTGTATGTTACCCAGTCAAGGCTTAACTTATTGATTAGTTTTTTAACATATCAAATTGCAGTAACTAAACCATCTACTATTGTGAGTTATTTTTCCTCTCACATTTACTTTTCCTTGGCCTTATTTTACAGCTAAATTTTATAAAAAAGATTTTATTCATTTTTGAATCAAATCAAATTTATTCTAATATGTAATAAACTTTATTGCATGCAGTTTGGCTGTTTTCAGTTTTGTTTTCAATTTTTCCTACTTTTCTTAACTTTTCCTAGGTCAATATTTTTAGTTTTGAGAGTTTCTAAAAAGAAAATATAATAATAACGGTTAACATTTGAGTGTTTACTAGTTATCAGGACTCATTAAGTCCTACTTTGTCCCAAATTGAGTATAACTTTGAGCAAGAATCTTAATCTCTCTGAATTTCAGCCCCTTCATCTGCCAAATACAGAAAATATATTTTTGTGAGGATCATATTGGATAATGAATGTGAGAGCTCTTTTTATAGGAAGTGCCACACAAATGTAAGCTATGAATGTTTTTGCAGCTGCTACTTATAGAGCAGTGACCCAAATTAAAAAAAAAAAAAGTGTGGAATGCTAAGTAAAAAATGTGATGTAGTGTAGTTGCAAAGGCGTTAGCTGTATTCTGATTCCAGATTTGCCACTTCCAAGTTGGTTAAGTGGATTGACTTTGGGCAATCCGCTTAACCTTTACCACAACTTCTTTATCTGTACCATGAAGGACTTTGCTACGTCAGTGTTTCTCCAGGTGTGGTCCAAGGACCACCTTGCATCTGAGTCACCTGGGATGCTTGTTTAAAGGCTGATTTTTGGGCCTGAGCCCAGACTATTGAAGCAGAATCTTTGTGTTGGGATTCAGGCATCAGTACTTATGTCACACAAACCTCGACAATTGACCGTGTGAGGAGTTGCTGGCTTTGGTTTAAATTACGTGGCATTCAACCTGTCCTTGCTCAATTTTAAAACCCTTTTCACTTTTTCCACTGAAATGGGTACATTTTTGGTACTGTGAGTATCCGTGATTGCCCCAGGCATGTGAGTTTGCACACTTGCTTTACAGGGGAGAGGATCAGAAGGGAAAAGGAAAGGAAAGGACAGTTAGGGAAAAACAAAACACAAAACCACTAGGACAAAATTCTTGGCTCTTGAAGAGCTATCAAAGAAAATAGATTGTTTCACACTAAACAGACTTTCCTCTCAGAAACATCCACACTAATTAGTTTTATCACCCTAGGAAAATTTGTCACCTGTGAATTAATGTCTGAAAATCACCTGATCTACTAAAAGGTATCTTGAGAAATTATGGGGTATCTAAGAATTTTTCACGTAGGCATATGATTTTCTATTATCCTGAGGAGAAACCATTTGTTTCCCCCAAGAATGGGGATGGAGCAACAATGTTTGTTTATTTTTGCATTAACCTAATACAGTTGTATGTGTCTGCATGGAAACTTTTGTAGGTTAAATCAATTTGCTTGTTCATAGGCTTTAATTTCTTCCTGAGTCAGCATGGTATAATCTGAAGAGCTTGGGAGTTGGACTCACATGTCCTTGTGTGCAAAAACCCAGTTCTGGGCCGGGCGCGGTGGCTCACGCCTGTAATCCCAGCACTTTGGGAGGCCAAGGCAGGCGGATCACGAGGTCAGGAAATTGAGACTATCCTGGCTAACACGGTGAAACCCCGTCTCTACTACAAATACAAAAAATTAGTCGGATGCGGTGACGGGCGCCTGTAGTCCCAGCTACTCAGGAGGCTGAGGCAGGAGAATGGCGCGAACCCGGGAAGCGGAGCTTGCAGTGAGCCGAGATCGTGCCGCTGCACTCCAGCCTGGGCGACAGAGCGAGACTCCGCCTCAAAAAACAAAAAAACAAACAAACAAACAAAAACAAAACCCAGTTCTGCTGACATATTAACTGTGTGACCTAGAGTAGTACATTTGACCTTTCTGAGCTTTTATTCCCATTTATAACTGGGGAGAGTACTCACTCCCAAACGGGGAGGTTGTTGAGAAAATTAGATTTGTTCAAGTGCTTAGCATGCTGCCTGGCACATGTTGCGGTGAATGTAATGCTCTCATATACCTGTGGCTCACATACATGAAAGGGCCACCTGTGGCCTGCTGTAATTAGTGGTTGGAGCTGCCTTCCCAGGAGGGTCACTCCTTGAAGTTATCTAGCTAATTTTATAGGCCTGTATAATGATGAGTGGCATTTTCCCATTCTCTGTCTGTACAAGGTGATCTGAAGGTTCTATATGGGGATTCCACTCATTAGTTTGTATATTTATCCAGAAATTCATCCTCTAGTCATTCATTCAGTCAATGAATGTAGAATCCCAGCAGGATTCTATAAACTGTCATCTGTCAGAATTATGAGACTGTCAGGAATACGATGTTCATACAGTCTTCCAAAGCCAGGCTTGAATTGTCTATGTGGTAGCAATGATAAATGGTTTCTCAGCATCTGCTCAAACATCTTGGATACACGGACCAATGTATGCCCCTAGAGGCCAGACAATCTTTAGATATATGGACTATTTTATATATATAAAATTAAATATATATTATGTCATATATCTGTATCTATCCAAAATCTCAGAAAAAAACTGTATTTTGGGGTGCCATCCACTAAACCTATTTATATCCTTGGGTGCCATAAAGAGCACTGTAACTATACACAAACCAATTCAGCTTGGGTGGCATGTTGCCTATTGTGTGATGGGAAAACAAATACCAAAATGTATAATCCCTATTCACTTACAAATATGACTAAAATACAGGGAGAATGGGAGTCAGACTCATGGCAGATGTTAATTATGAAGCAAATATGGCCCTGACATGCCAATGCCTATAGTCTGGTAGGAAGGATGGCACATATACATAGATAATTATTGAGAAAGGCAAAAGGTGACAAAAATACCATAAAAGAAGTACAAATAAAGCTGTATGGGAATTTAGAGGAGAGAGAATATCTTGTTGGAAGTAAAATCAGAAAAGCTTTGTATAAATGAATTTTATGTATGACTTGGCTGTTGACACATAGGTGATGTTTAGGGAATGAAGTATTAGACTGCATTTACCTTGTCAAGTACTGAATCTTATTTTAATCACATTTCCTCTTTTTTTTTTTTTTTTCTAAGAGATAGTGTATTGCTGTGTTGCTCAGGCTGGAATTGAACTCAATGGGCTTAAATGATCCTCCTGCCTCAGCCTCCTGAGTAGCTAGAACTGCAGGCGCATGCCATCACACCCAGCTTACTCTTTTTTTGATTAGCAAAGTAATGCATATTCATTAAGGAAAGAAAATCATTTAGAATTTTACCTTTCATAGTTAACGAAAATATTAAATTGAATATACTGTTTCTTTCTAGTTCTTTGCTAATTAATAGTTTATTCAATTCATACAATACATACAATTTTATAGATTCTTTAAAAGATTGTCTTGAGCATTTATTATGCCATTAAGTAATCTTTGAAAGTGTGATTTTTCTACCCAAAGTTCGGTACATTCATATGATGAAATATATAATCACTAGACATTTAAGTTTTCTTTTTTTTTGCTATTATAATAACATTAAGATACATTTCTCTTATGATTCCTTCCTCACAGAGTAATGAATCATAATGACTTATTGTTAAATGTTCTTCAGAAAGCTTGTGCCAATTTATACTCATCACAAGGGGATTGGGAGTCTTTTGTCACATTCATGACAATATTGGATTTTTTTTAATGGCACTATGTTACAACCATGTGTTATCTTTATTCATGATGATAGACATTAGCAAACCTAAAAAGAGATGGAAACTTTTTAAGGATTTAGAAACCAAGATAAACAAAAATAGGAATGTATGTGGCCACATTTAAATATATGTACTCCTTTGAAGTACTTTGTTCCATGTGAAAGTCTAGTGTATATTTACTTCTTTAGAAATCCAAAGGCCTAACAGCTGAACAAGACAGCATGGTGATTAACAGTGTTACTTTTGAAGTCCCAACTTCTTGGATTCTAATCCTGACACTACTGCATACCAGCAGAGTCCACTTGAGCAATGTATCCAGTTGCTGCAAGCTCCAGTTTCCTTGCCTGTTAAATGAGAGACACAGCAGAAACAGTAAAACTTCAAAATGTTAAGTAAGATTATTACACAAATGTTTCCTGACTTAGCAGTGGGGTTACATCTCCATAAACCCATCGTAAATTGAAAATATTGTAAGTTGAAAATGCATTTAATACACATAACCTTGGAACATCATAGCTTAGCCTAGCCTACCTTAAACATGCTCGGAACACTTACATTAGCCTACAGTTGGGCAAAATATCTAACACAAAGTCTATTGTACAATAAAGCGTTGAATATCTCATCGATTTATTGAATACCGAAATGAAAGTGAAAAACAGAATGGTTGTATGGGTACCCAAAGTACAGTTTCTAAGGAATGTGTGTATCACTTTCACACTGTCATAAAGTCAAAAAATCCTAAATCAAACCATTGTGAGTCAAGGACCGTCTGTATTAGATGCCAAGTATATAAGTACTTGGTAGGTACTATTATAAAATACATGATACATAACTTGTTTTCATCAGATTATCATATTGCCATGCTGAAATCTAAAGTCCCTGAATTAATCCTCGTTGTGGCAGATCTTTATTATGTCTTGAGCAGGACCAGACTGCAAGGGTCAGGACCCATGATGCTTCTGGGACTCAGTGGGGCAAGTTTCCTTTGTATTGAGTGGTGTTGCCATGTCAAAGCATGGACAAAGGGAGGAGAATATCACACACCGGGGCCTGTTGGGGGTTGGGGGGCTGAAGGAGGGATAGCATTAGGAGAAATACCTAATGTGGATGACGGGTTGATGGGTGCAGCAAACCACCATGGCACGTGTATACCTATGTAACAAACCTGCACGTTCTGCATATGTACCCCAGGACTTAAAGTATAATAATAATAATAATAATAATAATAATGATGATAAAAAGACCTTGGAAACAGATATGCAACTCACTGCTGAGATCCTTTACTTTTCTATCTTCCCTAGACAACTTTAATCCCTAAGTAATGTTCCCACGACGTCTCAGTTCAGTGCTCATACTGTCTCAGTTTTTTTACAGTGCCCCAAAGCTAAAAGAAATATCTAACAGTTTCATTTATTAAATCAACTTAATAAGTATATTCAACTTAATACATATATAGGTCCTAATAAATTAGTAGCCATTTTGTAAAACAAAACCATATAAATTGAAAGAAAGAATTATTATTTTATCTAATTCTTCATATTTACTAAGGTATGTATGCACCTGTTGGGCACTGCACAACTTCTCAAAACTTGAACTCAGATTGGAAACCACCATATTCATTTTCTGTTCCACACTGAGCTTTATGTTTACACTTCATTTTTATTATAGCAGATATCATATTGCAAGGACATGATGTCATTGAAAGGAATGTAATGCCATCTAATGTTGAAGCACTGAACTACTTCATGCTAGTAGTTCAGAGGGTGTCTGACAGATGTCAAGTGTTAGTTGCCCTCAAATTAAAAATATCTAGTAGTATTCCTCTGAATTCACTGTGGCACCCCAAGGTTCCTGGGGACACAGTTTGGGAACCAGAGCCATACTGTATTTCTGGTTTCTGGCTTTACTTCAGTTTTGTTTTCTTTTGTCTCATTGACTCTTTTTCCCCAGTTCCTACTTTTATTTCTTGGTTCCAGCTCTCTGGTTACTTTCTCCGTTGCTCAGGTCTGCTCTCTGCGTAGTCACCATCAAGCAGCAGCAGTCTCTGTAGCTTCTGGACCTTTGCAGACCTAGATGCAGCCTCATAGGCTCTGATGTGGTTTGGTAGCTGGCTGTAGGTCAATCGATGTGTTCTAAACTCTACAGGACTTCTTCATTTCACAACTCCAGGGAGCATTACGTCCATCATAACCTGCCCTAATGGCATGCCTTTCATGTGGCTGGCCATTAGGTTCTGTCTGTGGCGGTCTCCCTGCGGTGTGGGTGGGCTTGTCCTCCACATCAGGTCTCCTGGCTCACTAGGAACACTCTCTGCTTTATAACAACAAAGACCACCTGTATGCTGAGACCACATCTCATCGCTCCTTTTCTTGGAGTATCAACCCGGAAAATGTATTTGAAAACAGTTGAGTGGTTAATTGTGGACTCCGGATTAACCTGCTTAATTTTTTTTTTATCACAGGTTTACTTCTTACTCTTTAACTTCCTGAAACTTCAGATTCCTCATCTGTAAAATAGAGATAATTGGTTTCCTTCATGTGAGAATCAAATGAAAAGTTATGTGATACCCTTTAGTCAATGTCTGACATTTATTAAATGTTAACTGTTACTATATTTTTCTGACAGTAATTTTGTAATTTACTTTTAACTATTTTAATGTTTTTAGGAACAGAGTAATAAACTACTGGCTGTTAGAGTTTAGTCTGTCAGTTCATGAGAGGAAACATGAATATTGAAAGGAAAAATACATTCATATAATTTTTTTAAATTAAACTGAGATAAGGTCTTGCTCTGTCACCTATACTGGAGTACAGTGGCTAGATCACAGCTCACTGCAGCCTCAACCTCCTGGCCTCAAGCCATCCTCCCACCTCAGCCTGTTTTTTTTTTGTTGTTGTTCTTTGAAACAGGGTTTTGCTCTGTCACACAGGCTGGAGTTCAGTAGCGATCCTTGCTCACTGCAGCTTCAAACTCCTGGGCTCAAGGGATTCTCTCACTTTAGCCTCGTGTGCAGCTAGGACAATAGGCAAGTGCCATCACGTCTGCCTAATTAAAAAAAAAAAAATTGTTGTTGTTGAGATGGGGTCTCATTATGTTTCCCAGGCTGGTCTGGGACTCCTGGTGTCAAGCATTCCTGCCACCTCAGTCTCCCAAAGTGCTGAGAATACAGGCATGGGCCACTGTGCCTGGCCACATTTGGTTTATACGTACTACAGTATCTTTGTAGACATATGATCTGTGATGATTTTTATGAAATTATAGGTATGATAGCGCAGATAGTGTTTTACCCATTTTAGAGATGATAAAACAGATTCAGAGAGATGAAGTGAATTACTGAAGGAAATTCAGTATTTGGTAGATCCCATACCCTAACCTAGGACTTGTAGTTTCAATGCTGGTGCTCATTACTTGCTATTTTGTTGCCTTTAGTATTTCAAAAGGTAAAAACAAAAGAGGAAGGGAAGAAAAAAAGGAAAAGAAGATTGTTATTCTCTGATGTGTTTTTAAACAATGAAAATTTGCTATTTCTGCTGTGTCTAGTATATATAAGTATTATAATGATTTTAATTAGTGCATAAAAATAACAACAGTTGAAAAAAATTGCCAATGCTTTCTCATTAGAAATAATTTCAAAAGATAAATTGCTACCGACCTTACTTGAACTATGCATCCAAAGCATTGTATTCATCACTCAGAAAAGTATAATGTAAGCATTGGTAAGTTTGATTTCCAGTTGACAGAAAAATGCCTCAGAAAAAGAGACAAACTTTCCCTTCCCCCCATTCTCTACTTTTCCAAATATTCAGATGCCTAAACCTTCCACCCATGCTAAAGCTGTTGCTGCCTAACCACCTTCTGGGCACAGTGGCATGGAAATACATAATCAGGGTATAATTTTGTGCAGGGCAGAGAGAACATGCTATTATGGAATCAAGTCTCAGCTGAATAGCCTGGCTTTTGGCTGTGTTTTGATCTCAGTGCTAAAATGGAAATGAAACGTTGCCTCCTCCTTTGTGGCCTATACAGAGTTTGCCAATCCTGTGCTCATTTGGTGATTTTCATGCCCAAGTAGGTGAAGGGAGAACAACTACGTACATAGACATGCAGCTTTGGGGCTGAAGGCATTGATGTGTGTGTGCTGAGTCACTATGACTATCTAAAGAGGACTCTCTGATGGCTGATTAGAAAATTGTGGAAGTTACAGGCTGTCTGGGTTAAACATTTCCTGGTTTATTGGAGGCAGATTTCCTTGGGCAAGCAAGCATTGAAACCCCCACAATGGTGTCATGTGATGGTTCTCCAGCAAAGCATTTTGGATATGGTGACAGCTGCTTTAGTTTAAGTATCTGGAACATCTAATGTGGGAGAACTTGGCTAAGTGATGTGAGAAGTTAAAAGGGGAGTCTGAAGTTTCCATTACATTTTTTTCTGCTTAGTTGATTAAAAGGCAATTCCCATGCAAATTGTCTCTGTCTTTAGATGTTGTATTCATTTTCTATGCTACATCATGAATTGTCACAAACTTAGTGGTTTAAAACACACCCATGAATTATCTCTCAGTCTCTATAGGTTAAAAGTCCAGGCATGCTTAGCTGGGTTCTGTGCTGACGGTCTCACAAGCTGAAGTCTGCGTGCCAGTTGGGTTGCATTCTCATGTGGAGGCTCGACTAGGGAAGGATCTGCTTCAAGCTCCTTAGGTTGCTAGTAGAATTCATTTCCCTGTGACTGTAGAATTCATGGCAACTTGCATCTTCAAGGCCAGCAATGGGCGGAGGCGGGGGGTGGGCAGAGGGAGAGAGAGAGAGAGGGAGAGAGAGAGAAATCTGTACTTCTTCCAGTCTCTGGCCTCTGTGAGAGCTCACTTAAGTAAGTCCAACTGACCCAGGGTAATCTCCCTTTTGAGCAATTTATTGTCAATTTAATTACATCTGCAAAACCCCTTCTCTTTTGCTATTTAACAGAACCTAATCAAGGGAGTGGCATCCTATAACTGTATTCTATGGTTAGAAGCAAGTTACAGGTTCTGCTCACACACCAGGGGAGGGGGGACTACACAAGAGTGTGACTCATTTCGGAACATCTTAGGGTGTGTCCACTATAGATGTACCATTTTGAGTACAGATGGAAAAAAAACCCAGCTTTTCAAAAATACTGTTTTAAAGGAATTGATGTTGTTAGGTTGAAGACTAAAGGATGGAATGCTATGTATTTAAATGTATGCTTAGTTTTTAAAAAGTTTGTGCCAGGAATATTAGTTATCTGTTAAAGAATGTATCATCTAGTACTTCCTTTCTGAAGTTTTCTCTAATTTTGGCTACAGAGACATTACTCTTTTCTGAATCTCATATCTCTTTGCCTGTTCCTTCACTTCCAGTACCTTCATCCCTTCTGTTTGTTTTTGAAATACTGCATCTCTAACCTGACAGTTCCTTCTGTCCACTCACCTCAAGGATGGCTAGAAATCTTATACCCAGACCACTTACTTGCTGAACACAGTGGCATGGAAACACATAATCATGATGTAATCATGAGCCTATAGATAAGCCAGCTGCTCTGTTGGGTTCAGGTTGTAACCTGAGTGTCTGCAGAATGGCCTGTGGGCGAGAGACCTTAGATTGTTTCAATCTCACTGTCAAAATATAAATGAAAATTTATTTTCTTTTTGGTATAGGAAACATACTGGTTTTATTCATGTTGGGTGGTTTTTATGTCCAATAGCAGTATTGCATAAACAGTCTTACAGAAGTGTACAGAGTATATGCCTGTTTATTTATACTTAATCTTTTATTAGAAAAAGGATTTGGCTGGGTGCAGTGGCTCACACCCATAATTCTAGCACTTTGGGAGGCCAAAGTGGATGGTTTGCTTGAGCTCAGGAGTTTGAGACCAGCCTGATGACATGGAAAAACCCCATCTCTACAAAAAAAAAAAAAAAAAGTTAGTTGGGCATGGTGGTGCATGCCTCTTGTCCCAGCTACTTGGAAGGCTGAGTTGGAAGGATAGCATGAGGCCTGTAGGTGGAGGCTATAGTGAGCTGTGATCATGCCACTGTACTACAGCCTGGGTGGCAGAGCGAGACCCAGTCTCAAAACAAAGTATTTAAGACAGCTTAAAAAGATGCATTCAGTTCAGAGGACAAAGTTGAGTTTAAAATAAGCAAGAAAAAGGAGGGAAGGGGAAAAAGAAATCTAAGAAACTGACATGGAGTCAGGTAAAGACATACTTTCTAGCAGTTAATGAAGATGTAAAACACAATAAGGTTCATGATTTGGTGGCCATAAAGTAAAATCAGGAGAAATAACCCTTCTAAGTTCTGAGTCCAAAGAGACATTTCTCATTTGGGTATTATTGCTCTGTGATGGATGCATCAGCTATGATGTGATGTTCTGGAGAGCTCTACGTTCTTTATGGCACATTCAGTACCATGTCCCGTAAAGTCATGTCATATCATTTCTCAGTGAAGTTTGCTGGTCTGTAACCAAAGTGCAGTTCAATGAAAGCAATTCTGTGAGGCTTAAAGATATAGCCTAGTCATGTGGCTTTCTAATATATTGGTTGGCTCCCTCAGGAATCAGGCTTAACATAGTGTTTCTTAGTCTTATTAAAAACATATTGCCCTGCCCCTGAAAAGCTTAAGATCTTTATTATTATTATTATTATTATTATTATTATTTTTGAGATGGAATTTCGCTCTTGTCGCCTAGGCTAGAGTGCAATGGCACAATCTCGGCTCACTGCAGCCTCCACCTCCCAGGTTCAAGTGATTCTCCTGCCTCAGCCTCCCAAGTAGCTGGGATTACAGGCATGTACCACCATACCTGGCTAATTTTTATTTATTTTTTGTATATTTAGTAGGGACGAGGTTGCACTTTGTTAGCCAGGCTGGTCTCGAACTCCTGACCTTAGGTGATCCACCCTCCTTGGCTTCCCAAAGTGCTGGGATTACAGCCATGAGCTGCTGCACCCAGCCAAGAACATTTTAAAGTTTTGTTTTTCATACCTTAGCTTATATTTGAAAAGAAGTTATTTTATCTTCCAACTACAAAGTTGTTACAATATTGACAGTGTATACACTCAGCACTAGTTATTCTGCTGTATCTGCCCTCAACAACCTTAAAGGAAAAAAAAAGACTTTATTTTGGCCTATCCAAAAGAATGAATTATACAGTTCTCCATGCATATGGTTACAGTTATTTTTTCCAAGTTTAAAAAATATTATCTTTATTGCTAACATCTGGATATACCTTTTTTATAATTTCTAGTTAAAGTCAGTGGAGTTTTTTTAGGGGGTGGTTTGGGAGTAATTAGCATTCTCTAGAGAAAACTGGAGGAATTTAAAAAGACATCTGCCTCATTAGGAGACTGTTCCACCTCAGCTACAAGAAAGAGGAAAAAAAATCATGGCCATCCCAAGGGTTTCTGCATAATAATAATAATGGTCTTCCTATGGAGGGTCTGAGTGATCCAGGCCACCTGGGTCTGAATCACAAAATTTGCATGCAATACTAATTATTCATTAATTTATTTCTGGTTATAAAAGTAAATTGCATCCTATGTCAATGTTTTATAGCATATAGAATCATTTAAATAAGGATACAAAAGTGATTCTGAACTTGACCACCACCATTTTGACATACTTCCATCCAGTGTATTTTTTTCTTGTGCCAATATAGCATAGTGGCTAAGAACAAAGCCTCTGGAGGCATCCAGATCTAGAGTAAGATCCCAGCTCCGTCATTCCTAGCTGCATTGCCCGGAGAAGTTTCTTGACCTCTTTGAACCTCAATTTCCTCATTTATAAAATATAGGCAGTCCTATCTCATAAGGTTATTACCAAGGACTACATGAGAAAATATATTCAATGAGCTTATTAGCACAGTGCCAATTATATGACAGACCTCAGTAGATACTGGCTATTGCATGCTTATATGTGTGTATACATGCATTTAAATGTATATAATAGGGTTATATAATTGATATCATACCAAGGTTCCTTTATCCTTTAAATTTAACATCTGCCTAACATTTTACCATAAAGTTATATCACTATACTTACCTATTTTTTTGATTTTAGTCATTCATGTTATTACCATGATTTTCAAATTGATAATTTGATAACCTATTATTATATTGACAGATAGAAGAAAGAAGTAAGACACTCAGAAATAAGCAAGAGAGGAAAAGAAGGCACACTTGTTCAATTTTTCTTCTTTCTTAGGGTAGTCAGTGTTTCATTTTTGATGATAACATATGGAAAAATAGCTAAAATCTACATCTAAGGAATTTAAACCATTCATATCCATTTACATCTTCATAATTCCAGAAATTTATTCCAAGAAAAATGAGTATGTATAAATATATGATTGTAGTTATATGTACATACACATGTGGACATGTGTATGTGTGTATATACACGTACACATTTTGTATAATACGTTCACAGATTAGATTCTAGAGATGGAATTACAGATACTTTTTTGTTGTATATTCTTTTTTTTTTTGAGAGAGAGAGTCTCACTCTGTCTCCCAGGCTGGAGTGCAATAGCATGATTTCGGCTCACTACAACCTCCACCTCCTGGGTTCAAGTGATTCTTCTGCTGCTTCTGCCTCAGCCTCCCAAGTAGCTGGGATTACAGGCACATGCCACCACCCCTGGCTAAGTTTTGTATTTTTAGTAGACATGGGGTTTCACTATGTTGGTCAGGCTGGTCTCCAACTCTTTACCTCCAGTGATCTGCCTGCCTCAGCTTCCCGAAGTGCTGGGATTACAGGCATGAGCCACCATGCCCGGCCTGTTGTATATTCATTTTCAAATATTCTACAATGCATACTTCTTATTCTCACGATCATAAAATAGCAATAAATATTACTGTTTTTAAAATGAAAGAAGATAAAGAAAAACTATGAATCATAAGCACACTTTAGAGAATACAATTATACAGGGAGTTTAAAAGCCATCAAAATTATCCTTAAGGACAATGTCTGCATCTTAAATGAGAGACCTCCTAGACTGCATGTGCATGCAGCTTGCACAAAGGGGCCCTCACTATCATTCTGATCATTACATTCTTTTTTTTAACTTGTGAAATCTGTTTTATTCAAGTTTCTTTAAAGCCAAGTGGCTAGAACTAAGGGTAGGTTTGAGTATGAGATTAGCAGTTGACTTAGCTCGAGAGCTAAAACATTAATTTCGAAGCAGGAAAACTAAAACACAGAAGTATCATCTCAGCAAGCAAAATAAGCTTTTTTTTCCCCCTTGAGTCTTAAATGAAGAAAGGAAGTGAAAAGAGATAAAAAAGAAGCTTGTCTCTGCATACTGTACTAGGCATCTTCCATGTCAGTATCAGCATTCTGCCTCCCTAGATAAGACTCTCAGCCTGGGAAAGAAGGAAACCAAGAATTATCCTCACAACCAGAATTGTTCTAGACATTTTGTGGAAACACATTTATTAAAGACTGATATAGTTTGGCTGGGTCGCCACCCACATCTCTTCTTGAATTATAGCTCCTATAATTCCCATGTGTTTTGGGAGGGACCTGGTGGGAGATAATTGAATCATGGGGGTGGGTCTTTCCCGTGCTGTTCTGGTGGTAGCGAATAAGTCTCATGAGACCTGATGGTTTTACAGGGGGAAGCCCCTTTCACTTGGCTCTCATTCTCCCTCTTGCTTGCCGCCATGGAAGATGTACCTTTTGCCTTCCACCATGATTGTGAGGCCCCCCCAGCCATGTGGAACTGTGAGTTCATTAAACCTCTTTTTCTTTATAAATTATCCAGTCTCAGGTATGTCTTTATTAGCAGTATGAAAATAGACTAACTGTGTAACAGACTGTACACAATGATAAGATCGTTTAAAAGTTAGGGAGACAGCTACATAAGACAAAGGGAAACAGGATTAGAATCAGGCAAAGGAGTTTGTAAGTTCTTGGGTGTGGAGCTTGCTTTCTCCTGGGAAGAGTTGTCTTTTGAGATGCTGGCATCCTTTGAGGACAGGAACCAAAGGAAAAAAGCAATGAGGGAACTTCTTTTTGCCCCAGATCGCCTGCCAAAAATAAGTCAGTGATGCTTGTCAAGCTTGGACATGTCTTGTTCATACAGTCTGGTAATAGCCAGCTTTCTTGTGGTAAAATATAGCAGGCACCCAATTGAACTTCTTAGACGTTCTCTCCTCTTTGAGCATGTAACCTTTCATCTACATTCTACAAAATAGCCACTTTGATCTTCCTACTCAACAATTTAAATGGATCCCCACTGCCTAAGAAGGAAAGCAGAAATCTCTTACCCTAATGTTCTCGTCCTTCCAAAGTCACATTGCAGCATGTCCTTTAGTCTTATTTTCCATAACTCCACTTCACTTGCTTTGTTCCATTCAGAATGTGCTTTTTGTTTGTGGGCATACTTAATTAGGCTTATCTGCTGGTTTACTCTGATTATTACGTAGTTTTGTAATATCTAAAGCTAAAAATGGATATATATACTTATTAAAATGAACTTGATACATATGTGTGTGTATATATACATATATTTATATAAATACCTTTCATCAATACTTTTGCAAAACTTTCATTTAGAGACTTTCGGAAACAAATTGTGTGTATGTATATTATGAAAGGTTGGCACTGATTTTAATTTCTTTTAGGATAATGAACCTTTCTGATTCGGCTGACTTGTAGTAGTGGTAAATACTACCTGTTGGAAACCTGTATTTAATCTAACAGATGCTCTAAAAGTCTGTAGTTTCTATGCAGCATGGTCTGGCAGAAAAACACTTTTGGAGTCAGACAGCTCAACACCTGAGTTATATAAACAAGAGGTATCTACATAGATACATAGCTAGATTCCTAGATAGATGGTGTCTATTATATCCCAGATGGTTTTCTAGGTCAGGGAATATAATGGAAGATCTGGATTTGAATACAGACTTCAGTTTGAATGGAGCTTGACAAGTCAATTACTTTCAAGTTTAAGTTCCTCCTCTGGGAAATAGCACAAATCGCACACATGACACCACTTCATAGGATGTGCTAAAGAGTAACTGGCTTAATGCTGTTAACCTCCTAACCTTGTTCCTATGACAGTGCTTTCTGAGGCTGAAAATCTGATCTTCCCAGGTTTGACCAATTGCTCTGTTTAGCTAAGTTCAGCCCGTTTATTATTTGGGACAGCCCCAAGAGAGGCAAGATTAGCATCCTTTGAACTGAAAGGAACTCTTCTCATCTGGAGGGTGAAGAAGGAAGAACAGAGTGTCCTGGTGGCATTTAGAATGGAATCTCTAGCCCTTCTCCTTGGACACTGTTTGAGTAATGAAAAAACTGTAATATGGAGACGCTGTCTCCAGCAAGAAACTTATGGCTGTATTTCAATAGTTTGTTCAAATTTAGACCATGCCAGCTTCTATAGTTGGTGAAAGCCTGAATATCCAAACACTATCTCCATTAATAAAATCTCAATGTTCCCAGAATGATGAATGTCTGAAAACAGGTTTTATTGTGAAAAGAGAAGCTCATTTGGTGTTTCCTCTTCTCTCTTTGCTTTTGGAAGAAAAAAATGAGAAAACTCCGTAGTCAGCCAAAAGGTCTTTGTCCCCTACTAATTCTTTCTTTAAAACTGTCATGAGAAGATAAGAGTTTTAAAGTTTTGTATTCTATCTCTGGGTCAGGGATCAAATATTTGCATTTGTAAAGAAATCAGAATTGTCTTTGAGAGGTGGAGATTCCTGGCAATGTTCAAGCTCACAAGTTGCACAATTCTGTAATGTGAAGTACTTCTAGTCACCTCGATGATGGAGAGGGTCACAGCAAAGAGATCTGGCCTCCTGGGTGGTCAAAAGTAGGGTGTGTTTAGAAAGAAGTTGTTTTTCTTTCTATTTTCTATTATTAAGTATTTAAAAACTGTGATGTAGTCACATTGTTTCTGCATTGATACTGTGCTTTCCTTTCTCCCTCCCACAGCCCTCAGTAACCCAGACGTTTATTCTTCTATCTACCTACCTTCACTTCCTATCACCCGAGGGTTTCTGCCTTTTAGGTTTTCTTTAGACTGAGATACTGTCTCCCTAGGCTTTCTGCTTTCTGGCTGGCCCTTAAAACAATCACCCAGCCCTTATTTCTTTAAAAATGCCAATAGTCATCTGAGCCTTAAGTCATAATCTTTTGAAAATATTTTTTCTTAAATTAAAAAAATTAAAGTATCTTAAGTCTGCTTCTTAATTTTTTTTTCAAATCCTCCACTTTTTTTTTTAGATAGGATCTTCCTCTGTCACCCAGGCTGGAGTGCAGTGGCACAATCTTGGTGCATTGCAGCCTCTACTTCCCAGGCTGAAGCAATCCTCCCACCTCAGCCTCCCAAGTAGCTGGGCCACAGGTGTGCACCACCATGCCTGGCTTTTGTATTTTGGGTAGAAATGACATCTCGCTATGTTGCCCAGGCTTGTCTCAAACTCCTGGGCTCAAGCAATCCACCTGCCTTGGCCTCTCAAAGTGCTGGGATTACAGGCGTGCGCCACCGTGCCCTGCACAGATCATGACCTTTTTGCTGGTGGAAGGTCTGGCCTTGATGTCGATGGTTGCTGGCTGATGAGAGTGGTGGTTGCTGAAGATTGGGGTGGCTGTGGCAATTTCTTAAAATGAGACAGTAATGAAGTTTGCCACATTGATTGATTCTTCCTTTCACAAAAGATTTCTCAGTAGCATGTGATACTGTTTGATAGCATTTTACCCACAATAAAACTTCTTTCAAAATCTGAGTCAATCCTCGCAAACCCTAATGCTGCTTTATCAACTAAGTTGATGGAATATTTTCAATCCTTTGTTGTAATGTCAACAATGACAACCAGAATATGTTCTATCTCCAGAGACCATTTTCTTTGCTCTTCCATAAGAAGCAACTCTTCATCCATTAAAGTTTTATCATGAGATTGTAGCAATTTAGCCACATCTTCAGGTGCCACTTCTAACTCTTTCTCTTGCTCTTTCTCCCAAATCTGCAGTAACTTCCTCCACTGAAGTCTTGAACCCCTCAAAGTCATCCATGAGAGTTGGAATCAACTTCTTATAAACTCCTAATAATGTTGATATTTTGGCCTCCTCCTATGAATCATGGATGTTCTTAATGGCATCTAGAATGGTGAATTCTTTCCAGAAAGTTTTCAACTAACTTTGCCAAGATCCATCAGAGAAATCACTATCTATGGCAGCTCTAGCTTTACAAAATGTACTTATTAAATAAGACTTGGAAGTCGAAATTACTCCTTGATCCATGGGCTGCAGAATGTATATTGGCTTAGCAGTCATGAACACAACATTAATATCCCTGTACATGTCCATCAGAGCTCTTAGGTGACTAGGTACATTGTCAATGAGCAGTAATATTTTGAAAGGAATCTTTGTTTCTTAGCAGGCCTCAACAATGGGCTTAAAATATTCTGTAAGCCATGATATAAACAGATGTGTTATCCAAGCTTTGTTGTTGCATTTATAGACTACAGGCAGAGTAGATTTAGTATAATTCTTAAGGGCTGTAGGATTTTTGGAATGGTAAATGAGCACTGGCTTCTGCTTAAAGACACACCAGCCGCATTATCCCCTCACAAGAGAGTCAGCCTACCCTTTGAAGCTTAGAAGCCAGGCATTGACTTTTCCTCTCCAGCTATGAAAGTCCTAGGTGGAATTTTCTCTCTGTACTTATTGGTCAGTTATGTTGTGAAACTAACCTGCTCTAAAAATAACATTTGGGCCGGGCATGGTGGCTCATGCCTATAATCCCAGTACTTTGGAAAGCCAAGGCAGGCAGATAGCTTGAGCTCAGGAGTTTGAGACCAGCCTGGGCAGCATGATGAAACCCTGTCTCTCCAAAAAATGCAAAAAAATTATGCAAGCATGGTGGCAGGCACCTGTAGTCCCAGCTACTCGGGAGGCTGAGGTGGGAGGATCACTTTTGAGCCCAGGAAACAGAGGTCACAGTGAACCGAGATCACACCACTGCACTCTAGTCAGGGCAACAGAGCCAGACCCTGTCTCTAAATAAATAAATAAATAAATAAATACTTTATTTAATAAATGAAGCAAAACAAAAAGATCACTGATCACAGATCACCATAACAGACACAATAATGAAAAGTTTGAAATATTGTGAGGATTACCAAGATGTGACACAGACACCAAGTGAGCACATGGTGCTGGAGAATAGGTGCCACTATCTTTGTGTGATACAGGGCTGCCACAAACCTTCAATTTCTAAAAAATGTAATGAGCACAGTGAAATGAGCTGTGCCTGTCCAAGAAGGTACTAGGATCATGTAACTCATACTGTTACTAAAACACCAGGGGTTTGGTCTAGGTCCTGCTGCCTGCTGCACTGAAAGTCCATCACTGAGATGCCAATGTGATGTCAGTCAATGAAATGTGAGCACAGTGAAATGAGCTGCTCCTGTACAAGAAGGTGCTAGGATCATGTAACTTATACTGTTACTGAAACACCAGGGGTTTGGTCTAGGTCCTGCCGCCCACTGCACAGAAAGTCAATCACTGAGATGCCAAGCATTGCCAAGGAAAAAGGCTTTCTTTGGGTGCTGCAGCTGAGGACATGGGAGCTCAGACTTAAATCCATCTCCCTGACTGACTAAAACCATGGGTTTATATAGAACGGAAAAAAAAAAGTCACAATGTGTAAGAAATAGGTACTAGGGAGGGGCATGGCATTTGGTACAGTGATCTGGTGAGTTTCACTTCTTTGATACTTTTTTAAGAGGCCTGAAGCTCCTTTCTCAAGAAAGGAACTCAGATAAAATAAGTTTCAAGCTTTAAGACAAAAAAGGTCAATTTCTATGTTTATCCAAAAGAACAGTCTATGGAATGATGTGGTTGGTTTCAATACTACCCTGGCATCTGATTGGTAGTTCTCTTGTCCCTTCTGAAATGGAAACTACAAGACTCCTTGAACATTTTTCTCTATGTGACCACACCAGTTCTTCTGAAAGGATGCTGGTCACACCTGCCCTTTCCCTTCAATATAGTTCTTTCCAGCAAGGGCAACTCCAAGAGCTGACCCTTTGCATTTTCAAGGCCTCCTAGGAGGTTGTATTCATGTCAGGGAATTTCTGGTCCACAGAAGAAAAGGTACTTCCTCACAGTGCTTAGGTAACTTCACTAACTAATGAATCTCTCTGAAAGACCAGAATGTTCCATTCAATGCAGTTACTAAAATGTATTTTTCCTTTAAGATTATTCTGCTTTATATTTCCCTTTGGATTTCTCTTGAACATGATGTGTGACAAGAGACTAATTTCAGTATTAATTTCCTGTTTTAATACTTTATGATGAAAATAATTGTAATTCAGTACATTTAAATTTTAATAAATATAGCATCTAGACAATAACTTATTACTATCAATTTGTTAATATATAGTTAATTGTAATATATTAATATTAATTTATTAATAGTTTTAAGCATTAATGAATTATAAAATACTTAAATATCTTAATATTTTAAAATAATTTAAGTAAAATATTTTTAAATAGCTTACTATTTATAAACATTTAGATATTTAAAATTAATAATACTTTAGTTCCTAGTTTAAATAGAAAAATGTTCCTGAAATATGCATAAGGGAAAAAAGAAAAGAAAAACACACTGATTATTTATTTCCAAAGAACAAGTAAACAAGAAGCAACTGATGAGAAGCAGAATTATTTGGGTTGGATATAAGCCTTAGCCTCCGTCTTCTGTGGTGTAATTTTCTTATGAACCTACTTTAGCTTTTCCCTGAAATCAGAAAAGCTCTGTGTGTGTGTGTGTGTTTTGTCAAAGGTTAACTCTTTCTTTTTTATGTGAAAGTTTTAGAACAATTAAACTGATGTAAATCAAATTACTGTTCTTTGAATAGTAAGCCATCCTTATGCTCTCTGTAGTTCTTGTTTCTTCTGTTTTAATCTCTGCATTATTATTAATAAAAATTATTTTCTTCTGTAAAGATAACATATGATTAGTACAGATATATTGGGAAATACTAAGAATCAAAGAAAGAAAATAGTAACCTGTAGTCCCACCATGCAAACACAACACATATCCTTTGTCTGAGGATTTTCCTGTTGTCCAGACATGTGAATGTCAAGAGGGAATATAGAATTAATGAATCAAAACAGTTCCTGTGAACTCATATAGATGTTGCCTTACTGGACCCTGATTTTTAACATTGTTACAGAAAAGTCTAGGGTCAATCTGATTATTCTCCCTTTACAGGTAACCTGTTTATTTTGGCTGAGGTGATTGTGTGTTCTTTATTCTTATAGTTTATTCTCTGTTCCATTTCTTTCACCAGAGTCTGTTCCATTAAAGACCAAGAACGGGCTGGGCGCGGTGGCTCACGCCTGTAATCCCAGCACTTTGGGAGGCCGAGACGGGTGGATCACGAGGTCAGGAGATCGAGACCATCCTGGCTAACATGCTGAAACCCCATCTCTGCTAAAAAGTACAAAAAATTAGCCGGGCGTGGTGGCAGGCGCCTGTAGTCGCAGCTACTCGGGAGGCTGAGGCAGGAGAATGGCATGAACCCGGGAGGTGGAGCTTGCAGTGAGCCGAGATTGTGCCACTGCACTCCGGCCTGGGCAACAGAGTGAGACTCTGTCTCAAAAAAAAAAAAAAAAAAAAAAGAAAGACCAAGAATGATTACCCCTTGCCTTTTTACAGAGCTAAGGGTATTAGAACCATCAGTGGCTCAGGACCTGTCAAGTCTCCAGTGAGTCATTCTAGGTTGTTCACCATACCTCTCTGTTCATCTTAGTTTCTCTCTGTTCCTCTCTTGATTTTTTGCCGGACAGAATATTATGAGGAATATTTATTGTTTGTGACATTGGGACCATCAAATTCTTAAATAAGATTTAGTCCTTTCTCAGAGGTAGTATTATCCTTTTCTCCCTTTTGTTAAAGTGATAATATATATGATCAATGTAATTTTTAACATTTTTCAAATACATATCAACTTTTGAAATTAGATAGCTGCATATAATACCAGAAAATGTACATTCATAGAATTTGTTTTGTTCTTAATTCTAGATTTTTTTAAGTTACAGAATTAAGATGTTAATCTGAATCCATTTTGCATCAATAAAGGATTTTTATGTCATAATTTTTAGAAACTTCCTTTATCCTTAAGTTGGCCTTCAAAGCATATATATCCAATGTCACTCCATAGAAACTTTGGTTTTACATGTAAATATATAGTTCATTTACTTTATGTGATATATTTGTTATGTTTTGTATTTGCTGACTATATTTATGCATTTTATGTGGAAAAGCATTTTAATTTAAAAAGTTTCATTCTAGAAGAAAATCAGCTGTTTTAAAAGTATTTTGATAACTGGTTATGAGCCATAATAGTATTATTGTTGTGAAGCATTTTATTTTCCTGAGTGTAAGAGTCAAACCCAAGAAAAATATTTTAATATGAAAAAATATTCTACCACACAATGATCAGAATATGTACTTTTATTAGATAATATTTTGACCATTTTGGCATGTGTTGGGTTGGTACTAAAAATGAAAAGATGAGCTTGCATTTCTAGCACAGGCTAAAATTATGGAGATGATACTCTTAATGATTATGTGTCTTCAATCAGAAGTTTTCACCCAAAGAACACATGGCTTGAAATAAGTTTTTTAAAAACATCACCAGTGTCAACATTATATTATACAAATTAAGAAGTAGGATTTTTTCCTTTTTTTAATGAAACACATTACAGCAAGTTGGGAAGGGTTAATATTGTCCTACATATAATAGAAGACAGAGAATGGACCAGCAATGTAGTCAGATGGTTGATTCTAGAGTTCCAGGGATCTTAGAAGTCCCAAACATAAGCAGGGAGAATTTTGGCTTTAGAGGTAACGTCTGTCTTGTCCATAGAACTTGACGTATTTTTGTGCCATAACCTTTACTAATCTGATTTCTTGAAATGTTTTACTTTGTTTCCAAATCCATTGTTACCTATGGTAAAGTTTCTGACAAAGAGCATGCTCCTGGATTATAATAGCTACTGTGGAAAGCTTATTACATGTCACGTGTTTGAGATACAGAAATTCATTTGGTTCTTATAGCACTGCTATAGATTAGGTATTAGCATATCCTTTTCACAAATGAAGAAACGGAACCTCAGGGTATTGGGCCAGGACACTCAGCCAGCAAGTGCACACACTGGCATGTTCTAGCCCAGGTATGTTCACCACTATCTGTCTAGGAAAAATAATTCCATAGAACGTAAGAGACTGAGGAAATGTATAGAGCCTTTTAAATCCTTACGTATTACTGATAAAAAATGCAAGCCTTTTAACTTTTATGGTAAATGGTGCAATTAAGGTGTTTATACTTATTTATAAGACATAGCGGGCTGGGCGCCGTGGCTCACACCTGTAATCCCAGCACTTTGGGAGGCTGAGGTGGGCAGATCATTTGAGGTCTGGAGTTCGAGACCAGCCTGGCCAACATGGTGAAACCCCGTCTCTACTAAAAATAATAATAAAAAATTAGCTGAGTGTGGTGGCACACGCCCGTAATCCCAGATGCTGGGGGAAGGTGAGACAGGAGAATTGCTTCAACCTGGGTGACAGAGGTTGCAGTGAGCCAAGATCATGCCACTGCACTCTGGCCTGGGTAATAGTGCGAGACTCCTTTTGAAAAAAAAAAAAAATAGCAAAGGCATATTTTGTTTTAAATGCATTTCATTGTCCAGTGCACCCAACCATCCATATATGACCTAGCACTTCTCAAAGACAAATTATCTTGCCACTTATGCAGACTTGGAATAGGATAGCGTGGTAAACTGAGGAAGAAGTGAGTGCATGTTAAGTTGGTGGACCATGATCGGTGTCAGCCAATTTTCATATAGTTCCTTTAGTTCCAGGAATTTGTTATAGTTGATCTAAGAGGATGCTGAATGAACAGCAGTAAATAGTTGACTCTGCTTTGCTTATTTGTGTTCCCTACCAGAGGTGGGAAAGAAATGAATAATTCCTCTAAGTGGAAATGGTCCATGCTCCAGTAGGTTTATGCTACATTTGAAGTATCTTTCTTCTGTCACTTCCTCTCCGCTCTACTCTGGGGTTTGTGAGAGCTTGGAGTGTGTCATACAATATCCTCTTTGGATTGTGAACTTTCTTACAGTTTTCAGAGCACTTTGAAGATGTCTGAATCATAAGGGATAACACAGGATGGATGAGAAGAATTAAAACCTGTAATAATGTATAGAATTATCACTGGGTGTGGTCCAGGTTGTCTTTCAGACCTACTTCTCCAGCCACTCCTATTTCAAAGATGTGGCAGTTAAGGTCCAGGAATTTCTGGTGATCCTGATTCCTAGTTAAGAATCGGAAACATGCTTCAGTCTAGTTCTGTCTCAGAATGAGGTAGCTCCTAGTCTAGGACTTTGCCATGAACAACTTAATACTTTTATTTATATTGAGTCATTTAATATGCAGAATCCCAAATAGATATTGAGGACTTTTGGAATTATACCTCGATTTATTTATTATGTCTTTGAGTATACCTCTTTGAATAGTTTTCCTTTTGGTTGCTCTCTCATTACAATACACATGTGACTTATCACAGTCTACTGATATCAACATTTTACCACTTTGAGTGACACATGGGAGCCTTATTTCCATTTAAACGCTTTTACCTTTCCCACTTTTAAATATTATTGTCTTGAGTATCAGATGGTGTTATAATGTTTGTTTCAGTCATCTAATAAATCTTATGAAATTCATGAGGAGGATCATTTATCGTATGTAGCCATATTTTAGCTTGTTTTGTTGTTTTCTTTCCTAATGCTCCATGATTCCATCTTCCATCATTTTCTTTCTGTTCAAAAAACTTATTTTAGCCATTTTTAAAAGATCTGCTAGCAACACAATCTTTTTGTTTCTTTCATCTAAGAATATTTCTATATTCCCTTCATTCTTGAAGTATAGTTTTCCTGGATTTAGAATTTGAAGATGACAGTTCTTTCTTTTCAGCACTTGGAAAATGTACCTTTTCCTTCTAGCCTGTATGGTTTCAGGTAAATTTGCTGTTATTTGAGTTGATGTTCCCTAATGGGTAATGTGTTGTTGCTCTCTGAATGCTTTCAAGACTTTTTTTTTTTTTTTTTTTTTTGCAATTCACTTCTCAAAATTTTAATAATGAAATGTCCTGGTATGGATTTCTTTGGGTTTATCCAGTTTGAGATTTATACAGCTGATGAATCTGTAGATTTATATTTTTTGCCAAATTTAGAAAATTTTAAGCCATTATTTTAAAAATGCTTTTTCAAACCCACTCTCTTTTTCTCCCTCTATTCTGGACCTCTGATGATGTGAATATTGAACATTTTGTTATTCTGCTACAAGTCCTCGAGGGTCTGCTATTTGTCAGTTTTTAGTCTATTTTCTTCTTGTTCATAGTGAGTAAATTTGGGAATTCTGTTGATCTGTTCTCAGGTTCACTGATTCTGTCCTTTGTCACCTTCATTTTACTATTGAACCCACTAAGTTTATCTTTGTGGTACTTTTTAGTTTTATAATTTCCATTTGGTTCTTTTTTTAATTCCTCAAAAAATACGGAATGCGTCACAACTTTGCATGTCACCCTTGTGCAGGTGCCATTCTAATCTTATCTATGCTGTTCCAATGTTAGTGTATTTGCTGCGGAACTGTGAGTACCGTGGTTCTTTTTTTATAACTTCTAGTTCTTGGCTGAGATTTTCTGTTTTTTCATTTGTTTCTAAATAATTTGCAATTACTCATTACACCATTTTGAGGAAGGCTGCTTTAAAATCTTTGTCAATAAGCTCTTCATCTGTTTCATCTCAGGGTTAGTGTCTGTTGTCATTTCACAGTCAAGTTGTGATTTTCCTGATTTTTGGTTTGTTGGGTAATTTTTCATTCTATCCTGGAATTTGGCTATGCTGTTAGGAGACTCAGAGTCCGATTTAAATCTTTTGTTTTAGTAGGCAGTCATCCCATTTAGATTTAGCAAGAAAATCCTGGCCTAATTTGTGGGCTGTGCATCCAATGACAATTACAGTTTCAGAGACTTTGTGGTGCTATTTTGGTCTTCTTGGTTTATCTGGGGCTGCTAGGGTTCCTCCTGGTATCTGCTGGTGCTGCCTGAAGGGGTGGAGCTTCTGGGTAGAGCCTCATGATGCCCCTGATGGAGGTAGAGGGAATACAAACAGATATCCTGGAGACAGGCACTAGTGCTGAGGACCGCCCCTCTCTCCAAGGAAAACACTTCCCAGATGGAGCCTTTTTTTGTGGCAGGATCCCCTTTGCTAGTGCTGCAAGCCACCTGCTGTTTCTCATTGGAGGAAGGGAGTCTTAGGCTTGATGAGTAAGGAGAGTGCTTTCCTGTCTCCTTATGGTCAGCAGGTGTATTAGTCTCATGCTGCTAATAAAGACCTACCTGAGACTGGGTAATTTATAAAGGAAAGAGGTTTAATTGACTCCCAGTTCCACATGGCTGGGAAGGCCTCAGGAAACTTACAATCATGGTGGAAGGGGAAGCAAACACATCCTTCTTCACAAGGCAGCAGGAGAGAGAAGTGCTGAGAAAAGTGGGAAAAGCCCCTTATAAACCCATCAGATGTCATGATAACTTACTATCACAAGAACAGCATGAGGGTATCCACCCCCATGATTCAGTAACCTCCCACCAGGTCCCCCACAATGCAGGATTATGGGAACTACAATTCAAAATGAGATTTGGGTGGGGACATAGCCAAACAATATCAGCATGGCTCCTGCTCCATTTTCCCTGGCTAGTACCGCTGGCCAGCCTGGTAGTGTTATTGGGACTCCCCTTTGGTCTGAGTGGGAATGAGCCTATTTGGGCTGGCTACTAGGTTGAGGCTCTAGAAACACCGGGCTTGGGTGACCTTCTGTGAGGTTGTGGGTTGTAAGGCACTGTCACTGTGACATTCCTCTAGTTGTGGGGTCTCTAACCAGTTCACCTTTCAGAGTTCTCTGGCTTCCTTTTGTGTTTTTTCTAGGGTTTGTATTTATACTTAGCTGGGAGGAACAGGGAAAAAGTATCTGTACCATCTTGTCCAGTCCTGAATTCTTGTGCAGGGACTATTTTTGGGGAGAGGTGGGGTGGGAGAAGACCCTTAAGACTACTCATTGTAGAAAAAATGAATTTGGTTAGTGGCTTTGTTTCAGTAGAAAGTTCTCTATTTCTTTATGTTTCTACCTTTCATAGTTCCCTGTAAACAAAACTGAAATGCAGTCTACCTGCCCTCTCTCTTCTCTCTACTTCGTAATCATGCTGTGATATGGTTTGGCTGTGTCCCCACCCAAATCTCATCTTGAATTGTAGCCGCCACAATTCCCACATGTCAAGGGAGGTACCTGGTGGGAGGTAATTGAATCTTGGAGGTGGGTCTTTCCCATGCTGTTCTCATGACAGTGAATAAGTCTCACGAGATCTGATGGTTTTATAAAGGGCAATTCCCCTGCACATGCTGTCTCTTGCCTGCTGCATATAAGACATACCTTGCTCTTCCACCATGATTGTGAGGCCTCCCTAGCTATATGGAACTGAGTCCCTTAAACCTCTTTCCTTTATAAATTACCCAGTCTTGGGTATGTCTTTATTAGCAGCATGAGAACAGACTAATACATGCTGCCTCTGTGGGCTTCAATGAGCTGAAGTTCTTATATCTTTAGGAGCATGGAGGAAGAGTTAAAGCCTCACTTTCAGTTTTGCTACTCTTGTGGTAGTGGGAACGTGAGTCAACAAATACTCTATCTTTAGGCCACCACTTCTCCTTCTCCTTCTGCCTTCCTCCTAATCGCCTCTTGTCAACTTCACCAAGCTTAACTTCACAGGCTGGGAAAAATGAGCTTTTAAAGACAGTTAGTCAAATCTTATATGTCAAACTCAAAAAGGGAAAGAAACCTTAAGTGTAAATGCCATCTGGCTTTATTTACTCATCCTCCCCCATCTCAGAGTCACTTTGAGCAGATGCAGGCTTTCACTCTGAAGAGCAGTTTATAGGAACAGATTGAAGAAAAGATTTGTTTTAAACATTTCAGCACGATAATTAGATTCAATTCAATTTGTCACTAAGTGTTCTGTAACTTAAGATGCCCTAGCCCTTGGCACATATGAGCAAAAATCTAAAAAACACAGGGAAGGTGCTGATGAAGGTTTTGGATGAGGGTTCAAGTAGCCAAATACTACCTTCACTTTTAAGATAAATCTAAAAGAAAATTTTTAAAATAGTAAATATAACTCTATAAAATAAGAATGGAATTCTTAAATTTCAGGAAACACCCAAAGATTCAGAAATGAATCATATTTCCTCATTTGTTGGGCATTAAAAATGTAATTTTATACTAGTGATAGCAACAGGGTCAAGAAAGCTTGGGAATGGTGCCAAAACTGTAACATTAAAAGTAGAAAAACTTGGTTCTTCCTTAGATGAATTTATATGTGACTAGAAATGCTATGAAATGTTCTCAGGTAGGAAAGTACTTTCGGCACAGAAGAAAATCCCTGTTCTCTAGGATTTTGGGGGAAAAACTTTATCTTAAATTATTCTAGGTATGAAATCATTTACAATTGTAATTTTTATTTTAACACGGTGGGAGTGAGTAATATGGACCACTGAAGATGCTCACATCCTTATCCCTGGAACCAAAAGAGACTTTGCAGATGTGATTAAGTTAAAGGCCTTGAGATAGGGAGGTTTTATGCTGGATCACTGGCTTTGAAGAAAGAGGAAGGGTCCATGAGCAGTGGAAGCTTCTGGAAGCTGGAAAAGTCAAGGAAACTGATTCTTCCCTGGATCCTAAAGAAAGTGTTACAGCCCTGCTAACACTTTGATTTTAGCCTAGCAAGGACTCACATCAGATTTCTGACCTCTAGAATTATAAGATAATAAATTTGGGTTATTCTGAGTCACGAAGTTTTGTGATAATTTGTTACAGCAGAAATAGAAAACTAATACAAATAAGTGAGTTATTTTTAAGAGGGTTGCTATTTGTCTCATAGAACTTTTTATGTAAAAGCATTATCTACACCACTGACTTTGCCCCTAGGAAAACATTTGGCAATGTTTGGAGACATTTTTGATTTTTGCAATGGGGGCATGGGGGTGGTGTATTACTGGCACCGAGTGGGCAAAAGCCAGGGGTGCTGCTAAATATCTTACAATGGAATGACCAGTCCCACAAGAAAGAATCATCTAGCCAAAACAGAGAAATTCTGAGCTAGGTTAATTTATATACTCAAAGCATGTAGGAAATTGAGGCTTCCCTATTCAGTTTGCTCTAAACTAACTGCATAGTCTAGAGCTGCACTGTCCAATAGGGTAGCTATTAGACACACATGTTTGTTCAAATTTAAATTCATTACAGTTAAACAAATTGAAAAATTCAGTTTCTCGGACACACTTACCATTTTTCAAGTGCTTGGTAGCCATATGTGCCTAGCGGCTACCATATTCAACAGCTCTGATATAGAACATTTCTATCATTGTGGAAAGTTCTATTGAGTAGTGCTGGTCTTCTAGACTCTTGCTACCCAAAGTGCTGTACATGGATAAGTAACATTAGCATTACCTGACAGCTGTTAGCAATGCTGATTCTCAGGTCCCACTCCAGACCTACTGAATAAGAATCTGTATTTTAATAGATCTCTGGGTGATTCATGTACACATTGAAGTTGATAAAGCACTGGTCTAGGTGACTTTCTCTTGCTTTCTTTCTCTCCCTGTCATTTCCTTTCTCCTCCCTCTGCTACACCCTGCACTTACGGTTCCCATTTAGCTACATAAATGCCTTTCTTCCCAGCTTCAGTTTCTAGTCTCCTCAAGCCAGGTCTGTGTATTATTTCATCTCTATTTTCTCCCAAAGACACTAACTACATTGCATTGCACAAAATAGCTGCTTGATATTATTTATGGATCGAATAAACTTCTGAAAATTCTTGATTTAGATAATTTTCATTTTAACTGAATGGATGGCTGCCATCATTTTTACTTTGTAATTTAATTCAAACATTTCCTAGAGTTTCAACTATGAAAAAAGATAGCCGTTTCAAATATCTAGAAATTTCATAGTAAATTGAAGCTTCCTAATAATTTCACAGTGTGAAGAAGAGAACTCATCCTAAGTATCCTATATTCTGATTCTTGATGTGTAACAAAATGCAGCCAGTATTTCCATTCTTAACATTCCATTCTTAACATTAATTCTCCAGAGCAATCATTTGTGTAATGGAATAATTTGTATTGTATTTTTAAAAAACAATTAGCCAATGTTCCCTAAGGAACCTAAGGGGATTATCAGGTTTTTGGTATTTATCAAAATCTGTTACTTTATATGATGGTTACAACTACAAGGAATTATCTCATTTTTTTTCTTTGCACGAATGCAGTGAAAACACTCATAGGATGTTTTGGAGTTAAGGTGACACACATAACGTTAAAAGCTTGATTTTATGAATACTGCATCTTACAGCAAAAATAAGAATTCACTGCTACAGAGAAGGAGCAAATTAAAAATTCTAGTTTAATTAGCCAGAGATTTCTCAGACTGTAAGTGATCTCCTTCATTTTACAGATGAGGAATTTGAGGCCTAGAGAAGTTGGTGCTAGTCAAAAGATCAAACCGTTGCATGTTTTGTGGAAAGGACAGTATTGGAGGCTTGCTTTTAAACATAGCTGTCTTCATCTCTTAAACGTGTGCTGTAAACCGGATGACCCTTGAGGGCCTTGCAACTTTTAAAACATTTTAAATCCGGTTCTCCCACTCTAAATATAGCATTCTTATAGTTTCATACTGCCTCTCTGTAGACTATTTCTGTCTGGAGAAAAGGATGGGTAAATGGATGGAAACTGTCACTACAATACTAATACAAAAGTTAGATTTAAATTCATGTTTCTTTGCACACGGTAATCTATATAAAAAGGTTTTTTACTTCATATGTAGATGAATAAAAGTGCCAAGTTATATTAATTCTCTGATAAAATAGTTTTGTAATTCCAAAGCTACTGGGCAAAGTCCAAAAGACACATATTTTTTAAATTTCTAAAAGCAAAACTAGCACTAGAAAAAATAACTTGGTCCAGAAATATTGGTTTGTGTTGCTTGGAACTGTAAGCATTGTGTTGTTTTAGGGTCCTTTTTACCCTTCAGGATAGAGGCCATGGCTTTCACTGGACTCCCAGAGGCACCAATGTCACAGAAATGAGTCACTAGGTTTTTCAACTCTTGAAATATGTATCTGAAGACCAGTGAAAATCTGACTTGTCAAGACTATGATTCTAATTACTAGGGTTTCTTGAGCTCACTATTTTTGCTATTAAATATTTTCTTCCTTCCTCCAGAAATTCTGTGTTTGAGTATTTTATGTATCCCTTGTGAAATAATCCCTAAGTAATGAAAATTCAACAATACAAAGTGATGCAGAGACAATGATCCTTGATGACAGTAGTGTGGATATCTGCTCATTTAAAAAAAAAAATCAAAGGCCTTATTTTAGTCTATATCTAGTTATTTTTTTCTACTTTTCAATGTTTCTCCCTGTCTTTCTAGAATTAGTTCTCCAGTTGTCTTTTTCCTTCTAGCTTATGTTATTTTATCTTTAAAGACAGTGTGATGGAGCTTAGTAAGGATGCTATGAATTGAAGAACACAGATGCCTCTAACTTATGGAAGAGGAAGCCAAATGCTGTTCCACTTTCAGATAAACAGATGACACAGAGGCAAAAGCTTCTCCCCATAAGATCTGTTTGTAATTCTGATGCATAAGAACTTTGCCAGCATGCTAAGGGGGTTGAAGGGTACTGTATTAGTTTGTTTTCACACTGCTGAAGACATACCCAAGACTGGGCAATTTACAAAAGAAAGAGGTTTATTGGACTTATGGTTCAACATGGCTGGGAGGCCACACAATCGTGGAGGAAGGCAAGGAGGAGCAAGTCACATCTTACATGGATGGCAGCAGGCAAAGAGAGAGCTTGTGCAGAGAAACTCCTGTTTTTAAATCAGATCTCATGAGACCCATTTGCTATCATGAGAACAGCACGGGCAAGACCCTCCCCCATGATTCAATCATCTCCTACGGGGTCCCTTCTGCAACACATGGGAATTATGGGAGCTACAAGATGAGATTTGGGTGGGAACATAGAGCCAAACTATGTCAGGTAGGAAGGCAGGATTCAGGAAAATAAATTTCTCTGTCTGATTAAAGAGTTCACTAAATCACGCCTATAATCCCAGCACTTTGGGAGGCCGAGGTGGGCAAATCACAAGGTCAGGAGATCGAGACTATCCTGGCTAACACGGTGAAACCCCATCTCTACTAAAAATACAACAAATTAGCCAGGCGTGGTGGCAGGCGCCTGTAGTCCCAGCTACTTGGGAGGCTGAGGCAGGAGAATGGCGTGAACCCAGGAGGTGGAGCTTGCAGTGAGCTGAGATCGCACCACTGCACTCCAGCCTGGGCAACAGAGCAAGACTCCATCTCAAAAAAAAAAAGATTTCACTAAGAAGTTGCATATTCAAATATAAGTCACTTAACTCACCCCCTCCCAAATTTTAAGTCATGCTTCAGTGCATTATGTGTTTATTACAAGTTCATACAGTGCTTAAATCCCAGTCTTCAATCTTGTAACCTCACTATGGGTAATCCTTAGTGTACTATTCTTGTGGATCCTTTCCTTTGTTTTTCTTGCCTACTTAAGTGTAGGGTTACTTTCTAGATCATACCATGGAGTAGTACAATGGGGAATGTCTTAAAAATCAAATACTTAAGTGCAAAACACAAAATAAGGTGTAATTCAGTAACAATCAAACTAAGCAAATAAAACACATTCTGAGATGCCTTTTAAATGTTTCAAGTGTGGGTTGCCCCTGATAAATTTAATTAGGCATTATAAAGAGATAACATATAAATGCATTTTAAAGATGTAATTGCACCTTAAAACTTTACATAGTTAAAAATCAAAAGGCCACAAATGACCTGAATAAATAGCAGGAGTCTGAAGAATAACTGTCAAAAAGAAAATTGTCAGCAATGTTTTTGAAAATATAATGAGGGCCCTAGAAAGTATACAGCATAGTTAAAAATCTGTCGTGGTAACAAGAATAATTAAGAGCAGGACTTCAGGTTCTTCATTAGCATCATATACCTGGATTAAATGGAGCAAGTACATTTCTGCCTCTGATCTAAACTGGAAGCAAGCACTTTACTGGTTTACGGCTAAAAGAAGGCAAAGGAATTGACCCAGCTTACATCTTCCCTAACGAAGTTTTTCACTCTGTAAGCCTGATCTGATTAAGATTTTTGACGAAGAAATAAATATGAAATGGATGGGTAAATGGCATGAGAAGCAAGAGAAATGCCCAGATGTCCCAAAGGCTGTCTTTCCATTCTTCAGGTGGGGCCAACATGAAGCCCCTCTGGGCTGCATCTGGTTCTCTTTTGTTGCTACTTTATTTCTTAGGAAAATTATTTTTATTGTTTTTTAGCCAGAACTGTTCTGCAATGAAATTCTATCAGCGCTGGCCTTTGCCCAGCAGCCCAGCTGTTTCTGGAGGGTGGGGTCCAATCTTACCGAGGTGGCCAGAGTGCATCCAGCTCCAAACACGCCCCAGTCAGTGCTATGTTGTCTGATGAGTCTCCACCAGACCCTCCCAAACTGTAACCTGTGAAAAACAGAAATACGAGGCCTGTATGTTCACTCCCTAAAGAGTTATCTATTTTCCCCAAACATCTCAACTAGGTCAGGCCCTGTCATTAAAAAACAAGTGAGTCTCCCTTAGTTTCCCAGCTAAGAAGATCTGGCCTCTGCCTTAGGCCCTGACTAGGGGGCCCCATGCTGCAATAACTGATTGTGCAGCCCACCCAGCCTAGTGGCCAGGCCCCAGTGTCTGCCCCAGAGAGGAGAGGTTGGAGTCAGCCACCCAGAACCTTTGCTGGCTATGCCTGGCTGTAGCAGCTGTTAGGGCTGTGCAGCTCTGAGCATGCTCAGAGTGGGGCGTCCACTACACCCTGTCTTCCCAGGCTCTCTAAAGCCAGAAGGATTTCATCCTTTTCCAGAATGTGGTACTTTAGCAGGCTGAGAAAGTCCATTCCTCTTAGAAATTGTTCCCCTCTACTTGAAGGATAGTAAAATAAAGGACCATTTAAACTTTTAAACTTGACTCTTACCTCAAATTCTTTTTCAAATGAGATTGGGTCTAAAATTAAGAAATTAAAAGCAAATATTCATTTTATATTCTTTTTTTATTTTTTAAGACTAGGTCTTGCTTTGTCATCCAGGCTGGAGTGCGGTGGTGCAATCATAACTCACTGCAGCCTGGACCTCCTGGGCTCAAGCAATTCCCCCACCTCGGCCTCCCATGTCGTTGGGACCACATGTGTGCGCCACTGCATCTGGCTGATTTTTTTTTTTTTTTTTTTTACTTTTTCTGGAGGTAGGGTTTCACCTTGTTGCCCAGGCTGGTGTTGAACTCTTGGGCTCAAGCGATCCTCCTGCCTCAGCCTCCCAAAAGGCTGGGATTATATGTGTGAGCCACTGCACCTGTCCCTTAATTTTAAGCAAAAAGGGGACTGACTCTGAAGTTCGAGAAGTCATCAGGAAATGCTGATGGGTTACCTCAGAATTGTTTCAGATTAAAGGACAGCCTGATGTCACTCTGTGACTATGGTAATGGCATAGTAGGGAGTACAGCTTCCCACTTTGCTATCTCTAGGTTGGGAGAACCAATAACAGTTCACCCAAAATATCCACATTTCTTGAAGGCTTATCCTTTGGGTATTCACTGAAGTAGGAAAGGAAAGAAATGAAGGGAACCCATTAGGTGGCCCTGTGCTTCGTATTCCACTTGCAGCGTCTCATTCGGTCCTCACAATAGTGCTGAAAGTAGATCATATCCCCATTTGACAGATAAGGAAATTGAGGCTGGGCAAAAGTGAATAACTTGTCCAATGACCCATATGCAGTAAGGAAAAGAAACAGTATCTGACCTCAGGTCTGTCTGTCTCTTTCCTCCCATAAAAGATGAACACATACCTTTAAAGTCCTCCAAGTTACCCAGCCTCGGAGATTAAAATAAATTTTATTTCCAAGATATCTCTATTTTTCTTCCTTCCCACTAACTAGCTTCTTGAGTTCCCATGTGAATATTGTCATTCATTTCCTTAATTATTAAAGAAAAACATGTTTCTTTTCTTTAAACTGGTA
The DNA here is from genome assembly GCF_006542625.1 of Nomascus leucogenys. Classification (NCBI taxonomy): domain Eukaryota; kingdom Metazoa; phylum Chordata; class Mammalia; order Primates; family Hylobatidae; genus Nomascus; species Nomascus leucogenys. The sequence continues at coordinate 23,706,769 of NC_044381.1, forward strand.
AATAGTGTTTAATAAAGGTTTTATCATTATTTTAAAAACATTTTTAATGAAGTTCTTTCCATCGAAGCATTTCTAGTTTATTCTAATGAAGCATTTCCATAGAATAAAGAAAAGTAATAATTTAGGGTTGGTTATCTACATCAATATCATTATCAAAGTCCACCGTCTGTCCGTCCTCTTTTTTCCTCCTGCTTAGACCAGGGAGCATAGTAGATGAACATCATGCGGGCCAGCACACTGAGGCCACGTGTAAGCAGGTAGGAAAATTATGTCCATGAAACAGACAGTCCCATACCACTTTTGGTTACAAACACTTGTCGTGGATGAGAGCAGGAATTGAGACCAAGTTTGTGTCCCAGTGGGTTCCAGGACTTTTTTTCCATCAATTTCCACCCTGTCCTGGACAGGCTTAGAAAAACATGTTTCTTACCAGAAAAAGTTACAAAAACAATGTTTACATTAAAATTTAAAGTCCATGCAGCTGCCCCTGGTTCCTCAAGGTAACTACTGCCAATGATTTGGTGTGTATTCTTCTAGACATTTTTTGTAATACACATAGGGTATGTATGCATATAAGTACCTATAGCAATTTTATAATAAGTGACCTATTGTACATGATGTAACTTTATAGACTTAACGTAATATCTTCCCATGTGGGTAGATATGATAGAGCAGTGCCAATCTGCTTAATGGCTGCTTACTAGTCCACTTATGTATACTATCAGTGGATACTGAGATAGTTTCTAATTTTCTACCATTATAAATATTTCATTGAACATTTTGTGGTTGCATTTTTATATGCTTCTTCAAGTATATCTGGATGATACATTTCTAAAATGGAATTGTTAGGTAGAAGAGGACATTGTACATTTAGATAGATATTGCCAAATTGCCCTTCAAAAAGATGGTCAAATGACTCTTCTATCAACAGTATATGAGTGTGTCCATTTATTTATTACCATTACATCATTAGTAAGAGCATTGTAAATCTTTCCCACTCTGCTAGCTATTCTTTTTAAGATCAGAATAACGCATTTAATACTGAAGAGCTTTAGTTCTCCTCTCCTCTCCTCTCCTCTCCTCTCCTCTCCTCTCCTCTCCTCTCCTCTCTCTTCTCCTCTCCTCTCCTCTCCTCTCTCTTTCTCTTTCTCACTCTGTCACCCAGGCTGGAGTGCAGTGGCGTGATCTCAGCTGACTGTAACTTCTGCCTCTCAGGTTCAAGAGATTCTCCTGCCTCAGCCTCCCAAGTAGCTAGGATTACAGGCACATGCCACCTCACCTGGCAAATTTTTGTATTTTTAGTAGAGATGGGGTTTCACCATGTTGGTCAGGCTGGTCTCGAACTCCTGACCTCATGATCCACCTGCCTTGGCCTCCCGAAGTGCTGGGATTACAGGCATGAGCCACCGCGTGGGCCTGAGCTATGAGCTACTTTCTACAGGAAACGAGAAGAAGAAACTAAAGATAGTTGGTGCTGGCCTTTCTAGTGTTGGTCGATCTTCCTCTGGCATTCTCTCTTTCCTACTTTATTGAACTATAATTGACATATAACACGTTGTTGCATATATTGATAGTTTGTTTCTATTACTGACTAGTATTCCATTGATTAGAAATACTACTGTATATTCATCTGTTGATCTGTGGATAGACTTTTGGGTTGTTTCTAGTTATTGACTATTACAAATATTTTGCTCTGGGCATTTCATACACATCTTTGTGTGGACATATTCTTTCCTTTCTCTTGGATAAATATTGAGTAGAATGTCTGAGTCATATGATATGTGAATGTTTAATTTTTGAAGAAGCTGCCAAACTGTTTTCCGAATAATTAATACCATATTACATTTTCACCAGCAGTGATGAAAGTTTCAGTTCCACTATATCCAAGTCAACATTTGCTAGGGTCACTCTTTTAAATTTTAGACATTCAGTGGGTGTGCAGTCATATCTCATTGTGGATTTAATTTGCATTTCCCTGATGACTAGTGAAGCTGATCACCTTTTCATGTGCTTAATGCGCCATTTATACATTTTCTTTTGAGAAGCATCTATTAAACTATTTTACATTTTAATTGGATTATTCATTTTATTATTGTATTGATATATAATGGGAATCTAACTTTTATATCCCTCCCTCACCCCAAAGTCAAATTATTCCAAGACTATTTATTAAGCATTTGATCTTTTCTTCATGTTTTAAAATATGTATTAGATTTTGTTATGCAGAGATCCGTTTTTAGATTCTAATGTGTGCCACTAATGTCGTTTATCCTCCTGCTAGTACCAAACTAGCTTAAACCTGTGGCTTTATAGCATGTTTTAATGAGATAAGCCCCTTTCATTAACTTGCCCCCACAAATGCATTTAATATACAAACTGATTTTGAAAGAATTCCTATTTTAAAAGTATCGAATCTTCCCCTTCAAGAATGTAGTACTGGCTCCATTTATTTAGGTATTTTTTCTTAAAAGTTATGTAATGTTCTTTAATGAAGAATAGCATACTTTTGCTAGATGATGATTATCTTGCAAATATTTATTATAAGAAATCCATTTAGTTTTGTAGTTTAATTTATATATGCCCACTTTTCTGAATTACAAATTTTTTTCCAAGAGTTGATTGAATAGTTATCAGGTATTTTAGTTTTTCTATTAACAAGTAGGCAATCTGAAGACAACTTATTTTCAATTGTTTATCAATTTTTTCTTTTCCAGCTTAATTCGTTGACTAGAATGTCAATACCAATGGATATCCTTTTCTTATCCCTTATATTAATGGAATACTTCTAGTTTATCACTGTTAAATAAGATTTCTGTTGGTTTCTAATAAGTTTTCTGTAGTTTTCCCCTATTTCCAGATTACTAAGTGTTGTAAATATATTTTGATTTGTTGGTGGTGGTGTTTTATCTTCCTTTTAAAAAAGCACATGTTGAATTTTACCAGGCAAGTCATTGGTGCTAATATTTTTTCTTAATAGTGTGGTGAATTGCATTAAGAGATTTCCTAGTGTTAACCTTTTTTGGTTGTATCATAGCATTCTGCTAATATAATGTCAGATTCGATTATATTCATAAAGTTGACTGCTCTATACAGTTATTCTCAAGGAAAGGTGGTACTTCCTGCTGACTCTTCTCCAGGGACATTTGAGAATGTGAGGGAGTAGTTTTTGCTGGCCACAATGGGCAGGGTGCTAAGGACCTTGGAATTCATGGAACAGTTACATGCAACAAAGAAGTTTTTCATCCACAAAACCAATTCCAATCCCATTGAGAAAAACTAATCTATAGTTTTGTGGAGGGGAGATTTGTTTTGTCTATTTTTTATAGTTTATTTTAGTCTCTTAGAATGAATTGGAATTTTTTTTTAAATGTTAATGCTTGGGGAACAATATAAATTCCATAGGAAGTAATATGTTCCTTAGTGGTTTGATAAATTTCATCAACAAATCCATCTGAATCTGGTGCCTTTTGAGGGGGGTGAAGGAACTTTTTTAATGATTATATTCTCTATGTTTTTTGTTTTGGGTATATTCAGATTTTCAAACTATTGCATCAATTGACATAGTTTCTTTCCTTAGAAAAACATCAATTTTAGCCATATTTTCAAATTTATTGGCAAATAATTTCATGTAACTTCTTCTAGTTGTGTGAACTTCATCATCTATGGTTATCTCTTCTTTCCAATCTGTTTTTATTTTGTTGGTCATATTTATAAGACATTTGTCTCTTTAGTTGTTTTTTTAAATACCAGATTTGTTGTCTTAATCAAGTTTATTATTTTTTATTTACTATTTCAGTAACATGTTTTAATTTTTCCTTTTGGGGACGTTATATATTTTTGCTCAACTTCTTGAGTTAAATGCATGGTTCATTTCTTTCTCATTATTTGTATTCATTTGTGAAAATATTTTGGCCTCTGAATGCAAAACTGTGCTGTTAATGGATTTCTAGTCTGTTACAGACATTCCATTTGGATATAATGCAATCACTTAATTAGGGTGTGTGATTTGTATTACTAGAACCAATAGTGATTATTTTGTAACCACAATGTGCTATTTGTACAGCAAACAAACCTAAAGCTGCTTTGAATTTCCAGCAGCTCAGTTGGTATCCTGTTGTTATTAACAGTTGTAAACTCAATTACAATTTTACAATTAATTTTAAAGTAATGATTTGTGACAAAAATTCTAGTAGTGAAAAATACACAGTGAATCTACTTTCTCACCTCAATCTTTAGCCATGGCAATACTAATTTCTGATGTAGAATTTTTTAAAATTATCTACATATATAAGCATAAGCGAGTGTGGGAGGGCATGTGCGTATCTGCATATACACACTGAGTATATGCACCTATTCTTACCTGACTTTTCTTTTCACCAACTTAATGTGTTTTTTTCTTTCTTTCTTTCTTTTTTTATTTTTTGAGACAGAGTCTCACTCTGTTGCCCAGGCTGGAGTGCAGTGGTGCAATCTCAGCTCACTGCAAGCTCCGCCTCCTGGCTTCACACCATTCTCCTGCCTCAGCCTCCCGAGTAGCTGAGACTACAGGCGCCCAACCATGCCTGGCTAATTTTTGTATTTTTAGTAGAGATAGGGTTTCACCTTGTTAGCCAGGATGGTCTCGATCTCCTGACCTCGTGATCTGCCCGCCTCGGCCTCCCAAAGTGCTGGGATTACAGGCGAGAGCCACCGCACCTGGCCAATGTGTTAACAATAGTTTTGTAAAACATACTAATTCATGCCCATAGCCACTTTTCTATTCTCTTCCAGTAAAACTGCTTCAAAGAGTTGTATATCCTTGCAGTATTCAGTTTCTTTCCTGTTCTCTCTTGATGTTACTCCAAGTCAGGAGTTCTCATGACTCCACTGAACTGTCATCAGTGACCTCCTTGCCACTAAATTCATTTTTTCAGTTTTCAGGTATTTTTGACTTTTCTTGTTGTCTCCAATATCCAGTCTGTTAGCCATACATATCAGCTGTATGGTCAAAATGTGTCTATGATCTCCACCTTCCCATATTCAAAGCCACCATTATCTCTTGTCTGATTTACTGCGTGAGTTTCTAGCTGCTCTTCTTGTATCCACACTTGCTCTTCCACAGTCTTCAAATATTATTCCCCTCTAAAATATGTCTTACTTATTCTGTATTTTGTTGATTGTCTTTCTCATTTATCTTAGAACCTAAACTCAATGAAGGCAGATTATTTTTTTTCTGCTGGGTTCATTGTTGCATCCCTAGTCACATAACTAATTAAATAATTACATTGTCTAATAAAATAAGTACAAAAAGAAGACATCGTTTCTATGAAAATTAGGTGAATGCTTTGTTAACATTCAATTAAGGTAAATTGGGGGAAAAAAAGGGCTGATGAAAACAACTGTCGAAGTTTGGAGAATCCATAAAAACACTCCACAAGGTTTTTCACTGAAATTGCTTTGCAAGAATTTTAAGTTCTGACTCTATTCTGGAGGAGCCACATTGGAAGTAGTATGGGATGCTTAATTGGGGTGGCTTTTGCTTCGAATATGACACAGAACTCCAGTCAATGCACCTGTGTTCAAATAAAAAGCCTTGACTCTATGTCAAAACACTGGTAAATGAATACAAATTTATATTTTTAAATAAGATGTTTAAAGTATCATTTTTATGATTTGTTGTTCTAAACACTGTCAGATGCATGGTATCAGTAAAGCCAGAATATCTAAACTGGTAGAATTGAATAGGATTCTACTTTATGGGTGCAGTGTACCTTATTTTACTTCTCTATTTATGGTTATTTAAGTTATTTACAGTTTTTAAAATAAAGAATACTGCAAATAATTCTTTGCACATGCGTAATTGTATTGTGTGTAAATATATCTATAGGATAAGTTCCTATCAGTGATATTGTTGCAGTTTATTTTGATAGCTTTAGAACTGATTGACTTTTGCTTAGGATTTATGGGCTAGTCAGAATTTTCTCTGTGATATTTAGACTTGGTGTCGTCAATTTTATCAGCTGGCCTTTTTACTCTACACTTGTAGTTAAAATAATTGAAATTTATGTAGAAAAAGTATGTTTATGATTGTAAATCTGGAATTCTGTAGCCTAAGCACCCACTTCCCAATTGAATAATTGTTTTTCTAACCTTACTTTAAGGATGTTTTTTAATTTATAAAAAGTTTTTGATAATGAGAGATATCTTAGACACACAGCTATCATATTAGAACAGACCGTACCTCCTTTCTGCTCTGCCAAGAATCTGTGCTTCCTAAAGATCAATCCAGGACATTTGGCAGCTATAGGAGATGTAACTAATCTCAAAAAGAATGACAATGACCACATTTACAGTTCATACTGTTCTTCTTTTCATGTCTTTTGGCTATTAAAAATTATATTTATATAAATATAAACTTTTTAGGTTATGTAAATAATTCACGAAGTTTTCTGAATTTGCTTTTAGATTAAATTTTAAATATTTTCCCCATTTTGATAATAAAACAATGAATTGTAAATAAAATTTCCATTATGTTTCTCTATCCTTGAAGTTTGTCTCTTGGGTAATACATATCTTGTGATTCATGAACTGCAAAGAAAAAAAATCCACAGGATTTTGTCGTCAGCTACATTCTATGAGCATTTTCAGCCAGATTTCAGTACTTGTTTAGATTTATATTATTTTGGGAGAATCTTAATTAGTAGTTAAAAAATTAAATATGTTGCAAAACCAATTATAAACTTCCTGTTAATGTTGAACTTTGCTAGGGAAAGATTCGGAGGGGAATTTCCTTTATCCTTTTAAAGGGATAAATATTATTCAAATCACCTTAGTAACAGTTGGACCACAGTCATGCAATTAGTTTAGTATCACTTTCTAAGTTAGATGGTGTTGGTCTGGAGTTGACAGCATTGATTTTCTGTGAAGTTTACGATTTATTATTATTATTATTATTATTATTTTTTATTGAAATACTTCAGTGTGTATTTATTTAAAATAAGTAATTTTTTTACATGGCTAAAGTACAGTGGTCAGCATAAAAAAATTACCAGTATAAAACTATTATATAATCTATAAATTCTGATCACATTTTCAGATTTCCCCACTAATATCGTACAATGATTTTTTTCTCTGGTTCAGACATGTATCCATGTTCACGAATTACATTTAGTCGTCATCAGAATAATTGTCTAAAAAAACCCAGATCTGCTAGTACCACCCCCTAGCTAAACGTTTTATGATGATTTTGTAGTTTTCTTTTTTTTTTTTTTTATTATACTTTAGGTTTTAGGGTACATGTGCACAATGTGCAGGTTTGTTACATATGTATCCATGTGCCATGTTGATTTCCTGCACCCATTAACTCGTCATTTAGCATTAGGTATATCTCCTAATGCTGTCCCTCCCCCCTCCCCCCACCCCACAACAGTCCCCGGAATGTGATGTTCCCCTTCCTGTGTCCATGAGTTCTCATTGTTCAATTCCCACCTATGAGTGAGAACATGCAGTGTTTGGTTTTTTGTCCTTGCGATAGTTTACTGAGAATGATGTTTTCCAGTTTCATCCATGTCCCTACAAAGGACACGAACTCATCATTTCTTATGGCTGCATAGTATTCCATGGTGTATATGTGCCACATTTTCTTAATCCAGTCTATCGTTGTTGGACATTTGGGTTGGTTCCAACTCTTTGCTATTGTGAATAGTGCCTCAATAAACATACATGTGCATGTGTCTTTATAGCAGCATGATTTATAGTCCTTTGGGTATATATCCAGTAATGGGATGGCTGGGTCAAATGGTATTTCTAGTTCTAGATCCCTGAGGAATCGCCACACTGACTTCCACAATGGTTGAACTAGTTTACAGTCCCACCAACAGTGTAAAAGTGTTCCTATTTCTCCACATCCTCTCCAGCACCTGTTGTTTCCTGATTTTTTAATGATGGCCATTCTAACTGGTGTGAGATGGTATCTCACTGTGGTTTTGATTTGCATTTCTCTGATGGCCAGTGATGATGAGCATTTCTTCATGTGTTTTTTGGCTGCATAAATGTCTTCTTTTGACAAGTGTCTGTTCATGAAAGCTGAAACTGGATCCCTTCCTTACACCTTATACAAAAATTAATTCAAGATGGATTAAAGACTTAAATGTTAGACCTAAAACCATTAAAATCCTACAAGAAAACCTAGGCAATACCATTCAGGACATAGGCGTGGGCAAGGACTTCATGTCTAAAACACCGAAAGCAATGGCAACAAAAGCCAAAATTGACAAATGGGATCTAATTAAACTAAAGAGCTTCTGCACAGCAAAAGAAACTACCAGCAGAGTGAACAGGCAACCTACAGAATGGGAGAAAATTTTTGCAACCTACTCATCTGACAAAGGGCTAATATCCAGAATCTACAATGAACTCAAACAAATTTACAAGAAAAAAACAAACAACCCCATCAAAAAGTGGGCAAAGGACATGAACGATTTATTATTTTTTAAATAAGGGGGAAATTTCGCTTTTTAAAACATTTGCAATTTATCACTTGGTTTACGAGGCAAAATAGATTTAACCATTTTGAGAATTGTGAGTTATTTTCTATGTGAAGAATATATGTGGTACCATCGTTTTTGATTGGGTTTCATAGTGCACATTATGTAAAAGAAAACAAATCTTACTGTCTTTTTTATGATACAGCAAAGCGAAGACTGAGGATCCTGAGTGTGCATAGTGCATGCATGTTATGTATGTGTTATATGTGTATGCATACAAATGGGTATATATATATTTTTACAAGTTTAAAATAATATCAGTGACTTGAAAATAGTAAGGGGTTACCAGATAATCTCTTTGTAGGCCTTGGAGTAGCGTTTTTTTTTTTTTTTTTTTTGGTTATTGATGGGTAATAATGCTCTGGTAAATCAGTCTTTTTTTTGAGGTGGAGTTTCGCTCTTGTTGCCCTGGCTGGAGTGTAATGGTGCAATCTTTGCTCACTGCAACCTCTGTCTCCCGGGTTCAAGTGATTCTTCTGCTTCAGCCTCCTGAGTGGCTGGGATTACAGGCATGTGTCACCATGCCCAGCTAAATTGTTTTTTTTTTTTTTGAGATGGATTTTTGCTTTTGTTGCTCAGGCTGGAGTGCAATGGCACAATCTTGGCTCACTGCAACCTCTGCCTCTCAGGTTCAAGCAATTCTCCTGCCTTAGACTCTGGAGTGGCTGAGATTACAGGCGCCCGCCATCACACCCAACAAATTTTTGTGGTTTTAGTAGAGACAGAGTAATACTATGTTGGTCAGGCTGGTCTTGAACTCCTGACCTCAGGCAATCCACCCGCCTCAGCCTCCCAAAGTGCTGGGATTACAGGCATGAGCCACCATGCCCAGCCTAATTTTGTATTTTTAGTAGAGACAGGGTTTTATCATATTGGTCGGGCTGGTCTCGAACTCCTCACCTCAGGTGATCCACCTGCCTCAGCCTCCCAAAGTGTTGGGATTATAGGCATGAGCCACTGCGCCCGGCCTGGTAAGTCAGTCTTAACCTCAGTTACTTAACCCTAAGACAGAGCTGGGTAGAAATCAGAAGACAAGAATTAGGAAAAAAGGAAGAGGCAGTGACCCATCTTAAGGTTTAGACTGTATTGTTTGGTTGCGAGTAAATTAAAGCCTTTCCTTTTTTGTATGCTTATAGACCTCAGGGGTCACATTCTGTTCCTGAGAATAGTAGCTACCTTTGGCAGTGAAGTATGTGTGCATGCATCCTGGATCTAATTAGGTGGTTGTGCTGCTTCCATATTTTTGGAACATTATTCTGACTTTATTTGTTCTATTTGTAGTTAAGAACATTCAGAGGAACACATCTCTCCCCATGTAATTATCTCATTTAGCATTTTGCCTACTCAGATGGCATGGCTAAATGTTTTAGGTATAGGGAAAAGCTGACTTTGGTGGCAATTCTTTTTTTTTTTTTTTAATTATACTTTAGGTTTTAGGGTACATGTGCACAATGTGCAGATTTGTTACGTATGTATCCATGTGCCATGTTGATTTCCTGCACCCATTAACTCGTCATTTAGCATTAGGTATATCTCCTAATGCTGTCCCTCCCCCCTCCCCCCACCCCACAACAGTCCCCGGAATGTGATGTTCCCCTTCCTGTGTCCATGAGTTCTCATTGTTCAATTCCCACCTATGAGTGAGAACATGCGGTGTTTGGTTTTTTGTCCTTGTGATAGTTTACTGAGAATGATGTTTTCCAGTTTCATCCATGTCCCTACAAAGGACACGAACTCATCATTTTTTATGGCTGCATAGTATTCCATGGTGTATATGTGGGTGGCAATTCTTTATGCTGTCTTCTCAAATTAAGAGGGTCCTCTATTCAGGAATATTTCCTGCATAATGAATAGACATTCCTTGTAGCATGATGACCCCCCACCCACTGCATTTGAATGTCAAGCAACATCTTACATGGAAACAGTGATAGTATAGGAAGCACAAAATAATGTCAAGTAAACTCTAATTAATAGCTTCACAGATTCAAGAAGATACTGTATTGACTAAATTAGTACACATTACTATGTAAAAGGATCATTCAAAGAACAGTGTTCCTGAAAATAAAAATATCTGATCACCTGCCCTCTTTTATCCATTACTAATAAACAGACAAACCAAAAGTCACTACCAAGTAGTGAAATGGATATAGCTAAAAATCAAATATTTGACCTTGAAAATAAGTCCAGGATATCACCCAGGATACCAAATAAAAAGTAAAGTGTTAAAAATACAAATGAAAAATTAAGAGATGTCAAGGATCCATCAATTTTTAAATGTAGATTCCCAAATATCCAACATTCATTGTAAAAGAAGTCTCAAATGAACAGAAACAATGGAGAGAAAAGTACTCAAAGTAATAGGATATTTCCTTAATCTAAAGACAAACGTGAGACTGTAGATAAAATTGCCAATCAAGGGCCAAGCAGGAATTATGAGCAAAGCCGAGACATCATATTCTAGTGATATTTGTGATCTCCCAAAGTTAATGAAAGACATTGTGACAATTTCTGGCAGGAGAGGATGAGAAAAATGTTTGGTTAATGGCTTAGGTAGCTCGCTAGCCAGATCCTTGTTCTTTCTTTCGCTTATTTTTTTTTACTCTTTCAACAAATGTTTATAGAGCAGTTACTATATGCCAAAAATTTTGTTAGGTAATATAGACACAGTGGAGTAAAAATAGTCTAATGAGGGACAGAAGTAATAGTAATCAATAATCACATTATAAATAAAAACAAATTACACCTGTGATAACTTCTACCATGGAGAGTTTTATAGTGTTGAGAGCATATTACAAAGGCATTTTTGACTTAATCAGGGAAGGCATCCCAGAAGTAGCAGTAAGTAAAGTGTGAGTAGGAATTAGATTGCGAGGAGAGCAGGTAACATCCTAGGAAGAGAGAGTAACACGTACAAAGGCCCATGGTTAGGGGGATTGTGATAGATTGAAAGGAACGGAAAAACTAATATGTCCAGAAAGCAGACATGCAGTGCAAGACAAAGCTTGGCAAGTAAGTGAGGACCCGTACTACGCAGGTGTTTTACACAAAAAGAATGGGAATCATACGTCAGACTTCTCATCTGCAAGACTAAATACTAGAAGACAGTGTTCTGAGAGAAAATGATTTTAAGCTTATGCAAACTTTCTAGAAAGAATGCTGATGGATACACTCTAGAAAATGGGGGTGGGGGAGGGAGAAGGAAAGAGATTCCAAAAAAAAGATGTACATTAGAAGAAACAATGTACCACCTGGGTATGTAAAATAAGCAACCCTCAATGGAAGCTGAGAAGCAGGCCCAGAAATCAATGGGTTCGATTGGGTTAGTAAGTCAGAGGGCTGCAGGAAATGTCTTTGGGGATAAATTGTATAATTAAAAAGTTTGAAATACATCTGTGGCATGCTTCTGCTGTAATAAACTATGTGTTTCTTATCTGTAACAAAAGAGAGAGAATAAAAAGAGAAAGCAGTTAGAAGTTCAAGGGAAAATAAAAATCTGTTCAAAAGTCATGGTGTTGAATCTGTTTTTTAGTAAGAGTATTAAGGGCATCACATTTATGATGTCTAGTCACATGTTTGGGCTTATTCTTGACATTCTATTTATGTCTGTGCATTTCCTTGCTTTTGCTTCTGTCTTTTCTTTTCCTACCTTTTGATAAATTGAGTTTTCTTTTCAAACTGTTTTGTTCTTCCTTCCTTTTTAAAAAATTTTTCTTTGTTTCTTTAGTGGTTTGAGTGGTACATCCAGTATCTATTTTTAATAGTGGCTAACTTTAAATTTTAAAAACATACTTTAAAAAATTCAAGATATAAGCCGGGCACGGTGGCTCATGCCTATGTTCCTAGCACTTTGGGAGGCCGAGGCGGGCAGAACACCTGAGGTCAGCAGTTCAAGACCAGCCTGGCCAACATGGTGAAAGCCCATTTTGTAAAAATACAAAAATTAGGCATGGTGGCGTGCACCTGTAATCTCAGCTATTCAGGAGACTGAGGCAAGGGAATCGCTTGAATCTGGGAGGCAGAGGTTGCAGTGAGCCAAGATCATGCCACTGCACTCCAGCCTGGATGACAGAGTGAGACTCAGTCTCAATAAAATAAAATAATAAAATAAAATAAAATAAATAAAATAAAATAATTCAAGATATAATTTGGTATCTACAGTAGCCCCCAAACAAGACAAAACTTTTAGCAAACTTTCTACTCTTCTACCTTCTCTTCTTACCTTTTACTTAAGAAAAATCAAGACTTCTAGTTTCTTGTTGTTAAAATTTCTAAATTTATAAATATCTGAATACGAGCAAGTCAAATATATAAAAAACACAAAAAGTAATATGACAGTCATCTAATGACTGAACATTAAAATCAAACATGCTAACATTTTGCGTAATTTGCTTCAGGTCTCTGAAAAGAATTGTAGATATAACCAAAGCGCCATCCCCCACTCCTTCCTCCTGCCTGTCATCTCAGAAGTTGTCTGGAAATTGCTGCTTCTTGTTCTCATTCATGTGCTTGCACTTTTATTATGTATCTGTCCACTCATTTAAAAAACCCTCACACTTAAGAATAATTTGGCCAGGAAATACAGGTTAAAATTACAGGATACAAATTCTGAACCTTCAAAAGTGTGTAGGAATTGTTCCACCATTCTAGAATTTGGTCTTCTAGGGTCTTCCTTATGCCCCTTTGAATGTCCTATAGCATCCATTTAAAGACCTTACACATGGTAGATGTTAATGTTTATTTTCCACTCATAATTTAATGACAGTTCCACTCATTAATTTTTCTTGTTTGGGATATATGTACTAGGTGCTTAGGTATGACTTGCTAATTCATCCAATGGAAGATATTGAGTGTCTACTGTCGCCAGGCAATATTCTAGATTCCAGAGATACAGACATGAAAGAGGTAGCATTCCTTCCTTCACGAAGTTAATATTCTTGTCAAGGGAAGATAAAACAATAAACATGTAAACCAATAAATACAATAATTTTGGGTATAAATAAAGGATATATCATTTGAGTATATCATCATGTGATGATAATAAAATGGGAGAATGTGGTGATGGTGGTGGGCTGTTGCTTTGGCTAGGATAACCAAGGATAGCCTTTTTAAGAAAGTGACATTTAATAAGTAAATAGACATAAAAAGCTGCAGGGAGAGTAATCCCAGCAGATGGATCTATAAATGCAAAGATCCTGAGACAGAAATGGTCTTGGTCTATGTGACTGGAACCTCGTAAATGAGGAGTGAGTGGAAAGAGATGAGATCCAAGAAACTGGCAGGGCCAGTCATGTGTAGGGCATTATGGATAGCAATAAGAATTTCAAGTAGGAAGATTTTGGAGGGTTTTAAGCAGGAGAGTGACTTAATGCAAATTGATTTATGCTTGTTGTATACAAGCTGCACTTTAGGGAAGCAGTGTGGAGGAAGAGGAATTGGTTAAAAGCCTGTTGCAATTGGCAGATAAAAGGTATTGCTCACTTGGCTAGGGTGGTAGAGAGAAGTGTTTTTTCCTGGCTTTTCAGCACTGGAATGGTCTGTAAGAATGGCACTATCATACAAGTCATTTCAATGTGGACTTTCCAATGTACAGTTGCAGGATGAGAGTTAGAGTCTGTTGTAGGGTCTGGAGCTTGTACGTGTGCGATACACACTACTTAATGTTAAGGAGAGTAGGCCAGGGGGAAGGCAGCTTTGGCATTCTCTTGGGTACAGGAAAGGTAGCATTGTGGTGATCAGGAGAGTCTAATGAAGCTAAAACTGTCACCCAGGAATGTTAAAAAGAGAACATAATGAGTATTCTGCTCTGCTTTAGAGCTCTGTGTAGTGTGATTATCCTTCTCTAAAAGATAAATGTTGCTCTCAAGAGGGAGTAATGAAAATACTAGAGCACATCACACAATAAATGAAATCATGAAACTTTAAATATATGCAACATGTGCTGTGACCAGGAAGGAATGGCAGTGTTGAACACCAAACTAGGTGGAGTAAAATTGGTATCAGGGTGGAAATAATACAGAACAATAATACTGTGGAGATATATCTCAGTTAAATTATATAGTTTCAATAGTCAGGAAAGAAGATTTTATAATTAATCTGGGTTATTCTTTTAGAAAAAGCATTACTCTCAAAAAGCCATCCATATACACCCCCATTATAATGAATCCTTAGCTGTGAGACTGAGGAAGAATAAGCTTTGCATCTGTGGCCTATTTTTCTGACATAGGGTCTGTTAAGGTACGTAGCATTGAAGGATTTCCTAGCTAACTATGTATTATGTGTGGACCTTAATAGCAGAAATCACAGTGTAACTACAGAGGTGGACTAAAATTTGATTAGATTCTGGGATACCACACTGCCTGACCTGAGGGAATAAACAATTTAGGGAGAACAGAAAAAGCAACTTAGGCACTCACTTATTTTCTCCCTTGATTGCCACCCCAGGTCTCTGAGATAGGACTGTTTCTGGGATCCTCATTTGAAAAACAAGAAGAGTGAGGCCACCTTGGGCACAGTGCTGATGTAGAATTGATTTACCTTGACTTGTTTTGGATCTGTGGGATGTCTGGTTCTTTTGTAAAAACACAACTTTGCCAGCCAGACTGGAAACGCTTTCTGTGTTTTTCATCAAAAATCTTGGACACACTCTCCAGAGGTCTTCTCTGGCAAGGACTGTTTTCCTCTTTAACTTTGGTTCTTGCATTCCATATGTAAGCAAAGTTCAACTAGTTAGGAAAAAGTCATTCTAGAAAAAAAGACTGTAATTGTGAGACCAGATGGTAAGCATTATTCAGCTGATGAGGTTGGGTAGATTTGAGGGAAGGTGTGGTAATATGATCTCGATCTGCAGCTGTGACCTGTTGTTCCAAAACAGCCTCATTCCTCCCTGCCTTTTGCGTCTGCATTCCAGCACCTCTCCCTCCATCTTTGTGGGCATTGGGGTTCTCACAGATTGCTTTGACAGATGCATCAGGGAGGAATAAAGCTTGTTCAAGGAAGGACAACCCACGGATCTGTTTTGAATATCCTCCACCCCATGTTACTTGTAATATTGTTGGCAAATCAGGGAGAATATAACCGCTTTTGTTCAGCACGCTGAGAGACAGTTTCCCATGACACAAATTGTCATGAGCCTATTTAGATGTAATTAAGGCATTTCCATTTGATGTCTTGCAGGCACCTCAAACCAAACACACACTGAACCCAGCTCATCAGCTCTCTTCTCCTTACCTCCCTTAACAAAACACCAGTAAACATTTTCTCCTGTGTTTCCTCCTTCAACCAAAGTGAAAATTTAGAAGTCATTCTAGACTTCTCTGTCTCATCCATCTCATGGAGTCCGTCTCCTAAATACTTCTCCAGTCCTTCTATATCTCTTCCCAGTGCTGCTGTCCTGATTCTGGCTTTCATTATCTCTCTTCTGGAATTTGGAAATAGTTTTGCCTTTACTTTATTTTCTTCTTCCACTCTGTCACCAATATTGTGTCTTAAATGAAAATCTGACCAGTAAGGCCAATGAGATTATAATCCCATAGTGGGAGGGGTGGGTGAAGGTCTTTATTTTTTAAAGAAGCTCTGCAGACTATTGTAATGTGTGGCTAGGGTTGAGAATGTATGCTGGACTGGACAAATTTCAAATATCTTAGCCAGATATACAAGACCTTTGTGACCTTGGACATCTTCTGCTACTTCTGTTTCTGACTTTACAATAAATAACCGTACTTCTTCTTCCTTTTTTTTTTTTTTGAGATGGAGTCTTGCTCTGTCGCCCAGGCTGGAGTGTGGTGGTGTGAGCTCGGCTCACTGCAACCTCTGCCTCCTGGGTTCAAGTGATTCTCCTGCCTCAGCCTCCCAAGTAGCTAGGACCACAGGTGTGCACCACCACACCTGGCTAATTTTTGTATTTTTAGTAGAGATACAGTTGCACCATTGTTGGCCAGGCTGGTCTCGAACTCCTGACCTCAGGTGATCCACCCACCTCAGCCTCCCAAAGTGCTAGGATTACAGGCATGAGCTCCCGCACCAGGCCCTTCCTCTTACTTTCATATTGTTGCATGCCATTCGTCGGTGTTGTGCCTGGGTTTGTGGGATTCTTCTATCAGAAATGTGCTGGCAATATACAAACTACTCAAAGCACTATGACTACTGAGTACTATCTTTCATTCCCCATCTTGGTAGGTGATGGTATTGACCCATGAGAACCTCCAAAATGATTTGCTTCCCTGTGTTGTCTCTCTATTCCATCTTGTTATCTTCTTCATACCCAACTGCAGGTCCTAGGAATCTCTTTATAATCAGGATAGTATTGTCCTGGAGCCTTTTGACATGCCAGCTCTTCATTGTCCAAAACACATTTTCACATTCTGCCCTTGGAGAATCTATCCTAGGGCTCTGCAACACCAGCTGCTGCAAGTCTGTGCCACTCACGTAAGTCATGGTGGTCAGGTAGATGCACAGTTTACAGAGGGCTTTTACAAGTTGTATCTCAGTTTGATCCTCACTGTGCCATGTGGAGTCGGCAGGGAGCTATTATTTCTCCACTTCACAGGTGCTGAGATGGAGGTGTTTTAACTCTTATCAACCTGTCTTTCAGGTGTATGCTGAACTCTCTATAGATTACATGTTGATGGGGTCCACAATGCACATCTCAAGTCCTGTAACCTAATTGAATTATGGTTAGCTCCTGGTTTAGGTGTGGTTTATTATTGTTTTCAAAAGCTCAAGGGGAAATCCTTAATTTGAGCAAACTTTATTTCAGAATATCCATTCATTATGGGTTAGGAGCTTCATCCCTTGAAGTTTTCCAGCCCCCATTTTCCTCTTCTGTAGTGCATCCTCATCTTTCGGTCAGTTTGATCCTTGAGGCCTCTGTGAAATAGAAAGGAGGGGGAGGGGGCTCGGAATTTCCATATGATTGGTTTTAGATGTTGATTTCTGAGGCCTGTACTGTGAGTCACTGAAATTATTGGATTGAGTCTTGAAGATCCAAACACTGAGTGTTGTGACTGTGTGGTTGGGCCTAATCCTAGTACAAAAACCAGTTCCTTTCAGTGAAGAAGAAAAGGGAGAGGACTCGAGGTTCCTCAATAAAGCATCCATACATAGTAGCTCCTGTGTCAGGCTGTGGTGTTTCCCACTTCCTGCCTTCAGTCTAGCAGGGTTCCTTGCATTTCTTGGTCTAAAAGTAAGGCTCATGGGCTCTTTCTGGAAAGATCTTACACCTTTTAAATTTTAACATGGGAAGAAATTATAAACAACAAATGACAGTATTTGAATTCTCTCACTTTTGAACAAAGTCAAGCAGCTTAAGTATGTGAGAATAAAGATATTCCCTTCTGTTGCCCAGAAGGAGAAAAAGATCATTTTATATTTAAAATCTAGCTATTGAGATGCATGTTCCTTGTGTCTAATCAAGTTCTGAATTTGAACTCAATTAGAGCTTTGATAAAAGGAAGGGGAAAGGAAACTTGAAAGAATGCTGTTCCATTCATGAAGGGACTGCGTGTTTTTAGTTTCCAAGTAAATGGCATAATGGGACCATGCATTTTCCATCCAAGCATTTTCCATCCTGAGAATAATTCCCTTCCTGGCTTCTCAATGAATAATGCATTATTTCTGAAACCCAAGAGGCATTCCTTTGATTTTCCTTTATGTTTAGCTTTCTGAGTGATTTTCAAGCAAGGAAATTCAAGGACTTGAAATGAATGCTTTATTAACATTTTTATTGAAGTTCAAATTGCTCCTTGGCTATTATCTCCTGATATTTGAAATATTTTTTTCTCTCCAAGGAAAGTCTAAGGTATTGTATTTATTAGAAAATGAAGTACCTTGGCCAATCTTCAAAGTGAACAGCAGTTTAAAACCAATACACATTTGTGTTGTAGAACAAAGAGCTTTATGGGGGTACTTTTCTCCTTTATTTTCATTTCCCTGCTGAAAAGTTTCACTAAAGAGAGCTCAGATTCAAAAGTGGGCTGTTTGGAGACTAAATCTCATTTGTTTACATTTTGTGAAACTAATTCCTTGAGGCTGGACCAAATCCATGACCCCAGTCCAAGCCTGCATCCACCAAAGCCAGCGCCATTTAAATCTGAAGATGCAAATGCCCTTCTGGGATTGCCCCTACTTCCGCTCTGCCTGATTACACATATGTAGCCTGCCTGATGACACATATGGGGCCCGTTAGGTGAGGTGTAATGGGACACAATGGTGCCCACCACTGTTGGCTCATGTTCTTTCAGTAGAAGATCCCCAGCAGAGTCTGGAGTAACACAGTGGTAGGATTTAATGCGATTTTACGACCTCCATTTTCCTGGGATCCAAATGAGTGATTTCAGAAACTAAATGAAATAGAATTAAGCATATCATCTATATTTTCATTCCTCTTACAGTTATAGTAAAATTGTAATGATTCAGAATAATTGGGGGAAGAAAGAGAACAAAGTTGATCTAAATTAGTAAAACATCTGAAACAGTAAATTTGGTTTAAAATATTTAATGTTATCATTTTCAAGACGTAGAAATGTAATATTTTCTAGAGCTTGAACTGTGGAGGCAGCCTCTAAGAGCAGAAACTCTGGGATTTTTCTGCTTTCCAGTACTGTGGCCTTGAGCCAGTTATATAAACTTTCTGGGTCTCAGTTCCTTCATCTGTACAATGGGGATATTAGTTTCTATGTCATATGGCTACTGTGAAAATTCAATGAGTTATTACTGGTAAAGCATATAGGACAGCACTATGTAGATAGTTGTTGAATAAAAATAAAACATAGATCTTATCACTGAAAATCACAATTTCCAAACAGGCCCATGCTACTCAGCAGGTAATAATTATTATTGTTATTGTAGATACAGATTGAGTGATTATTTCCTTAACACTCATTTAATCCATACAACAAGCCTTATGAGGAGTAAATATAATCATCTGCATTTTTCAGATGGGAAAATTAAGGAAAGAAAGTAGTTTACCTAAGTTCACCCGGTTTATTACATGTCAAACAAGGATTTGGGCCCAGACAACCTGAATCCAGAAACTATGCTTTAAATAAACATTAAAGGACACTTATCATTCGTGCTTATCTTTTGCCTGAAAATAACATTGCTATTAAAAACCATGTTGTTATGTGAGGTGAAGTGTTTCCTGAATGCAGTTTTTCATATCTCAATTGCTTATCAAACTCTTTGTGTTTTGCTCAAAATAATAATCATCAATGTCTCATAATTACTTGATTTTAGTAACGTCCGAAATAAAATTTTAAGTTGACTATCGTTAAATTTTTTCTGATTATCTCAGGAAATGAATATTTCGTTTGCGACAATGATTGGTGGCTTCCAACTTCAGTATTTTTATATTGAACTGAAATCATTTCACTTTATGGTCGCATGTTTTATAATATTTTTTCATTCTCTTTTTAAAAATCTTCCTGATCCCTATCCTTGTCCTTATAGGGGCCTTTATCATCTGCTGGACTCCTGGATTGGTTTTGTTACTTCTAGACGTATGCTGTCCACAGTGCGATGTGCTGGCCTATGAGAAATTCTTCCTTCTCCTTGCTGAATTCAACTCTGCCATGAACCCCATCATTTACTCCTACCGCGACAAAGAAATGAGCGCCACCTTTAGGCAGATCCTCTGCTGCCAGCGCAGTGAGAACCCCACCGGCCCCACAGAAGGCTCAGACCGCTCGGCTTCCTCCCTCAACCACACCATCTTGGCTGGAGTTCACAGCAATGACCACTCTGTGGTTTAGAACGGAAACTGAGATGAGGAACCAGCCGTCCTCTCTTGGAAGATAAACAGCCTCCCCCTACCCAATTGCCAGGGCAAGGTGGGGTGTGAGAGAGGAGAAAAGTCAACTCATGTACTTAAACACTAACCAGTGACAGTATTTGTTCTTAGACCCCACAGACTTGATATATATTGAAAATTAGCTTATGTGACAACCCTCATCTTGATCCCCATCCCTTCTGAAAGTAGGAAGTGGAGCTCTTAAAATGGAATTCAAGAACAGACTCTGGAGTATCCATTTAGACTACACTAACTAGACTTTTAAAAGATTTTGTGTGGTTTGGTGCAAGTCAGAATAAATTCTGACTAGTTGAGTCCACAACTTCATTTATATACAGGCTTCCCTTTTTTATTTTTAAAGGATACATTTCACTTAATAAACATGTTTATGCCTATCAGCATGTTTGTGATGGATGAGACTATGGACTGTTTTTAAACTACCATAATTCCATTTTTTCCCTTACATAGGAAAACTGTAAGTTGGAATTATCTTTTGTTTAGAAAGCATGCATGTAATGTATGTATGCAGTATGCCTTACTTAAAAAGATTAAAAGAATACTAATGTTAAATCTAGGAAATAGAACCTAGACTTCAAAGCCAGTATTTGTTTAGGTTATGAAGCAAACAATGCTCTAATCACAATATTAACTGTTTAATTAAAATGTTGTAACAAGTATAAAACAGGGAAATGTAAGTTTATTACCAAAGTGATATGTATTCTAAAAAAGTAATAGAAGATGAAGCACTGTAATATTGTTCCTACATATTTAAAATACCCAAGTACATTATAATTACCAGTATATCGGAGGAAAATTTTCGTAGTCTTTGTAAAATAATATACTCATCATAGAAAACTTGAAAAATGCAGAAATGTGTAAAACAGCAAAAATGATTACTGATAATATCACAACCTGGAAGTAACCACCTTTAAAAAGCAACCCTCATGTATGCCTATATGTGTATTGTATACTTTTTTTACATAATTGGAGTCATACTGTAAACAGTTTTGTAAGTAGATCTTTTTCATTGCAAAATTGCCACATTTTCTTATGGCATTAAAAATTTTACAAAAACATAATTTTAATGGCTATATTATATTCCATTTAATGGATGCAGCTCAGTTTATTTAACCATTCCCATGTTGTTAACTATTTAGGTTATTTCTAATTTTCATTATTATAAAGTTGCAGAAATTTTGTGTACATAAAACTTTGTCCATATAATTGATTATTAGGACATATTCCCATGAAGGATTTTTTTTTTTTAAATGTGAAATGTCATCTTGTACTTACACCTTTCATAAAAAGGGATTTCCTGCTTTTGTACTGCCTGGGTGGCAGTTGTGAGGAAAAGCCAGTCAAATGACCTTTTTACAAAAGAAATGCAGTGGTCACTTTACTTGAGAGTGACTTTTTAATATAACAAGATCAACTAGAAGAATTCAACTGTCTCAAGAATCAAGGTACCCCAATATATCTCGCAATTCCAAACTTTGTTTGAGGGACTCGTTATCCAGCTCTTGGTAGCCACACCTGCAATGTAAAATTGAAGAAAATGCAAAGAAACCAAATGTGCCGAGTGAATAAAGGATTGTTCTATCAATTAGTGTGGGTCCATCTGTAGCAAATGGGTTGAGTGTGTCAGTATGTGGTTGGTTACTGTGTATTCGCCAGGAATCACCTCGATAGACTGCCCCCCTATTAGGTGATACCTGTTTAATATGTTGTCCAGGTAGACTAGTAGTTGCATCAGTTTGCTGTAACAAGTAACAAGTAAAGTAACACAGTCGTGAAGCAGGTCAGGGGAGGTCAGGAGGATGTCTGAGAGAAAGAAGTCCGGGAGATGAATGGCTATCTAGGAAGGAGGACGTCAGTGCACGGTTAGTGTTTGAGCAGAGGGCAGACTTGTAAAGTACCCGTAGTGAAAAGAATGTGGGGACCCAGTTAGCAGAAAGGTGTTTGCACATACTTCATACAAAATACAGAGTATTTTATATTGGAAGTGAAAGAAATGAACTTGGACTTTTACACATGTGCATATTTTTCTGGAGGCTATATGGATTATTTCAAATGAAAAGCATACTAATTGGACTTTAATAAATCATTTTCAATCAGCGTTTGGTAATGTGTGGTTCTGGTCAGTGCTATTTCTCTTGTTCGAGAGTCTTCCAGCTTGCATTGCATGGGTGTTTTTCCCACTGTGACCTCCTTTATTTCTCTATTACAAGAGCTGCTTAGCCCTGAGGTGGAGCAACCGTGTGCTCCCCCAGTCCACAACTGCTTTTTTTCCATCTGAGTAATAAATCTTGTCAATGTCTGGGAGATGGTAGTTTATTTCCATGAGAGGAGATAATTTATTAAGATGGTACTTTACCTCAACAGGATAACTGTTAGAGTGAGTTTCTTTTTGAAAGACTCTGATTTTTCAAAAAATTTTGACAACTTTATGAAACACTCTCACTAGTTTATAAAGGCACGGTGGTATTTCTACTTACAGGTTTAATAACCAACAAGTTAAAGTTATATACATATCTTCCAATGATATAACCATTATAACATTTTCAGCAGATCACTAAGGTCTTGGAAAAAGGTAAAATATTTATTCAAGTGAATGTCTCAATGAGGATTTGGAAGAGAATTCTGAACTTTAATTTTAGGTGGATGTAAGATTGTTAGAAATCAAATATCTTTGAACTGGTCTTTACAAATTAGCCATCCCTCACATATTCCTCCTTTTAAATTAGTGAAACCATAATTTTCAAGACCTAAAACTGCAACTAACATACAATTAATGAATCTTATCAGCCTTCCTTTTCTCCTTCCCAGTTAGCTATTATTTTAGGTTCCACTGTTCATTTTCCAGTTTATTCCAGAATTCTCTCAACTTCTGAAATATTATATACTGCTTCTAGTTCCTTCCCTTAAAACCCAGAGTGTGCACTCATGCTAGGTAAAAACTGTAGAAACACCTGTTTTATCACATCCCTTCACTATAACAAAGTAAACAGAACATTTTAGTGAAAAGAGCTTTTGAAACAAAGTGCTAATTGCTTCATACCAACTGAGCTTCACCTGATTCCAAACCCCATAAGAATTAGGGATTATTTGTGGGTTTAGAATGGGTGGTTTGTGAATGAGGTTGGACTCTGCATGATAGAAGAGATGTATGTAACTAGGAGCCAGGATGTGTTGTTAATCTTCCTAAGCAAGGGCTGTTCATGTTCTAGCATTCACCTGCATCTTGTGTAGTCTACACAGCAAATTCTCTGATTCTTCCCTTAATGTTATAAAGCTCATATTCATAGACTATTAGCAAATTATTAAATTATAAACTTAAATCATAAATTATTAGCAAATAGTCTATGAATATGAGCTTTATAACTGTGAATATGAACTTTAATGATGTGACATGTAATGACCATTTGAAAATATGCTGGATTTGCAAACTAAGGCACATCAGTCGAATCCACTTATTTTTGTATGACCTATCAGCTGAGAACAGGTTTTACATTTTTAAATGGTTGGGAAAATATTTTGTGACACGTGAAAATTATAAGAAATCCAAATGTCAATGTCCATAAATAAAGTTTTATTGGAATACAGCCATCCTTATTAGTTTATTAATTCCCTATGACTGCTTTTGTACTACTAAATACTAGCGCAGAGTGGAGTAGTTGCAACAGAGACTATAATGGCCCTCAGAGTCTAAGATATTAACTCCCTGGCCCTTTATTGAAAAAGTTTTCCAATCCTTGATTTAGAAGATTCCATTTTCAATCATGCTATCCATATTTGACTGTGGATGTTCATTAGAAGAGGAAGAAGGAGAAATTGGGCACAACATTCCTTAATCTAGCTCTAGCCTGCAGAGAGAATTCTCAACCCAATTTTTTATGCTAAAGATAACTTGCATTTTGGAACTTATGGAAAAGCTAACCAAATTTACAGATCTTTGTGAATAAATTGCCAACATGATGCCTCATCAGCCCTGAAGGAAAATAAAACGGATGGTGGAAGGTAGGGAGAGGAACTATCTTTGAAAGGATAATTTAGAATGCTCTGTCTTAGAATGAGAACTGTCCTGTCAAAGCCACTTACCTTGAGCCTGAGTTGCACAGAGGTGTACCTCTGTCAAGCTCTTGAACTTGCACTCACTCTGGTAATCAGTTCACATCAAAACTTTCTTATGTAATTCCTACAGATAAGGACATTCTCTTTCATAACCTCAATGCAATTATTAAAGTCAAATTAACATCGATACAGAAACTATCATTTAATTCACAGATTCCATTCAACCTTCATCAATTTGTCCAATAATGTGCATTATAGCAAAATAACCTAGTCCAGGCTGGCTGGCTGGCTGTATTATCTCTCTTTGAGTCTTCTTAAATCTTCAACAGTCTCTTAGTTTTTTCTTGACCTTCATGACTTTGTCACTTAAAGATCACAGGTCATTTTTTAGAATGTCTCTCAACTTGGCTTGTCTGACATTTTAAATTGTATTTATGTCATTTATCTTTGACAAAACAAGAGAGAAATGCTGCCGTGTTTCTTCGGCCCACATCCCATCAAGCAGCACATCAGGTTGATTTGTCCTATTACGTACTTTGATTATGTAGTTAAGGTGATGTCTACTAGGTTTGTTCACTATGAAGAAAACAGATACCCGTTGCACACATACCCTCAATCTTTTTTTTCCTTTGTAATAAGCACCCTGTAGAGAGGTAATTGGGACTATGTGAGTATCCTGTTCCTCATCAAATTTTAATGTCTAGTTTTAGCATCCATTGATATTTCTTGGATGAATTAATCTTTATTCTGATAGTTGCCAAATGATGAATTTCTAATTCTCTTTTCAAAACGTATTAGCATTCTTCTGTGAGAAACTTTTTCTCTCATTTATTCATTCATTTATACCCATATGAACTCATGGGTTCCTGTTTTAATTGCTTATACTGTTGCTGTCGCTTTCCAGTGAAATCTTTCCTTTTGAGATAATTGTAGATTCACATGCAGTTCTAAGACATAATATGGACTGATTCCGTGTATCTTTTACCTGGTTTCTCCCAATGGCCAATATCTCACAAAACCATAGGATAGCATTACAACAGGATGTTGACATTGATATAATCAAGGCATAGAACAGTTCCATCCACAAAGATTCCTCATGTTGCAATTTATAGCTTCATCCAACTCCCTTACCCCCATTCTGACTCCTAGCATTCACTAATCTAGTCCTTATTTCTTCAATTACATTTAATAATTTTCTCATGCTAAAACTCATAAGACTTCTCTGTAACAATGGGTGTGGTGCTGATACTTCCCTAGAGTTAACAGGGAGAGAGAGTCTCTATACACATGAACTATAGAATATAGACTATATATAGTCCAGAGAGAAGCCATGCAAACAAATATTTCAAGGAATACAGAAATGAGTAAAGTAGAAAGTGGAAGTCTCCCCTACAGTTTGGAAGTTAGACCACAGATAATCTGTTGCACACATTACCTGATAAACAGACATTCACAAAGTGATTTGACTTTTTTTTTTTTTTTTTGAGACGGAGTCTTGCTCTGTTGCCCAGACTGGAGTGCAGTGGCGCGATCTCCGCTCGCTGCAAGCTCCGTCTCCCAGGTTCACACCATTCTCTTGCCTCAGCTTCCTGAGTTGCTGGGACTACAGGCACCTGCCACCACACCCGGCTATATTTTTTGTATTTTTAGGAGAGACGGGGTTTCACTGTGTTAGCCAGGATGGTCTCCATCTCCCGACCTCGTGATCCACCCACCTTGGCCTCCCAAAGTGCTGGGATTACAGGCGTGAGCCACCATGCCTGGCTGTGATTTTACATTTTTGTTTGTTTTGTGGAACTCTCAACATCTCTTTGGCATCAGGAAAGCCAGACTTCATTTTGTTTCATGTGTGACATTGTTTATAATTTGCATCTTTTAATTTGCATCTTTCATGAAAGGAATCTTTGTATTTTCTATTATGAAGAACATATAGAGCTAAGTAGTACTTAACACTTGTTTATGTAAATGAAATGTGTGAACTACAAGTAAAGGCATGCTTAATCAAGAAATGCTCTTTAATTCCACAATCCTGATAAAGGGTTTCCTTCATGTTTAAGAATATGACAGTTAAAATTAAGTTGGAATAATGTAAAAAAAAAAAGTTTAAATCCTTTGATGATATGTTCTACCAATGTGTCTGTGTTTTCTGAGTAGTCAACTTATTTTGCTATGCTTTGGGAAAATTTTTAATAGCACTACTGTGTTGCATGGGTAATGGGATTTATAGCTCACAGAAAACATTCGTATAATTTATATTTTGATCTTTGTGATAACTCTTATACATGAGGAAACAGTCTCAAAGAAAAAATTGGTGGTCTACTATTTGTTGTTTATAGCATTATTTGATGCCTAATTACATATTCTTTATATTGTAATCCATAATTCCTTATATATATTTATCTATTGTGGCTCCCCAAACAAATTATGAGTTCGTTGAGAAGAGGTATGATGTTTTATATATTTTTTAATCCCTCAAAGAATTTAGCACAGTAAAAGTAAGAGAAGAAAACATGATGTCATTAACAGGTGCATGAACTGTGCTGTGTGATGTTCATATTATTGCAGACATGTCTATATGCCAGGCTAGAAAACAAGTTATTAATATTTGATAGTAAGATAATCTTGTGCTTTGCATTACCTTTTTATTATACCAATGACTGGAACAAAACTAGAAATATGGTGTCACTCGACAGTTCTTAAGTGAAAATTTTATGACCATAATTAGATGTGATAGTTGATGTTATCACTGTCTACCACTCATTCTTTAACTTATTCATCTACAAATATTTTTTCAGAGTCTTCTGTGTATCAGGCTCTTATGACATTGCTGTGAATGTGATAAGCAAGATCTTTAATAGAACTTAGTTGCAGCGAAGGAGAAGAAAATAAGTTCAAAATAAAAGTACAAATTGTATTAAGAGTTATGAAGGAAACAATGGCATGACACAGAAATTAAAGGAAAATAAAACGGATGGTGGAAGGTAGGGAGAGGAACTATCTTTGAAGGGATAATTTAGAATGCTCTGTCTTAGAATGAGAACTGTCCTGTCAAAGCCACTCACCTTGAGCCTGAGTTGCACAGAGGTGTACCCCTGTCAAGCTCTTGAACTTGCACTCACTCTGGTAATCAGTTTACATCAAAACAACCTATTAGAAAAATTGGCATGCATCTAGCATATGCAGATAGGAATTTCAGACAAGATATGTAAATGCTTAGTGAGAGAAAGCATGCCATTTGGGAAAGAAGGGCAGGTGTAGACTGTGAGGATGAGGCTTGAAAGGCAGGCTGGCGTGATGACTTGAGTGATTTTGGAAGTGATTTTATGCTTGAGAATTGTGGGAAATAAGCTAAAGGATTTAAGTTAAAAAAAAAACACACAATCTGGTTTACACTTCAGAATAAATTGGAGAAGAAAGACTGAAGGCAAAAGATAGGATCAGAGGCTGTCACATTAACTGAGACGAAAGATGAAGGTGGCAATGGAGGTGCAGAGATGAATGGATTCAGGGGTGTTTGGGACACGGTGATTGTTTGGATAAAGATGTTTTCTCAAGTTGTGACTGCGAATACTGGATGGATGGGAATGTGATATGTTGAGATAAGGAACATAAGAGCAATTTTACAGAGAAAAGATAATGAGTAGAGCCTTCAAATGATAATTTTGTGGTAGGAAGGTGGCTATGTGAAACTTGAAGCTCAGGATATATCCCTGGACTGAAGACTTAGATTTTGGTGTCTGATTTTTTTCTGCTGCCATCTTGCTATATTCTTCCCCAAGAGGAGAAGCACACAGCCTCTGATCTGCTTGAATAAGAAGAAGGGAATGAGCTAAAACAAGGAGAAATAAAAAAAGCAGAACTTAATATCTGAATGTATTATCCAGAAACATGTGAAGCTGTTTCTTTTCAACAAAATAAGGTTATCTATGTACCATGTATTTGATTTTTAACTTGATAATACATTATAGATATCCATCCAAGGTTTAAGTATGTGTCTGCCTTGCTCTGCAGTTGAAGTAGAGATTATTACAGGTCATCAATGTTTTGTTTACCCCTTCTTCCTGAACTGGAAAGCTACAACTCTTTTAGGCAGATTTGTGCAACTAGTTATGTCCAGTGGGCTGTGAGTGGATGTGACATCTGTCATTTCTAGATTTGATGAACTAAAATACCCCATGCTACTTTTCAGATCTTTTTTCTCTCCCCCTCCACCTTCCAAAAGCCAAAAATAGAGGTGGCAGAATAAGAGAGTGAAACCCCCATCAGCTTGAGTGACTATGTAGAGCTAACTCCCTGATGTCTCATATTGAATGGACAGCATTATCAAGTCTGAAAGGAAAATAAAATCTCACTATGAAAATCACTATGCCAAAAGGGAAAAATTCAGCCGAAATCTAAGTCATGCAAGAAACTGCTTTTCCTTTTGTCCCTAAGCACACGGCTGCAGATAAAAGGCCAGATATCTCCACAGGTAGCTACTCTATGTTCACCTTATCTTATGTAAAGTGCTGATTTACTGAGCACCAGACAAATACATAATTGACTTTTCCCCCGCCTGCTCCTTTTCTCGTGCAACACGTGGATTCAGTAATGTGACCATATCTTCTCTCTTTCCCCTCCAAACTGCGTTTCCCCTTTAAATACTGAAGCCTTTTTCTCTTTGGAGAAAGGCACACAGGACAGACTGTTTTTGTGATTTCTGTGTTCCTTTCTTCAGGGGATGTCCTTAATGTCGACAAAATAAACTTCTAAATTGATTGAGAATTGTCTCCGATAATTTCTGATTTACAAAAGAAATAAGCACGTGCTCTGTTTTCAGTGAGATTTTGTCATTCATTTGTTAACTGCAACGTAGCTTATCCCAACTGATAAATAGTATTCAGTCTTGATGAGCATTAAAATTGACTTTTGTCTTTTCCTGATTATAGGAAATGGACATTTAATTTTTTATTTTTTTGTAAAGCATACCAAAGTGCACTCCAAAAACACTGTACCAGTTTATAGTACCATAGTGTATGAGACTATCTTTTAACCCATCTCTTCACCAGTATTGGATACTATCAGTCTTTTAAGTTTCTTTAATTAAAAGAGTTTGGCCAAAAGACCCCAAAAGACTTATAGGTTAAACAATACACTTCTAAATAACACATGGGTCAAAGAAGAAATCTCAATAAATTTAAAATTTGAACTAAATAAAAATAAAACATCAACATTTGTGGGATGCAATGAATGCAGTGCTTAGAGGGAAATTTGTAGCAGTACATTCATATACTAGAAAAGAAGAAAGATCTAAAATCAATAACATTCCTCCTTAGGGAACTTTTTTAAAAGAGCAAATTAAATCCAAAGTAAGCCAAAGAAAAATAATAAAAATTAGACAGAAATCAATGAAATTGAAAATAGGAAGTCAATAGAGAAAAATCAATGGGACTAAAAGCTGGTTCTTTGAAAAGAGAGAAAATTAATAAACCTCTAGCCAAGCTAAGAAAAAAAAGAGAAAGTCCCCAAATTACTAAGATCAGAAAAGGAAGAGGGGACATTACTACAGATCCCATGAATATTATAAGGATAATAAAGAAATACTATAAACAACAATTCTATGTCCACAAATTTGATGACCTAGATTAAATGGACCAAATCTTTGAAAGACATCTGCCAAAACTCACACAAGAAGAAAGATAATCTGAGTCAACCTATACCTATTAAATACATTAAATAGTAATATTAATAACCTTTTAAAACAGAAAGCACTGGACCCATGCGGGTCTACTAGTGAAGAATTCTGCCAAACATTTAAAGAAGAAATTATCCCAATTCTCTATAGTCTCTTCCAAAATACATAAACAGAGGAAATACTTCCTAACTCAATTCTATGAAGTTAGCATTACCCTCTACCCAAACCAAAGATATTATTAAAATGAAAACAATATCTCTAATGAGCATTGATACAAAAATTCTCAACAGAATATTAGCAAATTGAGTCCAACAATGTATAAAAAAATACACTATAACCAAGTGGATTTTAATTTGGGCATGCAAGGCAGATTTAACATTAAAAAATCAATGTAATCCATCACATCTAGGGGCTAAAGTAGGAAAATCACATGACTATATCAATAGATGAAGAAAACCATTTGACAAAATTTAATATTCATTCATGATAAAAACTTTCTAACTAGGGATAGAGAGGGAACTTCCTCAACTTGATAAAGAACATCTGCAGAAAACTTACAGCTTATATCATACTTAATGGTGAGAAACTAGAAGCTTTCCCACTAAGATAAGGAACAAGGCAAGGCTATCCTCTCTCACCATTCCTTTTCAACATCATACTGGAAGTCTTATCTAATAAAATATGTTAAGAAAAGGAAATAAGTTTCAGAAAGGAAAAATAAAACTGACTTTAATGATTGCCTAAAAAGTCTGAAGAAGCTGACAAAATCCTAGAACTAATAAGCTGATATAACTGTAACTAATAGGGAATAAAAAAGCCCAAAATACTGGCAACAACAAATGCTAGTGAAGATGTGGAACAATTGGAACTCTCATTCATTATTGATGGGAATGCAAAATGGTATAGCCACTTTGGAAGATAGTTGGCAGTTCCTTACAAAACATACTCTTACCATATGACCCAGCAATAATACTCCTTGGTATCTATCTGACTGTGTTGAAAATTTATGTCCACACAAAAACCTGCATGGAATATTTAAAGCAACTTTATTCATAATTACTGAAACTTGGAAACAACCAACATGTCCTTCAGTAGGTGAATGGGTAAACTATGGCACATCCAGACCATGGAATGTTATTTAGCACTCAAAATAAATGAGCTATCAAGCCATATAAAAACATGGAGAAAATTTAAGTGTAGATTACTAAATAGAAGAAGCCAAACTGAAAAGTCTACATGGTTTTCCAGGTCTCTTAGTGTTTGTGGGAATGGTGGTGATGGTGGATGAAATCATTTGTGTTAAAAAAATCTGTCATGTCTATAGGGTAAGGCCTAGTTAAGAAGAGGGTTCGGAGGAGCCTGACTAGAGTAGAGCTTAGTCAAGGAGAGAGCCTTTGTCACTTCCTCTAAGGCTAGTAATCCAAAAAAACCAAGGCAGAAGTGGCTGTGTCTTTAACAAGCTAGTTGGGAAATCACACTCTATCACTTCCATAATATTCCATTGGTCACATGGTCAGCTCTAATTCAGTGTGCAGGGAATCACCCTAAGGCAGAAATACCAGCAGGCAAAGATCACTGGGTGTCATCTAGAAGTCTGGCTACGAGAGTTTTCACTCTGCTCTCCAATGATTTATGTTTCTCCACATGCAAAACATACTTCTTCCCCCTTCCCAGGGTACCCAATAGTCTCTCCTTTTACAGCATCATCAAAGAACAAGATCTAACCATTTGTGTTTCTACATGTGGATGAGGCTCTTTGACTGTGGTTCCTTAAGGACAACCCCTCAACAGGGTTTCTCTCAATGTGAAGACCTGTGAAGTAAGGAGAAATAGTTATCTGTGCCCACACCCCAAACCCCATCTCCAACAAATCAAATAACTGATGGGACAGGCATAAAAAGAACCACTATAGACATTCAAATAAAGGAGAGAAATGGAAGACACACGTAGGGAATCCATTATGCTACCCAACAAGAGAGCTGTTGGCAGTTCCTTGATTATAACTTAAAACCTGGGAATGATTTTCCATGGTTATTAGTGCCACATTCTGAGTTCTTGGTTTGTCATTTTAGTTTTCCTATCTTCTCTATGAAAGTTAGCTTGTGTTTGCTACTAAGTTGTTTTCTTAGCCTGCTTTCAGACTGTAGAAGTCTGGGCATTCAAAGGTTCTTTGCATTTGTGCTGTGTCTACTTCAGTTAAACCTGACAATGATTCTGATAATATATTTACCTTAAAACATTGTGGGTTTTCTATGAGTTTTATTGAGATTTACTCCATTAAACAAAAGTATCAACCATCAAATAACAGATCCCTTTGAAATAAGACCTTTTTATCTTTGGCTTTTGCCGAAGCTGCTGAGAAACAGAATCTTTTAGCTTCTTAGAAGCCCTACTGTTTGAATGATTCTTGGAGGCATCAACTTAGACCTTTTCCAAATCTGAACAAAATGTTTTGCAGTCACAAACTTAGCTTCATTTTTAGATCATGTTTTCTTGAAATCACCCTCAATTTGTTCTTTGCCTGAAGCTATTTTTTACTTAGCATCATTTTCCATTGTTGGAAGTGGATAGTTTTCAAACCAAACAATTCCTGGATCTTTTATATTTAACAGCACTTTCTTTAGCTCTTCTATCTTCTCTTGCATTTTACTATAAATGGCAAAAAGCAGATAGAAAAAACCTCCAACACCCCTTTGGAAATTTCCTTAGCAAAACCACTCAGTTTATAGGTACCTCTTTTGCTTTCCATGTTACTGTAGGTGTCAGCACTGCTAAACTTTCCACCCCCACCTGAAAAGGATTTCCCTTCCTTCTAGTTTCCAATATCATTTTTCTTGCTTTCCCTTAATTCTTCACCAGTAGCAGCCTTGAAGTCCGTCATTTACAACTCTGGCTTAGAAATTTCACATGATCATTTCTTTGGTATTTGTGTTAGTCCATTCTCTCATTGTTATAAAGAACTGCCCATGGCTGGGTAATTTATAAAGGAAAGCAGTTTAATTGACTCACAGTTCCACAGGCACTGGGTAGGCCTCAGGAAACTTACAACAATGGTAGAAGGGTAAGCAAACAAGTTCTTCCTCACATGATGGCAGGAAGGAGAAGAATGAGAACCAAGTAAAGTGGGAAGCCCCTTATAAAACCATCAGATTTCATGAGAACTTACTATCATGAGAATAACATGAGAGTGACCACACCCATGATTAAATCACCTCCCACTGGATCCCTCCCAAAATACATGGGGATTATGGGAACTTCAATTCAAGATGAGATTTGTGTGGGAACACAGCCAAACCATATCATTCCATCCCTGACCCCTCCCAAATCTCATGTCTTCACATTTCAAAACAAAATCATGCCCTTCAACAGTCTGCCAAAGTCTTAACTTGTTCTAGCATTAACTCAAAAGTCCAAGTCCAAAGTCTCATCTGAGACAAGGCAAATTCCTTCTACCTGTGAGTCTGTAAAATCAGAAGCAAGTTAGTTACTTCCTAGATACAAGGAGGGTACAGGTGTTGGGTAAATACACTCATTCCAAATGGGAGAAATTGGCCAAAACAAAGAGGCTACAGACTCCATGCAAGTTCAAAATCTACTAGGGCAGTCATTAAATGTTAAAGTTCCAAAATGATATCCTTTGACTCCATGTCACACTGATGCAAGAGGTGGGGTCCCATGGCCTTGGGCAGCTCTACCCTGTGGCTTTGCAGGGTATGGCTCCCCTCCTGGCTTCTTTCACAGGCTGATGTTGAATGTCCATGGCTTTTCCAGATGCATGGTGCAAGCTGTCAGTGGATCTACCATTTTGTCATCTGGAGGATGGGGGCCCTCTTCTTGCAGCTCCACTGGGCAGTGCCCCAGTAGGGACTGTGTGTAAGGGCTGCGACCCCACATTTTCCTTCCTCACTGCCCTAGCAGAGGTTTTCCTTGAGGGCTCCACCCTTGCAGCAAAATTCTGCCTGGACATCCAGACATTGCCATACATCCTCTGAAATATAGGCAGAGGTTCCCAAACCTCAATTCTTGACTTCTGTGCATCCACAGGACCAACACCATGTGGAAACTGCCAAGGCTTGGGGCTCGCACCCTCTAAAGCAATGGCCCAAGCTGTACCTTGGCCCTTTTTAACCACTGCTGGAGCAGCTGGGATGTAGAGCACCAAGTCCCTAGGCTGCACACAGCTGGGAGGCCCTGGGCCTGGCCCACAGAACCATTTTTCCCTCCTAGGCCTCTGGGCCTGTGATGGGAGGAGCTGCTGGGAAGGTCCCTGACATGCCCTGGAGACATTTTCACCATTGTTTTGGTGATTAACATTTGACTCCTCTTACTTTTGCAAATTTCTGCAGCAAGCTAGAATTTCTCCCCAGAAAATGGGTTTTTCTTTTCTATTACGTCATTAGGCTGCATATTTTTCAAACTTTTATGCTCTGCCTCCTCTTGAACACTTTGCTGCTTAGAAATTTCTTCTGCCAGAATTCGGGCAGGGTGGCTCATGCCTGTAATTCCAGCACTTTGGGAGGCTGAGGCAGGCAGATCACGAGGTCAGGAGATCAAGACCCTTCTGGCCAACATGGTGAAACCCTGTCTCTAATAAAAATACAAAAATTAGCTGGGTGTGGTGGCACATGCCTCTAATCCCAGCTACTCTGGAGGCTGAGGCAGGAGACTTGCTTGAACCCAGGAAGTGGAGATTCTGCCAGATACCCTAAATCATCTCTTTTGAAGTTCAAAGTTCCACAGATCTCCAGGGCAGGGGCAAAATGCTGCCAGTCTCTTTGCATAGTAAGAGTGACCTTTACCCTAGTTCCCAATAAGTTCCTCATCTACATCTGAGACCACCTCAGCCTGGACTTTATTGTCCATATCACTATCAGCATTTTGGTCAAAGCCATTCAACAAGTCTCTAGCAAATTCCAAACTTTCCCACATCTTGCTGTCTTCTTCTGAGCCCTCCAAACTTCTGCCTGTTACCCAGTTCGAAAGTCACTTCTGCATTTTTGGGTATTATTACAGCATCACCCCACTATCTGGTACCAATTTACTATATTAGTCTGTTCACACAGACTATAAAGAACTGCTTGAGACTGAGTAATTTATAAAGGAAAGAGGTTTAATTGACTCCCAGTTGTGCTGGATTGGGAGGCCTCAGGAAATCTACAGTCATGGCAGAAGGGAAAGCAAACATGTCCTTCTTCACATGATGGCAGGAAAGAGAAGAATGAGAACCAAGCAGAGGAGGAAGCCCCTTATAAAACCATTAGATCTTATGGAAACTTACACACTATCATGAGAACTCATAGAGGTAACTGCCCCCATGATTAAAGTACCTCCCACTGGGTCCCTCTCAGTGGGAGTTCTTTATGGGAACTACAATCCAAGATGAGATTTGGGTGGAGACACAGCCAAACCATATCAGTGTTCTAATATCTTGAATAGTTTCCTCTGCTGGAGCCCTCCAAAGTTCATTCCCATGCCTATTCTCATCTTTTTCTATCATTTTTACTATGTGCTTCCATCTAGTTCCATGATTTTAAAAACACCTGTTCACTGACAACTCTTAAATTTTTATCTCTAATCCTGTGTAGTCTCTTGGGCTCCAGGTTTATGTTTCCTATTGTATTTTCAAAATTTTCCTCATTTTTGTATAGAAGCTATTTTTATATTGGGGAAATAACTCTGTCTATTAAAATATTGCAATATTTTCTCAAATTTCACACCTTTTGATTGTGTTTTTAGTTTTTGTTTAGATACACATCAATCTTTTCTTTATGGCTTCTCTTGTTTTGGTGTTTTCATTTTTTTTGTCTTGTTTAAAGAAGCCTCTTCCCCTCCATAATAATTTAAAAACTCTTTTATTTTTCTAGAATTTTGTAGCTCTGATTGTTATACTTTAGATACTTGTCAATCTTGAATAAACTATTTTTAAAATTTCGCCTTATAGTATATTTATATATGTGTGTGTGTGTATGTGTGTGTATACAAACATGTATGTATACACATACATACACATATATTTGTTTTGGTAAACTTTTATTGGTACTAGTGATCAATTTTCTACTATTGTTCATTTTGTTTAAGAAAACTTTAAAACATTATTTTTGTTTGTTTGTTTGTTTGTTTTTTGAAATGGAGTCTCGCTCTGTCACCAAGGTTGGAGTGCAGTGGCACAATCTCAGCTCACTGCAACCTCCACCTTCTGGGTTAGAGCAATTCTCCTGCTTCAGCCTCCCGAGTAGCTGGGACTACAGGTGCACACCACCATGCTCCACTAATTTTTGTATTTTTAGTTATCATGATTAGTTCTCAGAGTAACACACCAGTTTTCTGGTTGTGGTTTCTTTTTCCTTCAAAATATGCAGCATCTCAGAGTAGGCCAAAGAAGGCAGATAATTTAATTGATACCAACAAGTGACACAAAAAGACAGAAATGTGAATCAAGAGCATGTGTTAATGAAAGGGGCGGGAGTGTTGTTGACGGGCTTAATTTGGATTCTGTGGTGGAAATGACTGCACACATATGCACCCTATCCTGACTGACAGACAAGGTAAAGTTACAGAACATTATTAATGGTACTTACTTTTATGGAATGTAATTAGTGGGGGAATGTTTGACTTTAAATGTTGTATTTCTACATTGTTAAAGTTTGTTAAAATGAGTATATGTTATTCCTGTATTTTAAATGAACACAGGCCAGTGTGGTGGCTCACTCCTGTAATCCCAGCACTTTGGGAGGCTGAGGCGGGTGGATCATCTGAGGTCAGGAGTTCAAGGCAAGTCTGGCCAACATGGTGAAATCCTGTCTCTACTAAAAGAAAAAAAAATAGCCAGGTGTGGTGGCATGCACCTGTAGTCCCAGCTACTCGGGAGGCTGAGGCAGGAGAATCACTTGAATTCGGGAGGCAGAGGTTGCAGTGAGCTGAGATTATGCCATTGCACTCCAGCCTGGGCAATAAAAGTGAAGCTCTATCTCAAAAAAATAAATAAATAATAAAATAAAATGAATACAGATTTTAAAAAATTCATGTCATAGGAGAAGCAGGACCAACTTCAATATTTGTGGGACCCAGTGCAAAATAAAAATGTGGGGCCTATTCTTCAAAAATTAAGAATATCAGGTCACCCATAGCAGAGCACTAAACCACATTCAGTCTCTTATAAAGTGTGGAACCCTGTGCAACTGACTACACTGATCTTATGTCCATGAAATCAGCCCTTAGGGGGAAATTCAGCCGCCAAGTTAGAATGATAGGAGATTATGGTCTGGCTCAGAGAGTAGAATATCTGCATAAAGAGATTTGGAGGGTGGAACCATTTCAGATTCTAAGGTGTG
This sequence comes from Nomascus leucogenys, assembly GCF_006542625.1. Classification (NCBI taxonomy): domain Eukaryota; kingdom Metazoa; phylum Chordata; class Mammalia; order Primates; family Hylobatidae; genus Nomascus; species Nomascus leucogenys. Next base: position 23,744,155 of record NC_044381.1, read on the forward strand.
AGGAGAATTGGTGGTTCAGGTAGACAGGAAAACAAGGTTCGTGGAGAGGAAAATATCGAGAGACTGAATGTCTAGAGTGATGACCAGGAAGTCCATGTGAACTATGAAAGGTCCTCTTAGGATGCTGGCTGGACTTAAGGTGGAAGGTCCTGTTAGGATGCTGGCTGGATTTAAGGTGGAATGGAAACCTGTGAGTCAGGAGCTAGAGTCTTCAACGAATCAGGGGTATCAGGAGACACATCCTGGGGGCCAGTAGATGACAGCAACAAGGAAGTATTGGAAGTTTTTGGTAGAAGGAGGCAGCGTTGCATGTCTAGAAGCAGCCCTAGGGAATGAGGAGGATGTCAATGATCAGCTCCCCACTCACATTCCTAATGTACTTAAGTTTTATAAAAGTGAGCAGTTCAATGAAGAAATGAAGGATATGGCCGAATGTGTTCATCTTTAAAACATGTAGTTGAGTCCAGCAGCATCTATTTCATCTGGGAGCTTGTAAGAAATGCAGACTCTCAGGGCTGACCCAGGCCTCCTGAATCAGAACATGTGTTTTAACAAGATCTCCAGGCTATGTGTGTGTACATTAAAGTTTGAGAAGCTCTGCTCTAGAAAATACAATGAAAATGTTTGAGAGAAGCAAGAGAATTGGCACATTGGGCAAGGAGGAGCAGAAAATTATTTTGATGAGAAAATGGAGGGGCAATTATTTTGAAATATATATTAGAAGAAAAATTAAGTTTTAGGGAAGAGATATTTTTATTTTTTCCTAACTAATATGTAGGAAAGCTTTCATGTAGTACATATATTAACACTTTTCCATATGTGCTATGAAGGTTATCATTTTCCTTTTTAATAAATGCACCTTTCTTGCTTATTTATTCTTTTATATATCTGTTTCACTTTACCTAATTTTAAAAGGTGTGATGTTTATTACACCAATCTTTTACTTGAACTTCCTAGCTTCAATAGCTTGTTTAAAATTTTGCTTCCTATACTTAGGTTATGTCAATATATACCTATGTTTCCTGCTAGTAGTCTAATGACTTTTTTAATACAATAAAAATGTGAAATCATTTGGAATTTACATTTTTAGAAGGTATGAGGTATATTTTTATCTCTCCCTGTGCTATTTTATGAAATTCTGAGAAAACAGGAATGTTTATAGAAATTGTGTTGAAATGTTTATAGGAATCGTATTTATAGTAGAATAATTTGAAAAGAATTGACATCTAAATACTTGGTATATTTTTCTCTTTATTTGTTACTTTTAGGTCTTTCAGTTGCATTTTAGGTTTTTTTCAAGTTTTTCCTAACAATGTTGTTGTTAATAACCAATGTTTATATTTATGTATTTTATATTGTGGCTGATAATTTGAATAGAACGTTTTCCCCATTATGTTCTTTAACTGATTATTGTTCCTGTATAAAAAGTATTAACTGTATTTGAAATTGGCCATCGTAGTAAGTATTCTTATTTCTTTTAACAAACTTTTAAATTTATCACCTTGAAGCATCAGTTAGAGTTCTTTTGTTGCATTAGTAAAATTTTACCCTAACTTAAACAAAAAAGGAATTAATTGATAGAAAATTAAGAGTTCACAAAATTAATTAAAAGATTAGAAAATTAGTCTTGGAAATAAACAGGAACTGAGCTGGGTAGCAGGAATTACAGAATTTCTCTTCTAGCAGAAACAATCTGGTCAGAATATCTCTGTGGAAATGGATGGATTCTAACCATTTTTGGTCTCTTTGACTTTCTCTTCAAGATTTAGATTCAATCAAGACCTATGTCTTGGGTCACATATCTCAATGTCTGGCCTAGAGAAGGACAGGGCAGGGCAGGGCGGCTGATCATAGTCTGTATCCAGAAGGAAAAAGGTAATTATTTAAATGTAATTGGGATACTTTCTAGAAGAGAAAAAAGATACTGGGCAGTAAAAACAGCAAATGTCCACTACACTTAGGCTTTTCAGACTGATAATCATCCTGTCTACAAATGATCGTAATTTTTCCTCTTTTTATTATATTTGACTTTATTTGCTTTAATATCACTATACAGAATTATGTGGATAAATTTGGTGAATTTTTATTTTTGGAAAATAACAATTGTTAAAAATACTCTAACTGTTCCCTGCATTAATTTATCCAAGTATACTGGAGCAAAAGTGATATGATAAACTTCAAGTACCGTATACATTAATGAGGCATTGGGAGCCTCAAATGGCCACCCAGGCCATTTAAGAGGAAGGGTTTCAGGACTCACCATCATGGTTAAGCCAAACCTAACTAAAGCACAACGTCATTGATTCCACTGGAGATATTTTCTCTCCTTAGTGACCAGAGCATAGATTCCAAGATGAAATGGAATGGAATACAGTGGCTCTCACCTCTATTGGAGCCAGTGCCTACCTTTATTAACAATGTTTTTGTTTAATAAAGTATTATTATCCTGAAATGAGATTTTTAGATAATGCAACCTAATTAATTCATATCCTTAAAAAAACAGTATAATCAATTATAATGGACAATATATAAAAGGAAATCAATTTATAATAAAGTGATGTTCCAATATGTAAATGCTCAGTAAATGCTACACTAAGGCAAACATTCAAGGCAGGGAGCACTCTGAGATTTCCTGGGGTTGGCTGTGTGGACAAGCACTGTCTCCTCCCAAATGTGTTTTGGAGCTTTCTCGTGGCAGTTGCTCTACATCATCTGAATATTGATGGGAAGAATTCGAGGCCCTGTACTTAAAATTTCCCTTTGAACTGGATTGTAACATCTTACTGGTTCCCTCATTGATTAATGAGCTGAACGAAATCTTTGATGTGCATTCATTTTATTTTTGTATCTGAGTCATGATTTTATTTCTTAAAAAATACCCACTTGGCACTATCATCTCCTTGAAAAACACGTTGTATTGCATAAATGCTGAGAGATTGTTGGTGGGTGGGACAAGGCTGGGGGTCAGGGATAGGGAAAGTGGAATTCATAGGAACTCAGGGCCTAAGGGCATTCTAGGAACCACAGACAGCAGTTGTTCATCCTGCAAACACTCAAAATCCGCATAGGACCTGCTACACGAGTGCAGAAGCTGTTAAACCAGATGGGACAAGCGTGGAGTCCTTGGGAGCATCCTCTTTCCAACCAGAGCCTCCTTGTTCCAACACCATAATAGCCATGAGCTTCCCTTGTACCCAGATGCCTTGAGTGAGAGTCCTCAAGATAAAATAAAGGAGAAAAATGGCATGAGGAGCAAGTTTCCCAGAGGAAACCAAGTTAACCTTCAAGAGACCAAGTTTTAAAATAATTTTCGAAGTTACCCTGCATGAGTGAGATTGATTTTTCTTTCTATCACTGAATGGAAATAGGGTTTTATAAGAAGGCTAAATTCAGTTAAAGCAATAAAGTTAGAATATTGTACCTTAAAGATGTAACCATAAATTTTAATCAACATCATTCAAAAATTGGATCTTGGCATACATATGCTTTGTAATATGCTTTTGGTTTTGTTTCCGTTTTTGTTTTTTACAAATTTTGGGCAACTTTGCATACATACACATATGTATGCATCTCAGCTTTTAAATTGCTACATGAAATTCCATTGTGTTCAAGTACTGTAATTAAAATAATGCTTCCCTGGTGGCAATTTAAGTTTTTATTATTTTATTTTATTTTGTTTTATTTTTTTATTTTATCTTTGAGAGAGGGTCTCACTCTGTCACCCAGACTGGAGTGCAGAGGTGCAGTCACGGCTCACTGAAGCCTCAACCTCCCAGGCTCAAGCAATACTCCTGCTTCAGCCTCCCAAATAGCTGATACTACAGGCGTGTGCCATCAAGCCCAGCTAATTTTTGTATTTTTTGTAGAGACAGGATTTTGCCATGTTGCCCATGCTGGTCTTGAACTTCTGAACTTAAGTGAACCTCTCACTTCAGCCTCCCAAAGTGCTGAGATTACAGGTATACACCACCTGGCCAATTTTTTCTTCTTATTAAAAAAATGCTGAGATAAGAATCTATATCTTTGTGCATTATTACATCCCTAAGATAAATTTTTAGAAGTGAAATTGCTGCTACATGTATGAACATTCAATTTTTGTTACTACTGATTGGATGTCCTTCAAGATTTTTAGTGATTAGAGAGACCATTTTCCCATGTCTTCATCAATACTGGTTATGAGCAATCTTTTGATTTTTAGCCAAACTGGTATGTGATTATTTCTCATTTTTATTTTTGTGTTCAGTTCTTTGTTTATTGGTGAAATTGAGGGTTTTTTCATAAGTTTATTCTTTTCTGTGCATATCTTTTATTTTTAATAATTTAAGTCGATGTTTTTGTTAATTTGGAAGCTATTTATTTGTTAACATACTAGCTCTTCATCTTTCTTATATATTTTTTCAGCTTTGAATATAATGTCTTTGGCTACATAAAAATTTTTCATTTTTTTGTTAATCAATTCTGTGTAATTTTCATTGATGGTTTCTGAATTTTGAGACAAGATTAGACATGCTTTTCCCTCTGATTTTTAAACTTATTTGACTATCTTTTGTTTATTTTGTGCATCTATTATTTTTAGTGACTAAGTATTCAATTTCAGTGCAGTTTATTCAAGTATATTGTAAGAAAATGTACCTTTTTTTCCCCAAAAAAGCCAATTTTTTAACACCAGTTATGGAATTTAAAAATATTTGTAAATGTGTGTTACAGATTATGTGCATCTGGAGAAAGAAAAAGAATAAGAAAGAAAAAGTAGCTTGTTGATCACAACTCTTTCAGTTTAACAATTTACATATTATAATTTTACATTCATTTAATATAAGTCATCATAATGTTAAATATTGTAATATGTGACATGGAAACTCATATTATTCCTTTGTGTCAATATTTTTATAGGTATTCTTACACATTTGTTCCATTTACAATTTAGAATTAATATGTCAAATCCCTAAAACTTGAAAAGCTTGTAAGTTCTTTGCTGGGTATACAGGTCTATATTTTCTTTTTTATAAAGTTTGGAACTGGTATGTTTAATTTAATATATCCTAATTTATTATCTTCTACTTTAATTATGAAGTTAATATAGTTTTCTTATGATCTCCCATTATGATTGTGATTTGGCCAATCTAAATGCTTTTGACTTAGATTGACATTGGTTGAACATTTTATTATGCAATCGCATTTTTTGTTTATTTGGTTTTAGATTTCTCTAAATATTAATATCTCCAAGACTGCTCTTTTAAATTAATTTTCCAACTCTAAATTATTTTATTCTAGGCATATATCTTATAAACAGCAGAAATCTTGTTTTTGCTCTATTATTCATTCCATAAGACTTTGCATAATAAGGTTATTTAGTTGCTTTTTTATTTCTCTTTATTATGCTTTTGTACATCCTTGTTTTTCTTTGTTCTAATTTGCCATCTTGAAATTATTTTTTCCAGTTACTTTGAAGTTGTCTGTTTAAAAAGTATTTTCCAAAAACATTTTAAGCTCTATTAATCATGAGATTATATGTGTGTGTGTTTCCCTTTTTCAGATTCAGAAATTTACCAGAGTTGTAGGTCCTTCCTATTCTTTTCTCTAAAATTCTGCATCTATTAAAACAACTCCATATTTATTTTCAGATCCGCTTTTTTTTTCCTAATGATGTTTCTCTTTGAAGGATTTTTTGCTAACATCTGCCAAGAAGTCCTTAGATAACTCTAGCTTGCCGGTTATGTTGCTTGTTAGGTTTTTTTTCCCCCCATCTTCCTCTTTCTTTATCTCTTTATGCTGAATCATTTTTCTTTTGGCTTCCATAATGACTTTTTTCCCGAGAAAGCATACTTTGTGGCTGCTTATATGAAAACTGGTTCCCTCATTCCCTCAAAAATGAAAAACATATTTCATTTTTCCTCTTATATGAACATTTTTTGGCTGAGTTTATAGTTCTTGTGTAATAATATTTTTCTTAAGAAATATTAAAACATTGCTTAATTATTTCTAGCATTAAGTGTTTCAGCAGTGATAAATGATGCTAGTGTAGTATATTATCTTGTAGGATTTAATCTTTATTTTGGAATTCAGAAGCCAAGAGTTTTTATCTTGGTATCCACATTCTAAATGTCTCTTGCAGGCTTGAGAAAAACTAATATTCTCCAATGGTTGGATGCAAAATTCCATATGTTTTCATTAGATCAGTTCTGCTGATTATGTTTGAAAATCTTAGCTATTTTGCTGTTTTCTGCTTTTTCTATCTACAATTGAGAAAGATATATTGATATCTCCTACTTTGATGGTGCATTTGTCATTTTTTCTCTGGGGGTGGGCCTATGAATTTCTGCCTCATATATTTTGAGGAGTATTCATATTTAAAATTATCTTCCTAGTGAATTAAATTTTATATCATTATATGGTGATGCTTCCTATATCTAATAATGTTTTTAATTTACATGATCTTAAAATTTGATATTAATATAATTGAATGCACTTTATCGTGTCTCCAGAGAACTCAGTGAGTCTTTTTGCTGTAAATCTCAAGCAGCTCGGAGAAATTTTCTTCTATTCTTTCTTCCATTTGCTCTCTAGTGTTCTTCTGGAATACCTAATTATATAAATACTGTATCACCTTTATCTATTGTCCATATTACTGACAATTTCTCTTATCATTTATATCAATGTATTTTTCTCCACCAAATTCTGTAATATTTCTCACAAGGATGAAAGCTCCATGGGACTGCAATTTATTTTCTTGTTATTATATATTTAATGCTTACATATGAGCCAGAATAGAGAACAGAGGAGGTACTTAAATAATATTTACTGAATAGGTGAGTGAATTTTTGGGTTGCTGTTCTAATTTGTTTTTCAGCAGTATAGTGTTCATTCTGCTATTTCTGGCCTTTTTTATTCATTTTTTAATTTTATAAATTATTTTTTCCCTTAAGAATCCATTCTATTCTCTGATTGCTTACTTTCCCATAGCCACATACGTTAGTTTCATGCATCCCTAAAGCCTGTCAAACTGCACTGAAAATATGCATTGTGATCTTTTAGAAAAGTTTTTTTTCCTACTTTTTCTATTATTCCTTTTTCTCTGAGAGGAGGGGCTTTGGCACTAAACTAGTAATCCTTTCTATAGCAAGGTGTTTTGATGAATCTACCTTATTTCTTCTTTTTTAATTATTGAAGGGTAAGCTTGATTTATACTGGAACTGATGTGAGCCCTTTCAGCAATAATGTATGTCACTTTTTAATGTCCCTAGGATGGCTCATCCTGACTAGCTACTGACTGCAGGAGTCCGAGAACAAGCTTTTCTCTGGGTATAGTAAATGGATGGAGATTCCCTTTGGTGCTTAGCACTAAAGCTTAGATTGAGCCCAATGTTGAGGGAGGCAGAAAATTGCATGGGTCCATAGATGGATGGCAAAATTCTGTGGGTTTTTTCTTTTCTTTTTCTTTTTTTTATGGTATTTAAGAGTGTCCTAAAGATTTGGTATTTAAGAGTGTTTTCAAGTGATTTGAATTTTTATTTATTTTCTGGTATTATGCTTTCTATTTTCTTTGACTTCCTTCAGAGTTTCTGGCCTACTAAAATATAAAAGATTTGACCTTATCTCTTATGGTTCTCATTTTGTTTATCCGCTTTGCTACAGAACTTCTCAAATTTTGTTGGGAGTCACTATTTCCACTTCCTTACAACCCATTTTCATTTCATTTTTCTTTTCTTTTCTTTTTTTTGAGGCGGAGTCTTGCTCTGTTGCCTAGCCTGGAGTGCAGCGGCACAATCTCAGCTCACTGCAACCTCTGCCTCCTAGGTTCAAGCGATTCTCATGCCTCAGCCTCCCAAGTAGCTGGGATTACAGATGTATACCACCACACCTGGCTAATTTGTTTGTATTTTTAGTAGAGAGGGGGTTTCACCATGTTGGCGAGGCTGATCTTGAACTCCTGGCCTCAAGTGATCTGCCTGTCTTGGCTTCCCAAAGTGCTAGGATTACAGGCATGAGCCTGTAATTCAAATTTTTAAAAAGAAATTAAAAACTTTCTTTTTAATCCACCCTAATTGGGCTTTTATTTCTACCTCTCTCTTAAAAGCACTCGTCTTTCTAAATTTGGTGGTCATTTCTCTTATCTTCTCTTACTTACTCAGCAGCGTTTGATGGGTTTGACAAACACCTCCTTCACTAGGCTTCCATAATTAAATGCTTCCATGGTTTTCCTCCTACTTCTATGGCTGCACCTTCAATGTTGGCCTCTCTGGTTCTTTTTCCTCTTCATAATCTCTAAATATTGTAGTGCCCCAGGGCTTGGTCCTGGGTCTTCTTCTAAATACTGTCTCACTGATTTCTGTCAATTATAATAGGACTTTAAATATACCAACGTGTCTTTTAAATATATGTGCCTAGCCCTGTGCCCTTCCTTGAATCCAAGACTACCTGACAACTTCATCTTACTGTTTAATAGACCTTTCAAACCTAACATATCTAAAACAAATCACTTCACATCCATTCTCTTCCGCTGCCCCAAAATAACCATAACATTTTCCTATCCCAATACCCTCAACAAACACACCCTATTAGCCATCCAGTCACTTGAGCCCCATATTCAGAGGCACCTTCAGTACCTCCTTTTCTTCATTCACAACACAATCCTGTAGCAAGTGTGGCCTGCCTTATTTCTAGAATGTAACTCAAATTCAAATACCTGCTTTTCATTTCAGTTGCTACCTCTCTGGTCCCAGTTCCTATCATCAGCCTCTAAATTAATTTAACAGACTCTTAACCGGTATCCCTCATCTACCTTTGAAAAAAAATAAAATCAATGTTTTAGAATAGTTTTGGATTTACAGAAAACTTATGAAGACAATAGAGTTCCCACATCCCCTATACCTGGTTTCCACTATCATTAACACTCTACATTTCTATAGTATGTTTGTTATAATGAATGAATCAATATCGATACATTATTATTAACTAAAGTTCACAGTTTATTCAGATTTCACTAGTTTTTCCCAATGTCCTTTTTCTGTTTCAGAATTTTATTTATGATACCGTATTTCATTCAGTTATCATATCTCCTTAGCCTTCTCTTTACTGTGACAGTTTCTCAGGCTTTGCTTTTTTTTTTTGATGCCCCTGAAAGTTTTGAAGAGTCTTTCCCTTTGTGCTCTTTTGTTCACTGACTGCTATTTCATGATTTTGGGGCATCGTGGAAGTGCAAGAGGTATTAAAAGAAAAGGGCAATGGCTTATGTGGCTTTTGTGTCATAACCTGACACTGGAACCTCCTGCATGTTAGGTTCTCAATTACTGTTTTTCTTTCATGGGTCACTTGTATGAATTCTTTGCAGATTATCTGGGATTTTTGATCTGGCACTACTCCCTAGTATTAGTAATGCAGTCTGCATCTGCCACCTCTGTTGTCTTCTTATCGTCAGCTTCTGCTTCTCAGGTTAAGACTACAGAGCTCTTATCACTGAGGTCCCCTTGCCCTGGCCAATTTCTCAGGTAGAGACCTTGCAATATGACTCAAACTAGGCTTCACTGAACTTCACTGCTACTCTGAGAAGGTCTGAAACTCTCATACAACCCATTAGGAAAATCTCAGCCCAAATTCTTTATGGATAGGTGTATCAGTCCATTCTCACATTGCTATAAAGAACTACCTGAGACTGGGTAATTTATAAGAAAAGAGGTTGAGTTGGCTCATTGTTCTGCAGGCTGTACTGGAAGCATGGCTGGCGGAGGCCTCAGGAAACTTACAATCATGGTGGAAGATGAAGGGGAAGCAGGCATGCTCAACACAGCTGGAGGAGGAGGGACAGAGAGTGAAGGAGGTGGTGCTATACACTTTTAAACAACCAGATATCATGAGAACTCAATCACGAGACAGCACTAGGGCGATGGTACTAAATCACTAGAAACCACCCCCATGATCTAATCACTTCCCACCAGGACCCACCTTCAACATTTGGAATTACAACTCAACATGAGATTTGGGTGGGGACATAAAGCCAAACCATATCAATAGGCTAGTCTCACATAAACCCTATATCTTTGTTTTGCTATCACAGGGGGCCCTAGACAAGAGAAAAGTTTTACTCTATGGACCATCTACATTCCAAGAGATCCATGTCAACTCTCCATTTGCCTCCCTGTTTCCCTGAAAACCATGTCCAGTTAAACTTGGGAGAAACAGTGAAAATCATGCTTGAGGAAATTTTAGGGAAACATGCCAACATTTTTAAGTACGGCTTGAGTTTCTAATTTGACTTTAAGATTGTCTGAAATATCTCTTCTATTGTTTACTGCCTTCATTATGTTTTAAATTTGGTAGTTGTGATAGTAGTCTGATATTCTTGGAATATTCTTGGAAAGCCTTGGAATATTTTCCCTTTGGGTCATAAAGGATTCATCCAGGAAACGTTTTTCAATGAGCTACTATGAGAGGAATTCAAAGAGAGTCTGACCTGCCTTGATTAGTTCAAGGCTCAGTCTGCCTTTACCAGAGGGAGTTAGATTCATCTTTCACCCCCAACTCTCACCCCCAACACACACACAGGGACTTCATGGACTTGCATATTAGCTTTGGAGGCATTTGGGACTGGCCAGTTGCCCCAACAGCTTGAGATATGACAGTATATAATGTGACAGGGATAGAGGGGTATGGTTAGAATGTGTCACAAAAATGTATAAGGAAGGTCATGTTCAGAGGCAGAGAAATGCTGCTATTTGTGTGAGTGCTGGGCTTCCCAAATGGAATGATCACAGACTCAGTCTTTCAATGACTGACTTTTCTGAGCAGAAACATCTCATTACCTTTGACCAACAGGAAAAGTGATTAGGACTCATCTACGCTAATTCTTAATACTTTTGGGAAGATCCATCTTGTTTACACTGTCAGAGCTCTCCTCTGAGGGCCTAATGAATGAAACTTGGAGGCTAGAAAGCAGCCAGATAAAATTCATGTGGTGCCAGTTTATAGTCAGAAATTATCAAACCCATCCAGAACTTTACTGCTACTCTGAGGACCCTCTAAGTCTGTCTACTGGTGAAGAAGAATAGAATTAAGGAGGAAAAGCAGTCAACATGAAAAGCTCTCTGGACATAGGATTTCTTTCCAGAATGGAGTTCAGAACTTAATGCTAGGACACAGGGTGCTGGCTCCCCTCCACTCCTTCAAGACAGAGCCCCTGAAAGAGGGGTCCCAGGGGAACCGTCTACGGCAGCCAGGCTCTGACTTAAAACTGCACTTCTGATTACTCACAAGGAGGTTCTGCCCACCCAGGTACTCATTCCCCCTGCTCATCACATACCTTGCGGTGAGGTGAAGACTCATTCCTCTGTTTAGGTTGAAGGGATGAGGGACATCAAGTGTCAGTCTGCAACCAGGAGGACTCTTACCAGGGAACATCACTTCCATGCCAAAAATCCGGGACGGAGCTCCTGAAGTGAGGGCTGATTAAATACGGAATTGACTGCATTTGCTTCCCAGGATTTTGCCTGTCCCTCAGTCTCAGTCAAGTTTGATAAGAAGGGGCTGTGGTCATCCAGCTGGAAGATGCCCAGAGATACAATCACAAGGGCCATGACAGGTATCCCCAGTAGAAGACAAAGAGTGGCGAAGTTAGACTGTAAATAAAGAGTTTCTGGGATCCCCACTTAAAATAAGAATTTTTCTATGTGTGTATGCGTATGTGTGTGTGTATGTTGTGGGGTGGGGGGGGCGATAATTTTGACTAGAGGGCAGAGAGACATAATAAAAATTATTAAACTGTGTAAGTCACTTAAGCATCCCAGCTACCCCAAGAAAAAGGTGTTTTCCTACCTGGGGTAATCTCCATCCACTGCCCTCTGAGGAACATTTCTCTCTGCCCCACCAGCTCCTGGACACAGAAAAGGGCACAGGAATAGCTGATGGGGAAGGGAGCATGGTGGCCGGGGAGAGATATAAGAAGTTAGTCTCCACAGAAATATAGGAATGCTTTTACACTGTTGGTGGGAATATAGATTAGTTCAACCATTGTGGAAGACAGTGTGGCGATTCCTTAAAGACCTAGAACCAGAAATACCATTTGACCCAGCATTCCCATTACTGGGTATATACCCAAAGGAATATAAATCATTCTATTATAATGATACAGGTACACATATGTTAATTGTAGCACTATTCACAATGGCAAAGACATGAAATCAACCCAAATGCCCGTCAGTGATAGACTGGACAAAGAAAATGTGGTACATATACACCATGGAATACTATGCAGCCATAAAAAGGAATAAGATTATGTCCTTTGCAGAGACATGGATGAAACTGGAAGCCATTGTCCTCAGCAAACCAACACAGGAACAGAAAACCAAATGCTGCATGTTCTCACTTATAAGTGGGAACTGAACAATGAGAACACATGGACACATAGAAGGAAACAGCACACACTGAAGCTTGTTGAGGGGGTGGGGGGAGGGATAGCATCAGGATAAATAGCTAATGCATGTGGGGCTTAATTTCTAGGTAATGGGTTGATAGGTGCAGCAAACCACCATGGCACATGTTTACCTATGTAACAAAGCTGCACATCCTGCACATATACTCCAGAATTTCAAATAAAATAAATTTTTTTTTTAAAAGAAGTTAGTCTCTACAGTAACTCAGAGAGAATACAAGAAAGAGTTTTGAATGTACCATTTACTGTTTTTATTGTTTTTGAGAGTTGCATGTTGAAGATTGAAAAAAAAATCTTTTTTTTTGGCTGTTTCTGATGGTGTTTCCTTGAATGTGACATCATCCAAGAGCTAGGCCCACTGTATCCGTGATTCATAATAGTCACAGTGTCAGCCCTACCTGCCACATCCCCCTCGCTGCTGATCCCTAACCTGAGTTCAGAGTTCTGCCTCTTTTTGAATGGACTCTCCAGGCCTCAGCACATGAACCTCTGACTCTGACCTCCCCATTTCTATGATAGAAAGGACTTGACCCTTACCTCCCCATTTTAGTATCTTAACCCATCTCCAAACTCTTCCTGACCAATCCTGTCCCTGATGCTGTCTTCCAATAGTCTACTCCCAGTGTTCCTGTTTAAATCATTCTGTCAGCCCTGCAGAACAAGGGGCATGTTCTTGTGTTACTGTTTTATAAAGCTGTATAGCTGTATATTCCCTTTAATTAGCACCCGAACAAAATATTTTCTAAATAGCACTCCTGCCATTTGGTTATTCCTATAGGAATCCCATACTGATTTCTTGGTTATTAGAAGCTGGTCATTCCATAAACATATTATTTCTAATTCTAAGCCTTTTTTCCTATCAGCACACAGATTGTATGTGTGGCAAAACATCATGCATATTTGTGATTTCCTATTAGATAAATTGATTTTGGTAGAGGATGATGTCTTTGCTTACCTCCTCTCCCCTCCCCACCCACCTTACATTCAGCTTTACAGTACAGGCAATGCTGGTGATATTTTTACTAATACAGAGTGTTCCTTTTAGATGTCTTCAATTTAAAACCAATGAGGAGATATGCACAGGTATCCAGAAAAATACTCCCCTCCTTTTTGTTTTCCTGGAAAACAAAACATCAGGGGCAAAGCCAAAGTCAATCAGAGAAGGTGGGTTAATCTGAATAATTAAAGCTGATGGATAGTTTTAACAACAAGTGTCTGAAGAGTTATTATGAACAAGATAGGAAAGAGATAGGGACAAGCTGTTTTCACTCACGTTTGTTAAAAGTTAGAACAGGCTGTATATGAGGCTACCAAATAGGATAGAAACCTTGAATTTGGAGATGAGGTCTGAAAATTTATCCTCTGAAAATGAAATAAAAATGAGCCTTCTCTTCTAGGCATACAAACACTCAATAAAAAAGTGAAGTGTGTTTGCTGATAAAATATTTCTAACTCTTCAGCAAATGACCAAGGTCTATGTTCAATCAAGAAAACCAGTCAGGAGTATATAACTGGCATATAATTGAAGTAAACAGTAATCTTCTCAATTGTCGGGTATCAGAAGGGCTGTAGTCTGTGTGGAGTCTAGAAATCTAAAGCCAAAGAGTGATTCATGTGTCTCCAACCCAGTTGGGAGAGGGAACTGTGATGGACTGGAATGAATAGTGGACCCCTTGGTAGAATATTCCCACAGGAATACTTGGGCAACATTTCCCCACTGCTTTGCTCTCATTCAGTGCTCACTGAAAAACCTTTCTTTTTAAATTTTCAGCTTTTATTTGTAGATATTATTTTATGTGAGACATTTATTATTTTTCATCATAAAGTTATATTCTTACATAAAATGTTTTGTAAAATAGAAATATTTAAAAAAATCTCTTACCTTCACTCAACTAAACCCCTTTGGGCATGTTTTTTTTTTTTTTTTTTTTTTTTTTTTTTTTTGAGACGGAGTCTCGCTCTGTTGCCCAGGCTGGAGTGCAGTGGCGCGATCTCGGCTCACTGCAAGCTCCGCCTCCCAGGTTCACGCCATTCTCCTGCCTCAGGCGCCCGCCGCCACACCTGGCTAATTTTTTTTTTGTATTTTTAGTAGAGACGGGGTTTCACTGTGTTAGCCAGGATGGTCTAGATCTCCTGACCTCGTGCTGGGATTACAGGCTTGAGCCACAGCGCCTGGCCTGGGCGTGTATTTTCTTATCTTTTTTTTTTTTTTTTTTTTTGACACAGCGTCTCACTCTTGTTGCCCAGGCTGGAATGCAGTGGGCTCACTGCAGCTTCGACCTCCTGGGCTTTTAAGCTACCCACTCACCCCAGCCTCCCAAAGTGCTAAGATTACAGGTGTGAGCCACCATGCCTGGTCAGGCATGTATTTTCTATCAATCAGTTTTCTAGGAATATGTTATAAAATAACAGTGTGCAAAAAAATTTTGCTTTCTGTTTTTTCACTTAACATTATATCATTAGCATGTCCCATACAGCCCAGTCAGGCTCATAATCATTGTTTGGAATGTCTCCACACATGTATCAAAAAGCTTGTCTTGTATAAACAACATAAAAGAATTATACACAAACTTTCTGTGTCACCATGTGAAAAGTTTTGCAATAGAGATTTTCCATGTCAGCCTGTCTCTTTCTCACCTATGCCAGAGGCTGAATGGTCCTCTAAACAACGGCAGTAATACCTTCTCATGAGTGTTAGAATTGGATACCCAAATTGCCTTTCTTGGCACTCATAGTGGGATTCACAGCCTGCCTATTTCTGGGGTTTGGCGATGAGTTTGGACTGTGAGCCAGTCTTTTTATTTTAGCATCTTCCCAAGACAGTGCCTTTCTGGTTTCTTCTCTCAGAAATCCCTGAGCTACCATCACGCTTATAAGACATAGGCTTCCAGAATGCTGAGCCCTTGATGGCGCCTAATGCCTCAAACCTTTGCTTGTGGCAAAAACAACAAACAAACAAACAAAAAAAACAAAAACAAAACTCAGACAAAATCATCAAGAAAATAAAGTTATTTCTACTTGCATAATTTTTCAAGTTACTCCAGATTTCAAGAGAGCTGGGCTCCCTGAATTAAACAAGGTGAACGTTGGTTTGTTCCTGGCAGAAAATCAAATGTTTCTTCACTTGATTGTCATATCAGTAAATAAAGTTTCCCTATATATGTAGGCATCAGTTTTGTAAAAGTCAAGGATAAAATTATTTTAGTTAGAGAATTAACAACTTAAGGGAAAGGGCTGAAGTCTTCATTTATTTGGAGGAATAGCACAAGACAGGGTGTTATTCCCTTTTTAAGAAACTTTATTAGAAAGCAGAGAGGATGTTTTTTCCCCTTTGACTAAAGTTTGAATGGCAGCAGGTCAAGGTGCCAGTTTTGCTTTCTCATTTGTCTTGGAGAAGAGCTGGCCTAAAGCAAGCAGAATGGCTATGGGAGGACAGAGAAGGACAAATAAACTACACTAAATATTTTGGTTAATCTACAACACACCACATAAGAAGCAACCACACCTCTAAACTGCACGTGCCAGTAAGGATTTACCTGACATGTCTGTTGGGCCTCTGAAGGTCGCTGATTGGAGAAGTTCTCCATGTGTTTCTCATGATCATTCTGAGATAGGCTCAGACAGGTTCTTCTCATAGGGATGTCATAAGTTTGTTTAAAAGGGCTTGGAACTGGCACATTATTACCTCCACTTCTGTGCTATTGGCCGCAGCAAGGCACAAGAATGGGAAAGTCTATTTTGGTCATGATGAAGCCATGGCAAAAATGTATAGGCAGAGAGTGGTGAGCAAATGCAATCTATCACACCGGGGAAAGGGTAGACCTCTTTTGAAAGGAATGAATGAACTGATCCTAGAAGGATGAGAAAAGAATAAACTTTGAGGTTTAGAGTGGATTCCAGTAGAAGAAATGATTGTAGGAAGGCAGTGATACATGAAACAGCATGATGTGTTTGGGAAAATTGAGGTAATGATTGAGATGCAAGGGATGTGGGATTGCAGATGTGAGTCTAGAGGTAGAATAAAGCCAGACCATGAAGGGCCTGTGTACAAAACAAAGAAGCTTAAATAACTCTAGAGCTATGGAAAAGCCATTTAAGAGTCTCAGACTGGCCTTTGATAAAGGTCATTATGGGAGGACTATGTAAGAAAAATTGACATGGCCCAGCAAGGAGTCAGGGAGATCAGTAGAGAGAGCAGAGAGGCTGTTTTGAAGGAGGTGTCATTCGCTCTTGAATTAAGGCAGTGGAGGTGGGGATGATGAGGAGCGAGGGGCTATAAACAAGGAAGACTTGATAATTTAGTGTTGGAGTCAGGAGAAAAGTTCTTGCTTCTCCGACTTGCTACTTGAAGTGTCATTCATAGATTAATAGCATCAACTTCACCTGAGGAGTTAATTTTCTGATTTGGACAGTGTGGGGAAGGCATAAGGGAAGATGCTTAGTTCAGTTTGGGGCCTGTTGAGTTTAGGTCTCCAAGGTTTTTTCAGGTGGAAATGTCTAATCTATAGTTCTGGGTCTTAGGATAAAGGTCTGGGACTTGAATCTATGGATCTGGATGAGGCTGCTCAAGGAAAGGTATTTAAACTCAAATAGTTGAGTATTAAAGAGAGATCCTAGATTCAAAGAATGAGATGAAGAATAAAGAGAAGAATCAGCTGACAGGTAAGCGGAAAACCAGAAAGGTGGTGTCATGAAAACTCAAGGAGGAAAGGTGATTGGCAGGGTACAAGGCCATGGAGAGGTTAAGTGAGATTTTAATAAAAGAGTGTATTGTACTTGGGAACCAGCAGGTTATTGGTGACATTGATAAAGCTAATTTTGGTGGAATGACGGGCGAAGTGGCTCAGCCAGGATCACACATAATATTTAAATGACTAATTTGGGACTCGGACCAGGGATTCTGACTCCAAGTGAGTTTTCATCTGGTGTACCCCAGCAGCTACTGATGTATTTCTAAAGATAAATTAATGGGCTGCTATCTTAGCCACCAAAACCTCTGTGGGAAGGAGGCAGGTAAACATGCATAAATGACTGGTTTATATAAAAAAAAAAAATCTGGTAAGTTCATTTAGTCAAAGCTCTTGGACATCCCAGAATAGCCCTTAGTTGAGCAGATTCATTTGGGCTCTTGGATCTGCAACGCTGAAGACTCCCTTCAGCCTTGAGCCCTGGGGTTTCCAGCAGCCTGCAAGATACTCCGTGACATTGTTACTCTGTAATTTCCTTGAAGTCACACAGACTTCAAAGGACTCTGGAGCCTTTCTTTTTTCTCCACATTACTGGAGATTTTGAATAGTAGGTCAGGGAAGACGGGAATACATGATATTGGCCCTTAGCTTTTCCACTCTTCCTTTGCAAAAGTTCTTCCTTTTTTTTTCATGTGGGCAATAAATCCTATAACTAATAAAAGGTCAAATCGTTATAACCTAAAGATCCATGAAAAATTTTCTCCTCTTCCTTCCAGTTAAAATACTGACACACAAAAATAAACTATCTGTCCAACGTTGTGGTTTCAAGCATTTTTCCAGGCAAAATAGGCAAGGAAAAAGAATGTAAAGAATTTTAACTGGTATGCATTCTTGGGAGGTGAACAGGACTTAATGATTTCCAGTTTATGGGGACTGTTCAGCCTGAAAGATGAATTTGAGCTCTAACCCTCCACTCCCATTGCCACTCCCACACACGTATATCTTTTTTTTTTTGTCACAGACTTTCAGTTTCTTGGATTACTGAAATGTTGCATCACTAAAGATGATTTTGAAGTTGGTTTTCTTTTATTTTTCTATTTATACAGTTTATTATATGGAAATAATTATTTTGCATTTTATTTTTCAAGAGAAACCTCATTTTTCCTTTTACTTACTGACTGCATTAGTTAAAACATGTAGAATAAATTTAAGTTAGGGTAATGATAACAGATTTTTTTTTTATTACCTACATATGTCTTTCTTGTGCCAATGTTAGGTATTAATTACAGTTATTTCAGATAGATGTGTAAGCATTCTTCTGTTCTTGTTTACTTGTGGGGATCATCCATCTATTTTTTTCTGCTAGAGATAGATACTGAGTGCTTTTGGGGATAGTATTTTTTTTCGCTATTATTATTGGTATGATATGTCATTTTGCTAGATTTGTTCAAATTGAACAATCTTTATATTCCTGGAGTAATTTCTACTTATTCATGAGCTTTCATTTTTTTAATAGAATGTGGTAGTGGCATAGCAGAGTAGTTAGGAGACGGTATTCTGAAGACAGATTGCCTGAATTTAAGTCCCAATTCTACTGTTTACTAGTTATATAATTTAGGAAAGTTTCTCGACCTCTCTCTACCTCAGTTTTCTCATCTGTATAGTGGGGCTGTTCGCTTCTACCATACAGCATTGTTGCAAGAATACAATAGATTATGGAAGTGAAGTATTGGTATGATGCCTGGGGTGATGGGGTGGTGATGGGCTCAAGGAAGTGGGATTTCTTTTTGGGGTGATGAAAATGTTCCAAAATTGATTGTGGTGATTAATGTACAACTCTGTGAATATGCTAAAAGCCATTGAATTGTACAATTAAAAATGGTTGCATTGTATTATATGTTGATGCCCAATAAATATTAGCTAAGAATATTAATATTGATAATATTTAATGTTGTGATTGAAAGCTTGGGTTTTATAACAGTGTTGTGTAGTAAGCTCAACCACTTGCTAGTTGTATGATGTCAGGCAATTTATATAATCTTTTATGTGTTCCCTCATTGTAAAATGAAAATAGTAATAGTGTCTACCTTTCGGGTTGTTATGAAGAATAAATATAGTAACACATTTAAAGCACTAAGAACAGTGGCTGTCGAATAGCAAGTTTCTAGTAAACGTTAACTTTCATTAAAAATGTTAGGTAACATTCATTTAGGATTTAAAAAATCTTTTTTTCTAAAATCTTTAAAAAATCCTTTTTTCTAAATTATATTGGTTCTTTTGTTTTTGTTTTTTTAAAATAACCTCCTCTTGTAACAAAGGAGATACTCTATTATTATATATCTGCTTAAGAAATTATAAGCAAAACAAGAAATAAAATAAACCCACAACCACATTGTTCTGAAATAGTCACTGTTACCATTTTTATAGCCTTTTTTCTTCTCACTCTCATTCTCTTTCTCCCCAGAAATATATGTGTGTGTGTTTTGCTTTGTTACATGTTATAAATTAAAATGTACATTACATGTAATGTATCTATTAATGTGTACTGAATATAACACAATTTACAGGAAAAATTCACAAAGTGAGTTTGTACCCTATAACTTGTATTACCTGATTTTAAAAATCAGTGATCTATTGTGAACATCTTTTCATATCATTAAATATCCTCTAATTCTTTTAAAGAATGAGTGACAGCCCCTGTGATGCACCATAATTAACAAGCAATTATATACTGATAACTGCAGAATGTTTCCAATGCATGTTATTATACAGCATACTAACATATAGTGTAATACTTCGAATACTAAAAAATATCAGTTTAAATGCCTAAACATATCTATATTTTGTTCTATTTTATTATTTGGTTCTTTATGTTTAAGGTATCTGAGGATTATTTTGGTTTGTGTAAATTGGTCAGCTCACCATCTAGTCCTCCTCCTTCTAATGCCCTTCCTTGCACTGCACAGGCTGGAAAACTGAAACCTGCAGTTTCCATACATCTGTATAACTAGTGTGGCTGACGTGACTTAGATTTTGTGGATCAAAGGTACTTGTGTGAGATTTGATTTGGCAAGTGAGTTGTGCAGAAACTAGCAAAGGCAGTATGGCTTCAGACCTAGCCACTGTAGAAGCAATTTAGCAAGTTGGCACCAACTTTCCTAGCCCAGACCTACCATGTGGCTTTGGGAGCTGTTCCTGGAAGTACAGACTATAGTCTCTTTTTTCTTTTTTTTTCCATTTCTCTTAATGATTCCGTAAGCCCTTTGGTACCGTGTAATAAATTTCCTTCTGCTTAAACTAGCTAATGAATACAACGGGTTTTGGCAATTGACCTTGACAGATACATAATGGTTCTAACTTATTTTTTCCCAAGTATAATTCACTAATCCATCTTGTTCTCACTGATTTGAAATGCAAACTTTATCATACTTCATTCCTTTCTGGTTTATCATATTAATCTGTTTTTAAAAATTGACTTTTTCTTGTTTATTCTACCGCCAGTACTACACTTTTTTGATTACTGGAGCTTAATGGTAATCTTTAAAGTGTGTTTTGATAAGTGCCCCCATTAATCCAACCTTTTATAAGCCCCATAGGCTTTTCTTCCAGATGAATATTTTGTCAAGTTCTAGATGTATCTTTGCTGAATTTGAATTATGTTCAGGAAATAACTTACATCTAATAATATCGATTATCCCATCTCAAGACATATTTCTCTATTTAAACCACTTTTAGTTTTATAATTAAAATTTAGGGGGCTTTTTGGGGTTGCTGTTGCTAATTATATACTTCTTACACATTTATTTTCATGCTCACCAGTGGGATCAGTCCCAGATTTTTTTGTAACTTTGAGAGTAACATAGTATATATATTTTAACCAGCTTTATTTAGAATATATTGATTGGTACATATTTATTTTTAAATACCTACTTGCCTGAACTCTTTGATAAGTTTCACAATCTTCAGTTACTCATTGGCTAGCAGTGTAGTCAGTTCTACAAAATGATAATTTCCTCCATTATAATTCTATACCTCACCTTATTATGTAAAATTATGATTAATACATTGCGGTAGATTAGGTGTCCTTTTGATAGATCAGCTTTGGACACCAGTGGGATCCTGAGGAAATCTTTATGGGTTGGGCAGTTTCCTTCAGATCTAAAAGGTGTCTAACATGTTCCATTCCTTTTCAACTATGATGCAGCACACACTTATCCATCCTTCTGTCCATTCATTCAAAGATCCCCTTGCTTAGCATGATCTTACTATTCCATATTTAGCCATAAATGATCTCATCATTTTTTCCAATGGAAGAGAATCCAAATCTATATCAATAGGAGCCCCTGTTCTCTGAGTCCAGATCTCTTGGCAGTATCCATCCTTCCTATATTTCTGTGGCAAAGACAATGTGCTATTTCTGAGTACACCAGTCATTAGAATATAAAAAAGAATTTGTAAAGAATGAAAATATCAAGTTAGTAAAAATGGAGGGAAACAGGCACCTGTCATTGGGTAAATGAATCCCATGCACTTTCTGGAGAACTACTTGGCAATATGCTTCCAGATCTTTATAATCTACATATGCTATGTTAATTAAAATTCTTTGGTTACAATTAACAGGAAACGACAAAGAAGAGGGTTTGGAGAATTTACTACAAGAATGCAGAAGTATCATAGGCAATCCAATAGCAGAGTTACAACTGGGCTTTGAAACAGGATTAGAACCAGGATACAAGAAGTGTCAAGAGCTTAGTCCTTCATCTTCAAGTCATTGTCCCCTGTGGTTCTGTTTATCTGTACTTGTCTGTTCATATTTGTTTTTGCCATGGATACCCATCACATATTCTTCCAAATTCTATGTCCTTGACTACCTATGTTCCTCTTTGACCCTGGTGTTTAGGTTTCCTGTGTAGTCATTTGGTGTTCTGAGCTCCCAATTTTCAGCTTTGGCCTGTCCTCAGTTTGCTCAACGTCTGCACTTTGCCATTCTGTCTGTCTTCTCCCAGGTGTCTAATCTTAGTTTTGGGCTTTGTTCATACTTGCTTAGCAATAAGCTGTATCTGGCATTTTATCACTAAAGTGTCTAAAACTACTGCTTCAATATAGAGATTAGTGACTTTTAAAACCTTTTTTTCTTTGGTGCCATTGATTCCAAAATAAATTCCATTGATCAATTCCATTGATTCTCAGAATAAATTACTGACCTCTGCCCCCCACCCCCACCCCGCCCCATAATTAGGATAAGTGTTAGAACGGAGCTTTTGTACTGGTTTTGGTGTGGAGTACTTAAAAGAGAAATAGGATTTATTCAAGCATCGTTCTGGTTTGGGGCTACCAGTCTCTGCCCTAGGATACTAAGGATGCAAACCAGCTGGATCTCATTTCAGGTTTCTTGGCTTATAATAACAAATGACTCAGCTTGTGATTTTATAAAACAATGATGATACAGGACTGCTGGGAAGGTAAGAGTGTGGTCCCTTTAAATGATAAGGAATGGGGGAACAGAAGTGCTGGGTAGAGAAGGGGGTGGCCCCTGGTTAGGGCTCCATCCCCGGAGGCCTAGGTGAGTACTAGCACTTCTGCCTTCTTGCCCTAATGTTGTATTTTCCAAGACCACCCTGCCCCGTCACGCCCCCATCCTGGGCCTATAAAAACATGAGACCCTAGCAAGGCAGAGACACAAGCGGCAGGACGTCCTGAGGAGCACATTGGAGGAAGAAGACGCAAGCGGCTGGTCGTTGAGAGGACGTGGAGAGGAGCACGTCGGCAGAAGAGCATATAGAACAGACACAGGCACCGGCCCGCCGGCCGGCTATCCACCGGTGGGACCAGTGGAGTTCGGTGGGCAGTCGGGAGGAGAGCAGAGCCCGAGTCCCCCAACTCCAGGAGAAAACCATCTCCCTTCTGGCTCCCCCATCCGCTGAGAGCTACTTCCACTCAATAAAACTTTGCACTCATTCTCCAAGCCCACGTGTGATCTGATTCTTCGGGTACACCAGGCAAGAACCCAGGATGCAGAAAGCCCTGTGTCCTTGTGACAGGGTAGAGGGTCTAATTGAGCTGGTTAACACAGGCCACCTATTGACGGCAAACTAAGAGAGCTTAGGGCTTCAGGAGCCTAAACATTCACCCCTAGACACTGCCGTGGGGTGGAGCCCCACGGCCTGCCGGTCTGTGTGCTCCCCTAGAGGTTTGAGCAGCAGGGCACTCAAGAAGCGAGCCACACCCACATCGCATGCCCTGTAGGGGGCACAGGGAACCTTTCCCGTTTCAATGAGTCAACCCAAACTAAGGAATAAAGTAAAGCACTTGTGTTTAGTAACCTTTGTCATCACAGCCTACCACCACCCCTTTCCATGTGCATATCTGTGGTGTGCTCCTTTTTTTTTTCTTAGACGGAGTCTCAATCTGTCGCCCAGGCTGGAGTGCGGTGGCGCGATCCCCGCTCACTGCAAGCTCCGCCTCCCGGGTTCAAGCAATTCTCTGCCTCAGCCTCCCGAGTAGCTGGGATTACAGGCTTCCGCCACCTCTGTGGTGTGTTTCTATTGTTAGTTACCCATCCTTATTACTAGGTTATTGGTTAAATCTTGAGCCTGGAGTGATCACTACTAGTCTGTTCTACCCTGCACAACATGTTGTATGGAGTATCCTATCTTAGTTACTTCTCTATTTTAGACCAACGCAAGATAATTTCACAGAACTCCCTGGCTTGTAACAGAATCAATTTACTCTCTATGGAACTTCTTACTGTGACTTTATGATTTCATCCATGTTTTCCATTATTCTGGCTTTTGGAGGGTTATTTTTTGCTATCTGTGAATTGTAGAGTTGATAGAATTCTGTCCGCTGTATAATGTTAATTGTTCTGAGGAAAAATGCCATCGAAAAAATTACTGAAATTGTGGTGGGAGAGGGTTAGAGACTTCTTTGGTTTTCGGCCAGGAAAAGGATATCTTTTAAATTGGATGCTTTTTGAAAGACTTGCCCTCATCAATCAGAAAATCTTTCTTCTATGTTCACTTTCTGTTTACCAATATTTAACATCCCTGGACAGCAGGAGGTAGAGTTAAAAGCTATGCACTTATAACCTTTCTGAGATAATTCTCCTGTTTACCTAAAAATGAAAAGCTTCATTAACTAGTGTCCAAACTATTTATGGTTCTAATCATCATATCATTGCATGGACTGATTTTTAAAATATTAACGTGTGGAGAAAATATTTCTAAGAAATAAGACAGGATACTTAATACAATAATAACAATCATCTACTTTTAAGTATGCTAGCAACTAATGAATATAACAATCTAAAGTCGTTAAGAATGTTTCTCATTCATTCTTGATAGTAGTTTTCCAAAAGACTGTTAGTAGTTACTCTTATTCGAGCACTAAAAGGGCTTTAGAAAAATCAGCCATTAAAAATTGGCTCTGATTAACAGGCTTTCTCCTTTCTCAAACAACCGAGTGAAGTTTTATAGTGTTGATTATTTTGGGGATTAGTTAATTTGCCAATTGTGGTTAACAGATATTTTGTAAGGAAAATTAATTGCTTTATTCTCATAACTAGTATTTTTTCCCACAGCCTTACAATTTTAATTTTTTTGGTTTTGGTGAATTATTCAGTACACATACTCTCCTAATCTTCTCATATGTGTGTCAGCTGCTGGTCCCTATCCAAATGCTGAACTCATTTGACTAAGCACCGCCAGGGCCTTTTCTGTGTGATTTCCCACCTCCCTTCCCCATTTCTGGGGACTGGAGACTTCTATTTCTCCTGAATGCCTCTGTCTGGGAAAGATTATCTTGGCAAAAAAAAAGGGGGACTTTGGGAAATAAGAGAAGGCAGCTTCTTTGTTGCCAAGCAGAAGTAGTGCCTCACTGACTTCAGAGAAATGTGGGTAGGAGAAGTGGGAAGCTCAGGGCGCCCCTCAGTCTTTAAAAAGTGTAAGTGATCTCATTCCTTTCCTTAAATGATTTCAGTCCCACAAAGCAAAGAAAGATGCCTGAGAGCTTGACATTCGAGCTGATCCATCTTATTTTTACATAGCCTCAGATACATGATTTGCGGGCACTAAGATGCTGTTACTGAGCACTCAAAAATGAGCCATTGCATGTATTTGTCCAGTCTGTGAAACTTTACCACCATAGTACATTATATGGTTGTCCTAGCCAGCAGAGTGGTGTTCAAATGGTATTCACTGGGGGACAGACCAGTTGTTAAAATGTTGAAATAGTTCAGGGATCCTCTGGGTCTTCCTTGGGTCCACTAAAATGTCATCTGGCAAGAGGGGGCCTCCAGGCCTTCTATAGATGGCAGTCTTTCTCATCTGTCCATGCCTGGGGCATATCAATTAGTAAATTCTTTGATCATCTATCCTAATACCAATCTTCATTCCAATTATTCCTTCCACCAACCCATTTATTCATTTTTAATTCATTCAAATTTAATTTATTCAACAAATGCTTCCTAATTACCTGCTAATGGCTAGGCATTGTTGTAGATGCTAGAGAAACACTAGTGAATAATATGGACAAGGTCCCTGATCCAGCGGTGCTTTCATTCTAGTAGAGGAAACAAACTATAGACATGAGCACAATGATATAAACAAGATCATTTCCTTAATGATGGGTGATATGGTTTGGCTCTCTGTCCCCACCCAAATCTCATCTTGAATTATACTCCCATAATTCCCACGTGTTGTGGGAGGGACCCAGTGGGAGATAATTGAATCATGGGGGCAGTTTCCTCCATACTGTTCTCGTGATAGTGAATAAGTCTCATGAAATCTGATGGTTTTGTAAAGAGTTCCCCTGCACAAGCTCTCTCTCTTTTTGCCTGCAGCCATCCATGAAAGACATGACTTGCTCCTCCTTGCCTTCTGCCATGATTGTGAGGACTCCCCAACCATGTGGAACTGTAAGTCCATGAAACCTCTTCTGTAAAGTGCCCAGTCTCAGGTATTTCTTTATCAGCAGTGTGAAAATGGACTAATACAATGGGTGCTATGAAGGCAGTATGAAGGGGTGGCCTGCCCCTCCACACCTGTGGGCGTTTCTCATCAGGTGGAACAAGAGACTTGAGAAAAGAAAGAGACACAAGGTATAGAGAAAGAAAAGTGGGCCCAGGGGACTGGTGCTCAGCATGTGGAGGACCCTTAAAGAGTAGTATTGCCACCAGAATGTTTCACCTGCAGCCCTAAGGTGGTTTTCTCCCATCTCAGTAGATGGAATATACAATCGAGTTTTACACCAAGACATTCCATTGCCCAGGGACGAGAAGGAGACAGATGGCTTCCTCTTACCTCAACTGCAAAGAGGCCTTCCTCTTTTACTAATTCTCCTCAGCACAGACCCTTTACGGGTGTTGGGCTGGGGGATGGTCAGGTCTTTCCCTTCCCATGAGGCCATATTTCAGACTATCACATGGGGAGAAACCTTGGACAATACCTGGCTTTCCTAGGCAGAGGTCCCTGGGGCCTTCCGCAGTGTTTTGTGTCCCTGGGTACTTGAGAGTAAGGAGTGGTGATGAATTTTAACAAGCATGCTGCCTTCAAGCATTTGTTTAACAAAGCACATTCTGCACAGCCCTAAATCCATTAAACCTTGAGTCAACACAGCACATGTTTCTGTGAGCACAGGGTTGGGGGTAGGGTTACAGATTAACAGCATCTCAAGTCAAAAGAATTTTTCTTAGTAGAGAACAAAATGGAGTCTCTTATGTCTACTTCTTTCTACATGGACACAGTAACAGTCTGATCTTTCTTTTCCCCACAGCAGTATAAAATTAATGAGATTATTGCCCAAGGCAGGGTTCATTAGGTGGAAGGGCCAAGGAAGCCTCCCTGGAGGGCAGCATTTAGCTGAGACTTGAGCGGGTGGTTCTGATCTCTGTCAGGCTTGAGAGTGTCTTTGAGAGTCTACAGGCTGCCCTTTGAGCTCTACTCCATGTGTCTCTTATATATGTCGAGAAAACAATGACTAAGGTAAAAGAGAAGGAACACATTTTTCTAGATTCTGCCTGTGTCACATTTGCAGCGTCATTGGTTAAAGGCATTCACATGGATGAGCTCAGAGGCAAACAGGAAAGGTGCCATGAAGTTAAATAATGAAGGACTTGGATAAAGTGAAGGGTGAAGAAATGGGATCATTAATACAATCAGTCAACCATATATTCTTTTTGTTTATTTTAAAATTTTGCTGGTACATAGTAGGTATACATATTTGTGGGATACATAAGATATTTTGATACCGGCATACAATGAATAATAATCACATTAGGGTAAATGGGGTATTCATCACCTCAAGCATTTATCCTTTCTCTGTGTTGCCATCAAATTACACTCTTTTAGTTATTTAAAATGTATAATAAATTATTGTTGACTGTAGTCACCCCATTGTGCTATCAAATACTAGATCTTATTCCTTCTATCTAACTATACTTTTGTACCCATGAATCATCCCCACTTCCCCCACACCATCCTCACTACCCTTCCCAGCCTCTGGTAACCATCATTCTACTCTCTGTCTCCATGAGTTCAATTGTTTTGTTTGTTTTTTTTTTAGCTCCCACAAATAAACAAGAATATGTGAAGTTTATCCTTCTGTGCCTGGCTTATTTCACTTAACATAATGTCCTTTTGTTCCATCCATGTTGTTGCAAATGACAGGAACTTATTCTTTTTATGGCTGAATAATACTCCATTATGTATATGTACCACATTTTCTTTATCCATTTGTCTGTTGATGGACACAGGTTGCTTCCAAATCTTGGCTATTGTGAATAGTGCTGCGATAAACATGGGAGTGCAGATATCTCTTTGATATACTGATATTTACATATGCCATGCCACTAACATTTGTATGATGTTTTCTGGGTGTTTTGGTGTCTTCTCTTCCTCCTTTCCTTCCTTTCTGTTCTTCTTTTAGTGAAGGTGATTTTTCTCAGGTGATATGTTTTAATTTCTTGTATTATATTTTTTGTGTATCTGTTGTATGTTTTTTGATTTGAGGTTACTATGAGGCTTGCAAATACTATCTTATAACCTATTATTTTAAACTGATGACAATTTAACACTGATTGCATAAACAAAGAAGCAAAGAGAAAACTAATAAAAATTATACTTAAATTTGATCTCCCAGCTTTTTAACTTTTTGTCATAACTAGTTATATTTTACTATACTCTCTACGTCTTGAAAAGTTGTTGGAGTTATTATTTTTGATGGGTTCATCTTTTAGTCTTTCTACTCAAGATATACCACAATTACAGTGTTAGGACATTCTGTGTACTTATTTACCAGTGAGTTTCATACCTTCACAGGATTTATTTTTGCTCACTAACATCCTTTTCTTTCAGATTGAAGAACTCCCTTTAGCATTAGATTTCTAAGGTTCTCGACTCCAGGCCCTGGCTCCCAGATGGCATCTCTGGACCACTCAGGGCTAGGGGGAACTTGCCAGCCTGAAGGGAAGGACACATACTCAGCTGAATTTGCTACCTGCTGATTGTAGAGCACTTGGGCCTTGAGCAAAAGTAGGCAGTAGCCAGGCAGTGGTACTACAGGTCTTGGGCAAGACCCAGTGCTGTGCTGACTTTAGGGCTGACCTTGTGCTGTCCTAGTGGTTGTGGTCACAGGGGTGCCTATATCATCCCTCTCCCAGCTCCAGGCAGCTCAGCACAGAGAGAAATCTACCTGATACTGGCCGGGCACGGTGGCTCACGCCTGTAATCCCAGCACTTTGGGAGGCCAAGGTGGGCAGATCATGAGGTCAGGAGATCAAGACCATCCTGGCTAACATGGTGAAACCCCATCTCTACTAAAAATACAAAAAATTAGCCGGGCGTAGTGGCGGGCACCCGTAGTCCCAGCTACTCAGGAGGCTGAGGCAGGAGAATGGTATGAACCCGGGAGGTGGAGCTTGCAGTGAGCCGAGATAGCGCCACTGCACTCCACCCTGGGCAACAGAGTGAGACTCTGTCTCAAAATAAATAAATAAATAAATAAATAAAATAAAAAAGAAATCTACCTGATACTCTCTATTCTACTGAAGATTAGCTGGCACCCAAACTACAGGACAGTTTTTTCCATTCTTCCCTCACCTTCCCTCAAGCAGAGAAGTCTCTCCCATGGCCGCCACTGCCCGAGGCCTGTGCTGAGTGCTGCCTGGCTACTGTCAATATTCACTCAAGGCCCAAAGGCTAGTCAGTCAGCTTGTGTGATTGCTGCCAGGCCTGAGTCTCTCCTTTCAGGGCATTAGGTTGCCCTCTGGCCTGGGGCAGGTCCTGAAATGCCATCCAAGAGCCAAGATCTGGAATCAGGGACACCAGGAGCCCACAAGGTACTGTACCCCACTGTGGTCCAGCTGGTACCCAAGGTGCAAGACAAAGTCACCTTTACCTTTTCCTCAAGTAGAAGGGGTCTCCCCGTAGCCATCTCAGCTGAGAATGTGCTTGGTCACATCTGAAGCCAGCAGGGCTCTGAGTCTCATCCAAGGCTCATAGCGAGTACTGCCTGGCTGCCACTGCTGATTATTCAGGGACCAAGGGCTGTTTAGTCAGCAGGTGATGAATCTTGCCAAGAATGGGTCCTTCCCTTCAAGGAAACGTTTCCCTTCTGGCCCAAGGTGTGTCCAGAAATGTTGTCAGAAGTTAGGGCCTGAAATGGGGGCCCCAAGGACTCTGCCCAGTGCCCTATCCTACCGTGGCTGAGTTGGTATCCAAGTTGCAAGACAAACTTCTCTTTACTCTTCTCTCTCCCCTCCTTAAGCACAGGGAAGGAGCTTTTCCTAGAGCTGCAAGCTGCACTGCCTGTGATTGGGGAAGGGGTGACTAAAGCATTCCCATGGCCACCCCAGCTGACAACCATATATTCGCATATGGACTTTTCTCTTTTAGCTAAACTACTTAAACTTTTAAAAAAACTTATTTTTTTCTCCTTTTCTATAGCAACCTGTTTTTATAGTTTTGGATGCAATATCTGAATATCCTATCAAGCTTCCCTGAGAATACAAATCAGAATTTTTTCCTTAGATCTTCTCAGTTCTGTGAAAAATTGCTTTTTCCTCAGGGGTCATTATTATTTTTGTAATGTGCTCATTTGGTCCCTCTCATTGGTTTTGTGATTTGTCTTGGCTATCTGCTGATGCTTGAGTCTCTCTTCCTTTCGTGAAGGAATGGGTTGGTAAAACTCAGGCACAGCTGTGAGCTTTTTCTATAGATTTTTCCTTCAATAGGCCTCTCCCCTGAATCCTCATTTTGGTATTTGGCTATTTGCTCATCACTTTTGCTCTCTAAACTAAAGCCTATGAAGTTCTCTGAAGTACCTGGATCACCAAGGGTAACTATAATCCTACCCAGATAAATTATTTACTATTTTAGAGAATAGCTTCTACTTTGGTTAAATGTTGGTGCTACCCATGACTCTGTATAGTCAGGGGCCTGGAACAGAGAGGCTGGCTGAGTGGAGCGGGCATTCTAGTGGCTGAAGGAGATTTCTCTTTCTGTTTCCCTTTCTACTCTCTATGCCTGCCTCTGCCTAGCCAGAAGCCTCTCAAGTGTTCAGCCATGAAGAATGGCTTCTACTGCCTCGTTTTCTTGTTTCCTGTGTTCTGTTATCTGTCAGCCTGAGCCCATCTGCTTTCCATATTCCACATACGTTTTCAATCTGTAGTCTACTGAGGCCACAGGTATTGAGACAAACACATGTGTTTCCTCTTCCATCTTGAACTGGAAGCTTATCTAAAATGTAAAATCTCACAATAAACCCCTCTCAAATTAAGATTACCAAGCACTGAATCTTCAAGTTAAGGAATATAAGTAAATCAATTTATATTTAACATCATCCATTTTATATCATAGCATGTTACTATTCATGTTTTCCTTTTTAACACAAAAAAGAATTAATTTTAAAGATTTCTGTTCAAGAGGTATACATCCATAAAATCCCCCTAATGTGATTTTGGTACTAACTATTCCAGGAGCAAATTGCCTGTAGGAATTATAGGTTTAGCCTATAACTTTAACTGAGCACTTTCTTCTAAAACTGTTCTACAGCTCTTAGAACCTTGTTTAATCTCTCTAGGGAAGACAAATTTAGATATGAATGAGGATTTTTTGGAAACTTATCTGCTGAGAAACATCTCAAGTAAAGTAGACCTTTCTGCCCCCCTCCACTTGCCCCCAGCAAAGAAATTTCCTGGAGATAAACTGTTCTCAAGCCAATGATTCTGCCCAAGAGATTCCAGGCTCACAACTGCTTAGGCAAATTGCCCATCCTGCACTGCTGGTCCACAGCCAGGGGTTGTCCAACAACACAAAGCCCCAGTTTAGTTGCCCCCTTCTCTGAGTTTAAAGTTTAGGGAGGCTGAGCAACTCTTTCATCCCTTCTCTTGAAGTTTTGGTGGGAGGCTTCTGCATTTTTCTGGCTTTGGAGAAGTGAAAAAACATCTTGACTAGATATACGCAGTGTCACTGTAATGGCTCTCAGCACATGCTTGATAGCGTGCCCTTTTGTCAGAACACTGGAAAACTTACCTCTGGCAGGAATTTTGTTTGACCATTCATTCATGAAAGGTGTATAATTGTAATTCCTAGTACTTAAACAAAAAATATTTTGGGTTGTTTGGGAATCTGTTAACTTCAACTAACTAGAGCATATTGAAAGAAGAAAAAAATGTAAATCAAGTCAATAAGGCCTTCGAATACACATTGTAATTGCGATACTGCTGTGAGTACTCTTGTACCCTAAATATCCCTCAATATTTCAGCTATTTTCAATTGAACTATTTTATTTTTTTGTACATCTTAGGTAGGAGGTAGAGACTTTGGGACAGGGCCAAATGGCTTTGGCTGTGGTCTCTGGTCATACATACTAGTTTGTGACCAGTAGCCTATGCCTCAGTGGTCACAGTCAAGGAGACACACAGACAAGATTTCTGCTGTAAGGACCAGCAAGGATCCAGAGGCACTGCATGTAATCTTGGGTCCTCTTTGTTGCTCTCATAAGGTGAGGTAATCATTTTACCACTGCCCATATCCCATCCTGAAGAAGGACAGAGGATGTGCCACTCCATCTAAAAATCTGAGAGCCACAGAATTTTCTATGAGATGACTGAGTTTCTACAAGGACTGCTTAAATAAAGTTGATAGACCAAATTTACTGTAGTAAGCTCAAAGATAGATTTCCTTTCTACACAGCAGGTGAGAATACTTGAAGAAGCAACAAAGAAGCTACATTTTTCTGTATTTTCTCTGGTTGTAAATAAATCCGTGACTCTGATAGTATATGTATTTATTGACCTGTTTTTCCAGCTTGGGACACAAACATGTGTACATGTCTAATTTTTTCAATTACTACTTCAAACACCCATCAATTCCTCCTCTTATGTTCTCTCCTTCTGTATCCTCAATTGTCCAAGGACCCCAGGCAAAAAAGACTAGCTGTGCTTCAACATCCCAGAGGAGACAAGGAACTGGAAGGAGCAATCAGTCCGTCAGCTCTACTGCTGTAGTTATTGCCCACAACACTGTTGCTGCTGGACACCTGGTCAGTGCAGACTGGTGGATGCTTATTCACTGTGCAGTGACCTCTTATCTAGTCCAATCTCATGCCTGTGCTTTGGCAAGGGCTTAGGCTAGCAAGCCTTTCTGTAAGTCACTGGTCCAGAGGGGCTTCCTACTTTAGCTTCATGCTGCTACAGAACCAGCCTCCCTCCCCAATTTTCATGTGTTGAGCTCCAGTACCATCCCAAACTTCCTTTCCCTTCTGGTGAGTGTTTCTGGGGGGCTTTGCTTGCTTTCTTGCTAGAGGAACCTGCACGAGACCATCTCAATCCATTCTGATGAGTCCTTCTAACTTTGAATCTTAGGCAAGAGGAGTTTAGTTTCCTCCAGGAAACCAATGGCTTCCTGAAAATTACTCTGTCTCACCTTCAGAGTATAACAAGGTATTCATGGGAAAAATGGACTCCAGCAACTGTCAAAAAGCTTCTCTTTTGTCTTTCAGTCATGACATTAATGACCTCACCTTACATTTGCTTAAGTAAGCAGGTACCTCAAGTGATATATTGTGCTTCTAATATTTGAAATGTATCCCAAGAATACAAATACCATATAAGAATTTTTTACAGTGTTATTTAAAATGATGCAAAATATATAACAATTCAAATATCCTATATAATCATTTGCTGAATTGTTATTATTATTTTTGCTGCTGGAAAACAGAGATATTTGAGATGCTTGTCCTTCTGGAATTTGTTCCTTTTTATTTTTCCCCAAGATGGAGTCTTACTCTGTCACCAGGCTGGAGTGCAGTGGCACAATCTCAGCCCATTGTAACGTCCACAATGGGCTGAGGTTCAAGTGAATCTCCTGCCTCAGCCTCCCAAGTAGCTGGTACTACAGGTGTGCGCCACCACGCCCAGCTAATTTTTGTATTTTCAGTAGAGACTGGGTTTCACCATGCTGGCCAGGATGGTCTTGATCTCCTGACCTCGTGATCCACCCGCCTTGGCCTCCCAAAGTGCTGGGATTACAGGCATGAGCCACCGTGCCTGGCCTGTTCCCAGTTTTAAGGCCTTTGTTCCTTTGCTATGGATGTTTTTTCAGTGACTAAAGCCTGACTTGCTTGAATACAAGCTTTTTTTTGGGCATTTAGAAAAGCCAAAAGCAATTGGAGAGAATATGTTAAATGTCTCAAAAGGGAAAGCAGGGAGAGGAAAATGCCTTTTTTAAACAAGCAGGATAAAAAAGTAGCAACAGAATGGAGAAGCTTCTCTAAGGCTGAGGAGACAGGTCTTTTGGTTCCAGTGGTGATGGGAACCCACTCTCTAGGTGCCCTGGTGAAACGGCATGACTCCCAGGACAAAGGGTTGCTTAGGGCACCTAAAGAGACTGAACTGTAGGCACAGGAGTTCCCAGACTGACTCTGTAATGATTTGAATGTCCAAGTGTGGCACAGACGTGGCAGAAGTCCCAAACTTCAAATGACTACATATACTTGTCCTGGGCATCTCAGAGGTGGTCAATGTAAACCAAACCCTAGAACATTCTTACCAAATACTGTACTCTGCTTAAGACCCCAGAGCCTTTGCATGACCCACTCTGGCAGGAGTGAGTAGGCCCAATAAAGATTAATAATAAAAGTGAATTTCTACTTTGAATCAAAAGATCATACTCTCGACAACTACTGATTTTTATCATCTTTGAGAGTCATTTTTCTTGCCCACAAGGTAGGGTTATATACAATTAAGTTTCTAAAAATCTTTCCCTGAGTATTAAAAAAATCTGAATTTTCAGACGAGTGACACAGTTTTCTCATTTCCTCCGGATAAATTTTCAGAGGCGGCTTTTAGGTCGAAAGGCATGGACTTAGAGATATAATAAACACTTCAGCTCTGACCTCTTCTCCTTCTCCTCACTCTTGTCTTGAAAGTGTTTTGCAGTGAGTTACTTATAATTAAAGGGCCCTCCAAGATTCTAGCAGGGAGAGAAATGATTGAGATTTTAGGTGAATATTTAATATATAACAAAGTTGTATTAAAGTTTTCTGAGTTTTTTTGTTTTTTTGTTTTTTTGGTTTTTTTTGAGACAGAGTCTTGCTCTGTCGCCCAGGCTAGAGTGCAGTGGTGCGATCTCGGCTCACTTCAACCTCTGCCTCCCGGGTTCCAGCGATTCTCCTGCCTCAGCCTCCAGAGTAGCTGGGATTACAGTCACCCGCCACTGTGCCAGCTAATTTTCATTTCTTTTTTTAAGTAGAGACGGGGTTTCACCACGTTGGCCAGAGTGGTCTCAAACTCCTGACCTCATGATTCGCCCACCTCAGGGATTACAGGCGTGAGCCACTGTGCCCGGCTTCCAAGTTATTTTTAAAATAACTATTTTGATGCTAGAAAAAATGCTCATTTTTAAATTTACGTTTGATATCTATGTACAATTTTAATAAAATCCCATCCATGAAAAAAAAATAAAGGGCCCTCTTTCCTATTTGTTTTTGTTCTCCTACTAGAGGCTAGAATAGACTGTCTTGCCCTCATCTTATTTGCTTGCCTACCTTGGACCTATCTTTTAAGACTTATTTCAGAAACTGTCTTCCTCTGGAAGTGCCCCTTGACTCCATGGTCTGGGTTAAGTTCCCTTCGCTGTGTGTTCTTGCAGCAAACTGCTCTATATAGCACTGGATCCACCTTGTTTTTTTAACTAAGCAAGTTGCCTTCTCCAAGAAAATCATGGTGTTTGTTTGTTTGTTTGTTTGTTTTTTCAAAGCAAATTCCAAGGAAGATTGTGATACATGTCAAATTTATCTAATCTAGAAATTCACAGAGGGATGCAAGATTGTATTTGAATGGTGAAATAGGAGTACACATTTTGGAACCAGGCTGCATGGGATCAAATCTTGGGCCCACCACTTGCTGTATGGCCTGGTGAAGGTTATTTAATCTTCCTGTAAGCATATTTCCCGTAAGGTTATTGTGAAAATTAAGTGAATATATTTATATATAATATATTATAATTCATATAATATATATTTGTATATACATATATGATACTGAGAATAGTGCCTGCCAGTCCTGACTGTGCCTGCCACATAGTAACTCAATTATTACCTACACTGAATACTATTTATATAGAGAGTTTTAGGACTCCTCTGAGATCTCTGCTGAAGTATGGTGGTGTGGGAAGAGCTAGGCCCTGGATCACAGCCCTTCTACTCTCTTTTCCCATCCCGAGTTTGCCCAACACATGAAGGGTCTTGTGCACACATCTCTGTTCATTCTTCTTATAATGGCTGCTCCTTGGACCACCCCCAGCCTAAAGATGTGACTGCCAGAGGCACTGTCTACTCAAGGGTAGAGGGACTCAGAAAAGGGCCAGTGCCAGAGCTGAAATTCTGGGGTCCCGCATATCTGAAATATGGTTTAAAAGAAGGGAGTCAGGTTCTAGGTAGGCATAGCCCTTTGGCCCCTGGGACCCTCACCCTATGAGAAGGATGGTGCCTGGAGAAAGACCAGAATGAAATCCTCTTAATCACAGTGCCCAAGTTAGTCTCTTCTTGCCCAAGTCTAAGAGTGGTACTGGTCTGTGCTGTGGATCATTCACACCAAGTGAGACTCACTGGTGCCAGTTGATAGATTACACTGTTTAGTGCCAAGCCTGGAATTATCTTTGCTGAGCATGGTCCTTTTGTGGTATTTGTGAAATATTGTCAAATCTACTTTGAGAACTTTCCCACGTGTGAGCAAAGATGTGAAATCCTTGACAACAGGAAGAATTATGGTTTACCAGACTCTAGCTGGGATACTTCCCCTTTCTGATTTCCAGCACATAGAGACATTGGCCTCCGGGAATGTTCTTCATCAGAGTTACAGAAAAATCTCAGTTTCTTTTTAAATGCCAAGAATCCAGATTGTAACAATGAAAGAAATAAGGGACACATTGCAGTTTGTAAATACTAAAGGGGATAGAAGATTGTTTATCTGTACTTTTTCTTCCTATTTCCTTGTCTGTTCTCAGCATTTGTGACACTCTGAGAACTCCAAAAGCCTGGGAGAAATCTTTTTTCTTTTTTGAGACAGGGTCTCACTCTGTCACCTAGACTGGAGTGCAGTGGCATGATCATGGCTCGCTGCAGCCTTGACCTCCTGGGCTCAAGGTATCTCTCTGCTTCAGCCTCCAGAGTAGCTGGGACTCCAGGTGCACACCACCATGCCCAGCTAATTTTTAATTTAAAAAAGTTTTTTTGTAGTGATGGTGTCCTACTATGTTGCCCTGGCTGGTATCAAACTCCTGAGTTCAAGCGATCCTTCTGCCTTGGTGTCCCAAAGTGCTGGGATTATAGACATGAGCCACTGCACCTGGCACTCATATTTTATTTCTAAATAAATTATTTTTTAAAATAATATTTAGTAATTAAGTACTAAATAAATTACTAATCTTTATTGTAGGGAAGACTTAATTAGCAGACTAACTGTGTATTGTCATTATTGCATAAAAAAGGTGGAATGGGCAGTTTCTATTTTATTTATTTTGTAACTAGCTCAGGTTGAATTTGGAAAGTTAGTTCTTCCTTTAAAGTTCACCTGCTTCTTGGCCGGGCGTGGTGGCTCACGTTTGTAATCCCAGCACTTTGGGAGGCCAAGGCGGGTGGATCACGAGGTCAGGAGATCAAGACCATCCTGGCTAACACGGTGAAACCCCATCTCTACTAAAAATACAAAAAATTAGCCGGGCATGGTGGCAGGCGCTTGTAGTCCCAGCCACTTGGGAGGCTGAGGCAGGAGAATGGTGTGAACCCAGGAGGCGGAGCTTGCAGTGAGCCGAGATCGCGCCACTGCACTCCAGCCTTGGTGACACAGGGAGACTCCGTCTCAAAAAATAAATAAATAAATAAAATAAATAAATAAATAAATAAAGTTCACCTCCTTCTTCAACGAGAAGGAAAATGGAATCTTGGACCAACCAAAAAGAATTCATTTTGTTACAGTGATTTATGCCACATCTGTTAGCAGTTTAAGGGAGGTCTTCAACATATAAGGCTAGTGTGTCACTATTATTTAATAAGATGACTGTGTCTATAAAAATAAGCTAGACAATAAGAAATCTTCCCAAATTGAAAGTTGGGAAGTTAAGAAACCCTTCTTGAAAGGATTGCCTTTGAATGACAGGAACTGTCTCATGTGGAGATGCCTGAGAGGTTACCCACTTCTGGCCCTTGCCCCAGAGTGGCTTATATCCGAAGGCCAAAGCAGAAGTATAACAGTTTGATCTTCTTTGCCTCTGGGTAGGACAATCTTTGTGG
Source organism: Nomascus leucogenys (assembly GCF_006542625.1). Lineage (NCBI taxonomy): Eukaryota > Metazoa > Chordata > Mammalia > Primates > Hylobatidae > Nomascus > Nomascus leucogenys. The sequence goes on from NC_044381.1 coordinate 23,782,057, forward strand.
TATAACTCATACTCCAGAGCTCTCTGTGAGTGCAAGCTGAGGTCACACTTCAGCTGATAACACACCTTTGCCCAGCTCCTTCACTAACCAAACCTGCTTCTATCACTCCCAGAGGCATTTCCTCTGAGAGCACTCCCTCCATAAACTACTTGCACAGGAATCCTTTTCTCAGGCTTGGCTTTTTGAGAACTTGACCTGATATGGTTTGGCTGTGTCCCCACCCAAATCTCATCTTGAATTGTAGTTCCCATAATCCCCACGTGTTGTAGGAGAGACCTGGTGGGAGGTAATTGAATCGTGGGGGCAGTTACTTCCATGCTGTTCTCCTGACAGTGAATGAGTCCTCGTGAGATCTGATGGTGCGGTCTTTTCCCCTTTTGCTCAGTACTTCTTGTTGCCACCATGTGAAGAAGGACATGCTTGCTTCCCCTTCTGCCATGTTTTTAAGTTTCCTCAAGCCTCCCCAGCAGTGCTGAACTGTGAGTCAATTAAATCTCTTTCCTTTATAAATTACCCAGCCTTGGGTATGTCTTTATTAGCAGCATGAGAATGGACTAATACATGACCTAACCCTGTATCCTAAGAGTAGTCCTAGGAAGCATACCCTAAGGTTGGGATTCTGAATTCAGATCATTTGCTGATAGCAATGAGAACTCCAGCCCTTGGAGGGGTGGAATTTCAACAGCCTTTGAAATGTAAATTTATTTGTGATGAGCAGGTGGAAGGATATGCACTAATTCCTGCAATGTCTCTGCCTTCATAGAACTCATTGCTATTTAAAATGATCTGTTTATATTTTTGTTTTCATATTTATTATTTGTTCGTTAGTAGAATTAAAACTCCCCCAAATCAGACTTGTCTATCTTGTTCACTAGTATTTCCCCAGCATCTGTGACAGTGCCTAGCATTTAGTAGCTAATCACTAAGTATTGGTCAAATGAATGAATAAAAAATTAATAGAGGATTTTAAGGAAGGACACTGTGAAGAAGAATTGTTGTTAGGAGTGAGGGATATGGCCCAGACACTGACACCAGAAAGGTAATCATCTATTTGGAGTACACCTCCGCCCCTCCTCCCAACCCCCACTGCTTCCTGCCAGGTGATAGTATTTTAGTTAGTAGATCTAGGGAAATGGTCTCTATTTAGCCTCTCAGGTATAGAACCAAACAGATGGTTTCTACCTCTATTGTATCACTCTTTTGTTTCCCGTGAGTCTTGTCTGTTAGCATGATGCCATGTGTTTTCCATCTTGCAGAAATTTATCCAAATCTGTAGTCCATTGAGACCCCAGGTGGTGAGGCAAACACTTGCTCTCTCTCCATATTGGACTGGAAGCCCATCTAAACGTTTAAAATTCTACGACAATTATACTTAATGTAATTATTACTATGTCAAGGCTTAAGTCTGCCATTTTATTTGTTGCTTTTTATTTGCTCTGTGTTTTTTTTTTTTCCTGTTTTCTTGTTCTTGCCTTCCTGTGGGTTACTTGAACATTTCTTAGAATTCTGTCTTAATATATCTATAGTGGGTTTTGTTTGTTTGTTTTTGGGACGCAGTCTTGCTCTGTCACCCACGCTGGAGTGCAGTGGTGTGATCTCGGCTTATTGCAACTTCTGCCTCCCGAGTTCAAGCTTTTCTCCTGCCTCAGCCTCCCAGGTATCTGGGAGGCATGCGCCACCACACCCAGCTAATTTTTGTATTTTTAGTAGAGACAGGGTTTTGCCATGTGGGCCAGATTGGTCTCGCACTCCTGACCTCAGGTGATCCACCTGCCTCAGCCTCCCAAAGTGCTGAAATTACAGGTGTGAGCCATCGTGCCCGGCCAATAGTGTTTTGAAGTATTTTTTTTGTGGAGTTTTGTTACGGTTGCTCTAGGGATTACATTATATGGCATTATACGGTATGTATGTAACTTATCACAGTTACTAGTGTCGACATTTTACCAGTTCAAATAAGTGTAGAAAGGACCTCCTTTTATATCGCTTTAGCCTCCTATGTTTATAATACATTGCCTTAAATATTTCCTCTACATGCATTTAGAGCTCAGAGGCATGAAAGTCTGAGTTGTAGAAGAGGACTTTTCTGACTCACACCTGTGGGAAGTTTCAGCCCCTTATTACACCTGGTGAGGGAGAAGTCTAGGATCCCTACTCGGTCTTTGCTGGCGTGGGTGGAGGTGAGGCTGTTTTTTTGTTTGTTTGTTGTGTGTGTGTGCGCGTGGTGTTTGGCTAGAAGAGGGCAATTATTGTCTAAAAGGTTTCTGTCTTGCTAGGTGCCCTTTTCCTGGTGTTTTGTCTAAAGATAGCAGGCTTTAGTTGGAGCTTTTTGTTTGTTTGATTTTGGTGTATGCCCACTGGCGTTTCTGTGTTGCTGGCTTCTTCAGCTTCAAGTCTGAGATAGCTGAGGCCCAAGGAAAACCTAGAGAACTCACCAGAATGTCATTCCTTGACTGTGTCTTCTTCCTAGACGAACTGTCTACTTCTCTCCACTTTTCTACGTTGGTTTTCTATATGATATTTGGATTTTTAGTTGTATTTAGTGGAAGGAAGAGGAAAAAGCACATCCACCCCCTCTTCTTATAAGCAGAGGTCTACTGTGTAGATTTTTACATCTTCGAATGTTGACCCAAGTGAAGGTATTACCATTAAAAATAATTAAATAAAAAATAATGCAACGAAAACGGTAAAAAGCAGATAGGAGATGTAATTACAAAATCAGATTAAGACATTTACCTATCTCAGAAGAAATTGATATAAAATTTATACAATGAGGCTAAAGATAATAAATATGAAGGGCAGATCTAGAACATACATTCTAACAGGATTCCCAGGAAAAACTAGACTGTTCCAGGTGGAGGACAATCAGTAGAAGACAAACAGTAGAACATACTTGACAATTCACAAAATGCCCAAAAATAGCTGGTAAAAACTCTGAAAAACAGTATCTGCAGGAATTTAAAAGAAAAATCAAATTTAAACAGGGAGCTAAAATTTCTCAGTTATCAAACTGGCTAAGAATTAAATTTGATGATATGCTAAATTAGCTGAAGTATCAGAAATAGGCACTTTCAAACATTGCTATTGGTTGTGTAAATTGTTGCAAGATTTCTGGAGGGTAATTTTGTAACATATATTAAAATTCCTAAAAAGGTTTATTGCATCTGACCTAATTATGTTAGTTCTATTACTGTATCTGCAGGAAATAGTAAAAAGATCTGTGTAATGATTTAGCTATAGTATGTCAGTTTTCTATATAATTGCAAAAAATTAGACACAATTATATTAGCAAAGTCCTTGGAAGTATTTTCTGTGTATTAGGTACCTTTCTAAGCCTTTTCTACATATTAAATCATTTAATCTTTTCAATAACCTATGAGCTTGGTGCTATTCTTATTCTCATTTCATAAATGAGGAAAATTGAACACAAAGGGATTAAGTAAATTGCTAGGATTTGACAGGCAGCAGACTCAGCCCTGAGTCCATATATTTCAACACCCCATCTGCTGCCTGTCTTGATAACACTTATGCAACATCTATATACACTTAATAACACGTATGCAACATCTAATGATTTATTATGTCATCACCAAAATAATACACATGTTGATATTTAAAATATAAAAAATGTTCTAAATTTATTGTTAACGGAAAGCTGTTAGGTTAGTAAATAATACAAAACAATCTTAGAAAAAAAATCTAAGTGTAGATTTTTGAAGTGTAGAATATTTATGTCAAACAATTAATGGTTTTTCCTTTAGGGCTGTGTTGTTCTGGAATCATCTTCTAGGTTCTGTTATGAATATAATGAATTACCTGTTAATGCTAAGTTTGGGCAAGTGCCAGATAAATTCACAGTTATTGCAATAAGAAAATAGATCGTTCATAAGAATAACTAAATTTTCTCAGAGTTCTCTGAAATTGGATGAGTAGATACCTACTTTCTTCCAAAATTGTCTCAAGTATACAAAAATTAAAAACTAGTTTCATATAGCTTTGCAAAGCTTATTACAAACAGGTTGACAGTTATAGAAACAGAGATAAAGATGTTTTCCCTAAAATATTTGAGGTTTATTATTTAAAAATGTCTTAAAAATTGTGTCTTCTAATTGCTTGAACCTGGGAGGCGGAGTTGTGGTGAGCCAAGATCACGCCACTGCGCTCCAGCCCAGGCAACAGAGCAAGACTCTGTCTCAAAAAAAAAAAAAAAAAAAAAAAAAAAAAGTGTCTCCTCGATTTCTCAAATAATTTCTCAATTATTGAGAAATAAATAAGAGTTGATTTACCATTTGATACAGCAATCCCATTTCCTTTGGTATACACTTAAAGGAAAATCAATCTTTCTACCAAAAGACACATTGCACCCATACGTTCATTGCAGCACTATCCACAATAGCAATGACGTGGAATCAACACAGTTGCCTATCAATGGTTGATTGGATCAAGTAAATGTGATACATATACACCATGGAATACTATGCAGCCAAAAAGAACAAAATCTTGTCCTTTGCAGCAAAATGGACACAGAAACAGAAAAGTAAATACTAAATGTCCTCAAGTATAAGTGGGAGTTAAACATTGAGTACACAGGGATATAAAGATGGGAACAAAAGACACTGGGGAATACAAGAAGGGGGAGGTCTCTGAAGAAGGGAGGCAAGGGTTGAAAAACTGTCTATTGGGTACTATGCTTACAACCTGGGTGACAGGTTTAGTTGTACTGCAAACATCAGCACTACACAATATGTCCACATAACACACTCGCCCATGTACTCCCTGAATCTAGAATGAAAGTAGAAAAAAAAAAAAAGAATCTAATACCCTCTGCCTCCAAAAAAAAAAATGTGTTTCCTCAGGCATTTCCTGGTCATCTTTGCTTTGTTCTTAGAAATGAAATTTATTTGTGGTTTTTTGCTCTCTCAGTGTCACTCCTCTGTAAGTCTTTCTCTCATCTTTGATCAGTTTATTCCTTATTACCTATCACTTCTGAGGGTACTCTGGGAATGGGCTAATATTAGGGTGGCTGCTTTTTTAGGTTGCCATAAACAAAGCAACTGAGTGATGTCAGACAGAATGATGCTGAGAGTCTCCTGAGAAGGTGATCTGAGTCAGAAAGTGACTTAAACGAGTGAAGAGAAGATAAATACATAATACTAATGGACTGTCTTAAGATTCTTAAATGCATCCTAATAATTTTAAAAATCAAGATAGCAGAAGAAGTGGAGGTGACTTTAAATTATGTTTCATCCATAATTGAGTAAAGCATCAATTGAAATAAGGAGCATCACACTAACCACCACGGTGTCAACATGGCTAAAAAAGAAAGTCAGAAAGCAGTGTCATGCCAACACTTCTAATTTTAATCACAGCTCTAAATGGTCAAGAACACACCCAGAAAATGATAGTGTGTATCTAAGTCTGGGTTTTTTTGTGGTTAACATCTCTCTGACATAACCTTAGATACTACAGGTGGTTTCTCTTCTTAAGGACAAAATGCTATATACGGTGTGTACTTTCCAGAGACTGTGGTTTGAAAGAGCAATGCTGGCCAGTTGCATAATTACAGGTCTGACAATGAAGGTTGTAAGAAAAGCTAACCCTGTTGAATCTCTTAGAAGTTTTTAATTAAGAGGGATTCTATAAAGAAGACATGTAACGGCTTACACGTAAAGGCTTACCTTGATTTTGCTTCATTCAGAGGACATGACCTCTTAGAAGGCAAGGTAAACATCTAGACACACATAAATCTTTGTTTATAATGATAAGAAATGTACTGGCAAATATATCAGATCCCCACACCTATGGGTCTTTCCTGTTGATGTAGTTTCTGACCCTCCAATATGTAATGACTCAGTACTGAAGGCCATGTGCGAGTGGTGAGTGGTTTCTCTGGTGATCTATACCAAAATAAGGGCTTATAAGTGTTCTATCTTGGTGGCTGCGCTACTGAAATAGATCTGAAACAAGTAAAAGAGTAGTTACCTGAAATACGCTTGCTATAAAGCTTTGACTCCACTGTAACAGGGATACCTCTTCACAATAAAGAACACTTTGGTTAAAATGATGGAATGAGCACCATATTGAGTTCTCCTCTCCCAGATTCTCATGGAGTGACACATAGACCATGCAGAAAAGGAAACAGCCAAACGTGCTGCAAATCAGGAATGGGTAACAGATAAATGCAACCCATTTGCAGCTGGGGAATTTCTGCCAGCTGTAATGGGAATGGGCAAGGGTATTGAGAGCTGTTAAAATGGACACAATCTATCCTCTTTAGAATGAGTACGTAAGTCAGCAGCACTAGGACACTGCAAGTGTTTATTTGCATTGGAGAGGCTCTGAGACTCCTCCTTGGTATCAAGGCAACACCAAGCTCCATAGCAGTTTTCAGCTTTGCTCCTAGATCAAGCAGAAAGCCTAGTCCTGAGGAGGAGAATCTAAAGCTATCATCCATAACATACAGTTAGAAATGTGAGTGTAAAGTTGGGGAGAGAGGTTTGAGCTAAAAATAAAAAAATCTCAGCATACAGATGGCATTTATAGCCTTGCAACCAGAAGAGATCACTAGGGATGAATACAGATAAAAGGGAAATGTTGTACAAGGATTGAGGTGTGGGTTGTTCCAACATTAAGAAACAGAAAAAGAAGGAAAAAAGAAGTCTGGAGGCAAATAAGACAAAGAAGGAGTGAACCGATGACTCCTAAACTATTTCAATGATTCCAGAGAGGTCTCTTGATGAACATGATAGTCAGAGCCTTTTCTTTTTCCCTCAAGTTTTCCCCAATATGACAGTAAATGTATATGAATAAGAATCAATCTATGTACATGCTGAAACCAATCCAAGTGCCATCACTTTGACAAATATCCAAAAAGCGGAAAGTATCTTAGTGTTCTTATCCATGGATAAGACAAGGTGCAGGAAAAAGTAAATTGCAGCTTTTGCAATACACACAAGCCAAGCATCAGGGGAGATGTGATTTCACATATATAAAGTCTCCATGCTCTGAGTCAGCAAATATAGAGACAGGGGTGGGCTGTGGGTTGTCAGACATCAGGATGGTTGACTGGAAGATTTTGTATAGAGCAGGTGGACAAACAGGCCTCATGTCTGTCCCTGTGAACTGCTATCTGAATAGATCAATTTGCCTGAGAAAGGTCCTTGGTGTGAGTTTGAAGAGTCCTAGGTGGGAGGCAATACAGAAAATGGAGAGAATATCATACTCTTTGGGGTAATGGAAGCAGTGAAAGAATAGCAAGTAGCTCTCCCTGGGAGTGAAATATGTCAAAATATTGTATCTCAGAGTACAGTCTTCCATCACTTTGGAACTGTGGGGATTCTGACTCAGGCTGCCTATACTTCCCTATGAGCCACATAATCAGAGCCCAGAGGTAGCTATCCCATGGAAAAGAGGTCACGCTGGGTGAATATACCAACAAAACAGCAAAGGGACCCCACTTCTGCTACCAATACTAACCAGAGCGAATCTTCATTTGTAACTATGTGTGGTGAATAAAGAAAATCATCAAAATAACTTTCAGAAAAAAGAGCATGAAAGAAGAGAGGCAGAAGAAAGAGGAAAAATAAATGTCAGGAAGAGAAGCGAATGTAAAAGTTTTGTGATTTTTAAAAATATTTCCTCCATAAAAAAGAGGAAATAAGAATTAATGTATATTAAATTTATCTTATCAAATTAAAATAATGGAATACCATTATTTGGCAATGCATAAATACATGATCACATAATTGCAGATATTTTATTTTTGTTTTTTGATGTTTAGAATCAATCTAGTCAAAGCACCTAAATCTTAATTTGTTGCAGAACAAAATGCAGATATTACAGATTTATAGAAATGAACATATAGTTGACAGTGTAGAAATAGGTGTATAGTTGACTGTGAGAGTAGAGAGCAGGGAAAAGTGATGGAGGGAAGTTTGGAAGCTCTCATTTTATCTAGCATAATCCAGAATCAGTAGGTAACCTTTATTTAGAAATATTTGTGAAAGTTGTGATAAACAATATAATATTAGAAGTTAACATATTTCAGGAAAAGGAAGGGAGTTTCAGTAAGAGTGCTGCATATTTTTTAAAAATTGATCAATTCAGACAGAGAAATGCAAAATGCAAACCTATTTGTTAGAATTGCACTGGTAATCACCAGAAGAACTAACACCATAAATGGGTGAAGTGGTTAGCACTTAGGCTGGGACTAGAGATGAAAAGGAAGAAGGGAACTTTTATTATTTTTTGAATTTGTACCCTCTTGTGAGTTTTTTTATACAACATTTTAATGTATTACTTTCATAAATAACAATTATTTAAAAATAAACTAACCAAGATTATAGAGAAAAACTCCTGAGTTTTTCCTAATACAATGTAATACAAATGCTAATGCCAATACAAAACTCTAACAGAGAAGAAAATGATAAACTTTTAATTTTATGAACTTATTAATATTGATGCAAATATATGTAAATTAATTTGGTAGTTAAGTAGAAGATTGATGTGATTTGCCCAAAAAGTTTATTCCTAGAAGACAAGGATATCTCTACATTAGGAAATAAATTCATACGATTGTACATATTAACAAATCAATTAGGGAAAAAAGCCACAATCATTTGAATGGACAGAAAAGTCAACGTTCTTTTCTGATTAATAAAACCTACAATAAAAGACAAATAGAAGTCTATATTTTTAACATGATAAAAGTAGTTGAAACATGTATCACAAAATTTAACTCCTTAATATATAAAGTGCTCTTACAAAGCAACAAGAAAAAGATATACCCAGTAGAAAAATAATAGTAGGAGGCAAATCACCAATCAAGTATCCTCAAAACGTTAAACAATGTTCAATTTTATTAGTATTTAAAGAAGTGGAAATATAAGCTATGAAATAACTTTAAGCTAATAGCTATTATATTGGCAATGATTAAAATGCTATACTCAGTATTGGTGAGGTTGAAATAAATGGGCTCTCTTATCTGACTAGGAGAGGTACATGTTAATAAAATAATTCAGGAAGGTAATTTTTAATATATTTAAAAAGTATTAAAAGTGCGTTTATCCTTTAATCTAGAAATTTCACTTCTAGGAGTTATAGCTAAAGAAATCACTTAAGATAAATGCTTACAAAATTTAGCAACAGGATGATCAAAACATTACATTTTATAATGGAAAAACAGAAATAAACCAAATGTCTAACAGTAGAATAATAGTTATGTCAATTATGATAAATCTGTATAATACTATTCAACCATCAAAATTAATGTTGCACATGAATACTTGTTCATGTGGAAGATGTTTAAGATATATTAAGTGATAAAAGCAAGGCTTGAAGTAATGTAGCAGTATGATCTTATTTTTGTTTAAATTATCTAATCTCTCTATCTATGTATCACCTATCTATCTATTTACCTACCAACCTACTTACCTACCTATCTATCTGAAAAAGGCTGGAAGAATATTATGATGTTAATGTTAATTACCACTGGTTGGTGTTTTTTCATTTTTATTATTGTCTATTAGGATTATACATATTATTGTATATTATTGCATATTATTTTTCTTTTCAAACATAATATATTGCTTTTACAAGAAAATAAGTAAATGGTATTTTAAGGTAAAGTAAATAGATGTGATCTCTTGTGTAAAGTATGAAAAAGGCTTAATAGGCTTTTTACAAGATAAATCCCACAATTCAATTAGAAAATGAACACAGAAGAAAAATGGACTGTAGACAATTGCCAAAATAAAAACCGTTAATGACCTAGGAACAAGAAAAGTTCAACCTGACTAGTAATTTAAAAAACAAAATTAAAAAGAGATTCTCTTTTTCTATAACCAAAGAGACAAAAGATTTCTAAAAAACAGAAAATTAATTATCTGTGAAAGCAAATGTTTAGGACTATGAGATCTCTTGTACAATGTAGAAGTGGGAGTAATATTTCTGCAGAATATGAAAACACACAACAGAAGTGTTAATATTGTACATGCCATTTGGTCCAGACATTTCCTTTCTCTGAATTTTCATATAAAGAAATGTGGACCTGCACAAATAAGGATGTTAATTACAGCATTTTTTATAATGATGAAAATTGGAAAAAACCTAAATGCTCAAAAATACAAGATTCACTAAATTACAGTATATGAATAAAATAGAATATTATTCCAAAATTAAATTGGGTTTTTAGAAGAATATTTAATGACGTGGAACAGGTTCGTAATATACTGTAAAACGAAAAGAAAGTGTTCTTTTTCTATTCCACCACAATAGCAGAGAATATGTTTTTGGGTGTCATGTGAAAAATACTCTGGCATCTTACCATGTTTGGTATTTGACCACTGAAAATGACTGCTGGTGCCTTACTGATGTCTGTCCTGGCACTTGGTAACAGTGACACTGTGAGTGTCTCTCTTTTGTCTACCTTTTTGAATGTATATGATGGTTCTACCATGAAAAAAATCTTATTTAAAAAAGTAAACAATATTGGTGAATAATGCATCTATATTCCTGTGATTCAGAACATTAGATCGAGCATTTAGGGAATAAGTCAGTGATCTTAACTTGAAAATGTAATTAGAACTCATGAAAAAATAAACATGTCACCTATCAGATGTTTTGATTAACTTAAATTGATAATGCTGCAGTATACTTTTTTTGCTATTCATTAAAAAGACTTAGGAAGTTAATAGAATAAAAGATATAGAGTGTGCTTGAAACGACATGCAAATTACAAATCACTTCCACAGAGTTACTGAGGTCCAGTTATTGCTTCTATACTGTACAGAGGCTCAACAGTATAGTGGTTGAGGATTTGGCCTTTTTTGGTCAAAAAGTAGGCTCTGTTGCTGTGTGCGCTTGGGCCACTTGCACAATCTCTCTGTGACTGTTGGAGGCTGAGCTTGCAGTGAGCCGAGATCATGCCACTGCACTCCAGCCTGGGCGACAGAGCGAGACTCCGTCTCAAAAACAAAACAAAACAAAGCAAAACTAAAATGTATATAATGATAGTACCAACATTACAGGGATGTTGTGAGGTTTAAGCTCATATATTTAAAGGCCTCAGAATACACATGGTAAGATTTCAATAAATGCTAGCTGATATTATAATTTTTATGATTATTGTTACTCTATTTCCTGTCAGCCTGACTCTTATGTCTGTCTTTTACAACAAAACTTTATCAGTGGAGAAAGCCCAAAGCTGTCTTTGAATTTTGCAGAGCATACATGAAGCATCTAAAATAAGCCATGGATATCTATGCTAAAGTTCTAGACTTGCTGGTGGCCCTCTCCAACTTTTCTGCTTTGTTGGCATCTTGACTTTCTGATTTGGACACACGCTGCAACTTTATTCTTCATTCAGTCCTTTGGATGACGGTATCAGTTTCGGACTTAGAATCATGATTTTTATTTAAAGCACTTCTCTAGGTCTCAGTCCTAAATGCTGACCTCGCTGTTTATGAACCAGAACTGTGACTAAGGACCGCCTTACTGTTGTTGTATCCTATAGAATCTGTTCAGACCTGAAATGAGAGGAAGGCCAGATAACAGACAGGTGGGCAATGGTAGAGGTTGAGTCATTGGCTCTTGGATTGAAGGGAAGAGGATGTCAGCAGGAGGATTTTAGGAAGTGAAACTAATAGAAAATTGAGGATGAAAGAGAGGGCAAAGCCTAGGAAAATTTCTACATTTTTGTCTTGGTTGCCTGGAGACACCATGAATACGAAATGGCAGGTTTCCCACCAAAGATGTCAAGTTATTACATGAGGCAGATTTGGGGATTTCAGGCAGAGTTTCCCAGCAGACAGTGAAAATCTGCTTTCAAGAATTCACACCGTTCCTCCAATGCCCTAACTATCAATTAGTCTGAATTAAGATAAGCTGGTATAGAGTAGACTGTTATTTTCTCTTCCCTGTTTGTTTTCAGGAGAATTTGGGTTTATGCTATATCGGAAATAAACTCAGATCATGTATGGACTTAGATAAAGATGTATTGTGTGAGGGTCCACTGAGAAAAAATCTGAACCCCCAGGAATCTGAGTTCCAGAGCTGCTGCTTTTTTTTTTAAACCGTGAAATACAACAAAATCAGTTAATACGTCATGCAGAAAGTTGTTAAGCAGAACGATATTAATTCTACAGCCAACTGAGTTTGTTTCTAAAAGGAATAGAATGTCAGAATGCACAGAAATATCAGTTTTGAAATAACTCAGCCACAAGTGTATCTTGTGAAATCCCGTATTACAAATTATGGTTTAAGAGATTTAAATAGACTCTAGTAGTAATATTAATAGGTGAGAATGTTGAAATGTGTGGCTTCAAAGGCAAATGCAGAAAAAATCGTAATACTTTGCAAAAGGCATATACATATCAATCTACAATGTTATTTAAGATGTTATTATTTCTACCAGAGTGTTTATTATATGAATGAAATAAAAGGAAAAAAATAGCTAAATAACTAAAAATGGACAGAAGTCCTGGAAAGAAAAAGAAATAAAGATTAAAGCAATGGAAAAGATACCAATACAATTTTCAAAGGAAAAGTTAAATCAATAAGATACAAAAACATGTTTCAAGAAAACTGGCGGAATAAAATAAGCAGATTTAATTCATGACAAGCGCACAGGAAGGAAAAAAGGAGATGCACAGGACAGGAAAGGGAACTCAGAGTTACAGCCTTGCTGATTTGCTGTTTCATTCCTTAGAAACCCTCTATCAATAAAATATAACCACAACTCTGCAGAATACAAACAAATATAAAATTATGCATTAAATGCAAGAAAGATTTAACAAAACACTAAGACTCGTCTTTGGGTGGAGAGAGAATGAGTGGCTTTTCCTTCTTTTTAGTTTTCTGTACTTCACCTAAGTGTCTTACATGAAGATTAAGCTACTTTCACAATGGACAGGAATTAACTCAATTAAAAAATGAAGCTCTGAATCCCATTTCATATTAAAATTTAATAAGCAGAGCTTTACTCTGTGACCAGCTACTTTGGAAACCGAACAGGATGACATTCTTCCCTGTGCAGTGTGTATTACAAACCCTCATGAAGAAGAATAGTTGTCTCCATTATCTGACACATTTCCTAGCCTGTGTTTCCAATCACTGGCTTTCAACAGGTCCGTCTACCACATGGGTTTTGCACTGTCTTTGCTCTCCCTGGGAAGCAAACAACACGCTACTCATGTCTACTCTTACTCTTTCCTATGTGGGTCTTGTTGGGCCTCTGGTGTAGGATTCCCCTGGCTCACAGAGTCTGAGAGGAAACTGCAGCATTTTATTTGAAGGTCTTCAACCTTAGACACTCACAGTTCCCTCTGCCCTCTCACACATGCGTTCCAGAATTCGGTGAATACTGGTAAAACTGGGTCTGTCTGCAGGCAGCTTGCTCCAACATAGACGCATGAGATTGTACAGCTCCACGGGGCAGTTCTCAGGGCAGGAGAGGATGTTGCCATCTCGCACGTAGTAAATTACCTCCTCATGGGCCATCCCATAGTAGGGCTGCAGGCCATAGGAGAAGATCTCCCAGAGGACCACGCCATAGGCCCACACATCAGACTCTGTAGTGTAGCGGTTATAAAAAATGGACTCTGGTGGCATCCAACGGATAGGGATAGCGTCGTTCTCATTAGCTTTGTAGTAGTCTGCTGAGTAGATGTTCCTGGAGAGGCCGAAGTCGGCAATTTTCACCACCATGTTCTCGCCCACCAGGCAGTTCCTGGTGGCTAAATCTCGGTGAACAAACTTACGTTCTGAGAGGTAAGCCATGCCAGCTGCCACCTGCCTGGCAATGCAAAGCTGCTCAGCACAGGAGAGGGGTGGGGGTCCAGGGCTGGAGACCTGAGCCCTCATAGACAAGTCACTGTGACTGAGGCTGCACATGGTGTGAGGGGACATGCTGCGGAGGAACTCATTGAGGTCGCCATAGGCCATGTATTCAAAGAGCAGGCACATTGGCTTCCCGACAGCACACACACCTGGAACCAAAAGACCATCGTCTGTTAGTCTCAGTTTCTACAATGAAACAATGGAAAGAGCACTCCAAAAGCAAACGACCAGGTCAGAACATATGAAGCCCTGTTTTTTGCTGTTGTTGTCATATGTTTGTTTTTTAATATTTGTATCCTTTTAATCACAACACAAAAGAGTCTCAGCTAGGACATGCACTCTGGGTAGTGGGGTTTCTGTCCCTTGGCTAAAGTTTTTGAGGACTTCCAGCAGAGCACTGTTGTCCTGGGCACTTGTCATAACTACATCATACATGGTGCATCAAGTACGTGGTGCATATAAGTACATGGTGTATCAGTTTTTTGGAGTGGCTCTTCTCTCTGAAATCTGGAGGCCCTGGTTTTTTGTTGACAGCACCATAGTTGAACCCTGACCCTGTTTCTCTGCCTAAACATCTCCTCTTTGCCTTTAAGATTCAGTTTATTTATCACTCTCCCTAGGGTGCCTTAGCTCCTGACCCTTCCAGTAACAGTTAGATTTTCCTACTATCATCCCTTCACAGACAACCTACCATCCTATTTTATAATCATTTGACTATTTGAGGTTTCTCCCCAACGTTTTAGCACTTTCAAAGGAGAGATTGAACCTTATTCTTCTTTAAAAATTCCCCACGCCTACCATGTGTCTGGCAGAGCAGATGCCTCATAATGTTTGGTGAATTAATTTATGAATGGATGCTTGCTCTGAGTATGTAATGTAATTGCTGTCTGTTTCTGTTTACTTCTATGAAGGATGTTAATAAGAAAGATGTGTCAAGTTTGGAAACAATAACAAATACAATTCAAGTGTCTTAGATGAAGTATTTAAGTTGCTGCAGTAAAACATTTTGAAATTTAGGTTTTACAATGTTCATGCTACCAAAAAAGTTAATATAAATAAAGTCTTAGATTTAAAGCCAGAAGATCATTTTCAAATCTTAAAGTCTTGACATATTTGAGAGGGAAACTGGAGAACTTGGAATATTAGATAAGATGGGCATAATTTCCCATCATCTTAAAAATAGATTACTAGATCTATTGGGTTTTTTCAGGCAAAAGTTAAAAGTATCTGTTTGAAAAAGAGGAGAAATGAGGAATACTGCTATCTTGCCTTATTTATTTTGGCATTAATTTTTAATTCCAAGGACCTCAATTAGCACGTTTCTATAAACTAAAGGGAAAAATAAAGAAATACCAACTGGATAATACTTAGAAGTTTCTTCTGTGGGATCCTTTTTGGATAATCTTTAGTTAACAGGGACTTACCTATCTCATCAACTGGCTTTACCATTGTTATGCTGGTTGAGTTGATTTAAAAATAATTTCTTCTACTGGAAAAAAATGACAAACTATTTCTCTGAGAAATAAAAAAATTTTTGAACTAAGTTTATATAATGAAATTTTCCACTCTGATAAAGAAAATATTATATAAAAGATTTCTACTTTGTGATTATTATGAACAATTATATATACATGTATAGATATAATTTACAATTATATATGTATACACATTTATTTAAGACCTTGAAATGTTTTCTATATTGTAATTACTCGAACCCAACTCTTAGCTGGGTCTTCAAAATGGAATAATTATTGAGGGGTAGACTGTGTTTTATTCATCCTTGTAACCTTGGGTCTAATACTACACATGGCTCACTATGGGTTTTCAATATATGTTGATGGGTGGATGGATGAATTAATGGATAGGTGGATACATGGATGGACTTAAGGATGAATGGGTAGATGGATGGGCATAAGAAAACCTCATGCCTAGCCCAAGCCATGTCTTTAAACTTTAGCATGACATCTTCGATGAATAATCTCACCTGATTGTTCTACTGTTTGCTCCACTGCCAGAATATTCCGTAAGAGTCTACAATATTTAATGCCTACTCCCATTCTAAAATTCTGCATATTTCTTTAATTATACCATTTTTCCCAATTTACGACAACGAAACCATTATCCACTAGGATTTCAATAAAAGGGAATCAATTTTTAAGATACAAACATGTTCAGTAACTGGCTGATGTTTCAAATATATAAAACAAAGTAGATTTCTTTTATTGATACAAGTGAATTTTATGGATTTTCCCAATTCCCCTTTCTTCCACTGTTGTCATCTTATTTCACTTGGGATTAACTTCCAAGAAACTATGAGAGTAGTGGAATCACTTGCATGAATGATTACTGCTTATGTATACTTGATAAAAAATAGAACCTGTGTTCATTGGATATTCAAATGGAATTTAGATATAGCATTTAACAAATGGCAACATAAGTTTCAGTTCTTGTTGGACAATAAAAATGAGAGAAAACTCCAAGTAGTGATGTCTAAGCATGCTACTGTGGTTAAATTGGAAAATTGTACATAGTTTCTGTTTGAATCAATTTCAGGAATTCAGAATGTTATAAACTGTATATGAATACAGAGTCAACATTGTAAGAAAACTTGAAATAGGAATAGCTTGATAATCTTGAAAATATGCATGTATATATGTTTGTTTAATGAATAAATGTACACTATTTGAGAAAGTAAATAAGGAGGGCAGGGGGCAGAAGCCAGATTCAGATTTTTGTGTGATGAAGAAAGAATACATGAATGTTTAGGAGTTGAAGAAATGGAAGAAGTATTTTCAAGATGAATTGTCATGTACTGAATATCATTTATTCATTTATTGAACAAATATTTATAGAGTACCTACAATGTGCCAGAAACTATTCGAGATACTACTATAGAAATTCTTGATTTTAATATTTATCTAGATTCCTTCCAATATCCTGATCACTAAATTACTTTACTTCCCTTCCTTAGACCTCTGCCCAACTTCAGCTAATCACTCACATTGTCATACCCCTGACTTTGTCATTCCATACATTTGTATACCTCCCATAATCTCATTTTCAGTTACTCTATTTGCTGTTCATCACTTCCTCCCTTTTTCACCCTAGTTCACTGCCTCGACTGCCCTAACTCTAAAAATCCTTTGACCCCACTGAAGCTTTTAATCTATTGATCCTACCCCCTTTTAATGATCCCTACTTTCTTCAGGTTTTGTCTTCCTTCCTTAAACAGCTTAAGTTCCTTGATCAATCATAATAATCACTCCTTTGCATACACCTCTCTTATTTGCCTCAATTTAACTTCAACTTACTTGTGTGGCAAAATACTAATTCTGGTAAAAGTTAACTCCTCATTAACGAGTCTATGCCCATCTGGTGGCATTTGGATGAATACACAACCATGCTGACCAGTCTCATGTTAAATGAGTAATCTCTAATTTCAAGTAAGCTTTTAATGTTCTTGCCAATCATACTATATTTCTCTAGTCCATTTTATATTTTATGTAAAAATGGATTTTCTTAGATGACGATTTATTTCTTCTCTTCCCTCAAATCTTCAACTCTTCTCCCATTCCTCACTCTCAGATGAGATCTTGATTCCTACCTCACAGAGAAAACTAAATCAATCAGAATAGACTGTCTACAATCTCCAGCCAATTCTCTCTTATTACCATGGTTGATCTGAGCATTCTCTTAACAAAGGCCAATCCATCCAACAGTGCCAAGATTCCATTCCCTCTCACGTTCAAAGATGTTACTTCCACTATTTGCAAACACTGTCATCAATTTTTCTCTTTACTGGATCATTCTCATTAATTTACAAGTGTGCTATTACTTCCACATGAAAGGAAGCATGCCTCTTTCTGCCCCCTTCAGCTCTATCCATGTTCCTTGGTTCACCTTTATAGCAAAACAAGTCGTATATACTTTTTCTCCAAATTTTCTCTTCCTTTTCTTTTGAGCTCACTTACATTTTTTCTTGCCCCCAACATTCCTAAGAAACCTCTCTTCTCGGGGTTACCAGTGAACCTCCATGTTTACAAATTCAAGGTCACTTTCTAGTCCTTCTCTCACTAGACTTAATGCATATGACACGCTCACTTTCACCTATTTAAAATACTTCATTTGACATCTAGGACACCACACTCTCTTGATTTCTATTTCATTGGTTGCTCGTTTTTAGTTTGTTTTTCTTGTTCATCTCTTCTTTCTCACACTAAATACTGGAATGCTCCAGGCCTTGGTCCTTGGACCTCTTCTCTGTTATGGCTTGCTTTTTCCATACTTAGGTGTCTTGCCCAACCTCATGGCTTTAAATACTCTATATACTACAATAGCCTTGGATTCATGTCTAACCAGATCATCCTTTTTGAACTCTAGGCCTCCATACCCACATGCCTCCTTAACTTCATGTGGATCATGTGGATGTTGAATAAGCATCGCCAAAAAACACTTTTTTTTTTTTTTCAGATGGAGTCTCACTCTGTCACACAGGCTGGAGTGCAATGGCACAATCTTGGCTCACTGCAACCTCCTCCTCCCAGGTTCAAGCAATTCTGCCTCAGCCTCCCAAGCAGCTGGGATTACAAGCGTGTGCCACCACGCCTGGCTAATTTTTGTATTTTTAGTAGAGATAGAGTTTCACCATGTTGGCCAGGCTAGTCTCAAATTCCTGACCTCAGGTGATCTGCTCGCCTCGGCCTCACAAAGTGTTGAAATTACAGGCGTGAGCCATGGTGCCTGGACGAAAACCACATCTTTAAATGAATTCCCACTCTCTCCACTAAAGGAACCTGTTCCTCCTGAGTATTCCTCAACTCAGCCAATGGCACCTCCATTCACTCATCTGCATAGCCAAATACTTCCATACTATCTTTGGCTTTTCTCTTTTTTTGCACATCTCATATTTGGTCTGTCAGCAAATTATTTGGCTCTACTTTCAAATTACAGATGAAAGAGAATCACTTTTCACGATCTTCACTACCACCACCTGGTCCATGCCACCATCTTCTCTTGCTGCATCGTCGCAATACCTGTTTACTGTCTTCCTGATTTTATTGCTTCCCTTCATGCAATGCTCAAGAAAGCAGCCAGAGAAGATCTGAAAAAATGTGAGTTGTGTCATGTCATGTCTTGGCTGAAACTCTCCATTTGTTTCCCAACTTAGATTAAAAGCCAATGTTTTTAATAAGGCCTGACAGGACCTGCCCACCTCCCCCACTACCTCTCTGATCTCATCTTTGATAACTCTCCCCATCTTTCACTCTGCTCCAGCCACATTCATCTCCTTGCTATTCCTCAAGCATGCCACATCTGCTTTCACCACAGTACCTTTGCAAATGCTTCTCATTCTTTTTGGAATGTTCATTTCCAAGATATCCACACTGTTATTCCCTTGCCTCTGCCAGGTCTTTATATAAATGTAATATTTTCACTGAAGTCTTCAAACATTGTAGCTCACATTCCAACTTCTCTGCTTTAACATTTAAAAAAGTCTATGGAACTTAATATGCAGCATCCCATGTTTTTGTGTGTGTTTTTTTTTATTATCTGTCTCCTCATATAGAGTGAATGTATGCTCTATGAGAGCACAGATTTTTTTTTCTTCCTTTTTTAAAGATGGAATCTCACTCTGTCACCCAGGCTGTGGTGCAGTGGTGCGATCTTGGCTTACTGCAACCTCTGCCTCCCCAGTGTAAGCAATTCTTGTGCCTCAGCCTCCCGAGTAGCTGGGATTACAGGCCCACACCACCACACCCAGCTAATTTTTCTATTTTTAGTAGCAATGGGGTTTCCCCATATTCTTCAGGCTGGTGTCAAACTCCTGACCTCAAGTGATCCGCCTGCCTCGGCCTCCTAAAGTGCTGAGATTACAGGCGTGAGCCACTGTTCCCAGCCGAGAGCACAGATTTTTGAAAGTTTTATTAATTGCTGTATAATTAATACAAACTAAATATTTGTAAAATTTATGTTGAATTTATGAATCTGGGAATAAACTGGAACTCAACAATGAACAGAAAAGATACAAATCACTGCTCATGACATTCTAGTTAGGGAAGAAAGAGGAGAAACAAAATAAGTAAAATATATAGACTCCAATATTGATAAATTTTGTGATGGAGAAGCAGTATTAATTTTTTACAATGGGGACATTTTAAACATTTTTATAAATAATAAGGAGGCAGCAAAGACAGAGACAAATTGAAGTGATGAATTTAAAGAGGGATTGTCCATTAAGCCGTGAACGTCCTACAGGGTTGGGATAGACCAAGGTGAAGAAGCTAACTTTGAAAAGGAGCAGAAACATCTCACTGATCAAGGAGAAAAGGAAAAAGCATAAACAAGGGAAGAAAAACTTGAAAAGCCTCTGTTTTCTGATGAAATACATATCCTCACTTGTTTTTTCATACCTAAGAGCTTCACAATGTTAGGGTTGTCAAATTCTGCCATGAGGGCTGCCTCCCTCTGAAAGTCCGCTTGCATATCTGCCGAGGCTTCTTCTTTGAGCATCTTTACTGCCACCATAGTGAAAGGTTCATAGGGAAGTAAGCCTGGTGCCCTGAGAGATACATTTATTGAAAAAGAAACCAAAGATCTTGGACATCATACATACCCCCATTATACCTACCCACATTTATACATATCCTCCCACCTCCCGTGTGTAAAAGGCTGGTTAAGTCTCATGCAGCCTTTCCCAGAGCTACCGAATCAAAGAAAGACAACATACTTAAAACTCCTTGATGTCAACTAATAAAAGTCACTGGTGTTATTTTCAACAATTTCAAACAATGAAGTTTGAAAGATGCATTATTTACCAATTATAGGAATTCTAAAGTATACACCCCCAATGGGATTATCATTGCCATCCTAACCTTTTTAATTTTTTTTTTTTTTTGGAGACAGAGTCTCACTCTGTCATCCAGGCTGGAGTGCAGTGGCATGATCTAGGCTCACTGCAAGCTCCACATACTGGGTTCACACCATTCTCCCGCCTCAGCCTCCCAAGTAGCTGGGACTACAGGCACCCGCCACCACGCCCGGCTAATTTTTTGTATTTTTAGTAGAGACAGGGTTTCACCATGTTAGCCAGGATGGTCTCGATCTCCTGACCTTGTGATATGACCACCTCGGCCTCCCAAACTGCAGGGATTACTGGTGTGAGCCATCGCGCCTGGCCACATCCTAACCTTTTAATCTTTGTCCAGAGTCTAAATTCCATGACGTAGGAACTATGGCTTACTCATTTTTGTACCCTCCATTGAGCCTAAAGTGGTGCCTTGCAAATGTTGGTTTCCAAGACATATTTGTGTGAGATTTTCATTATTCATGTAACCTCTATGCCAGGGCCACCATGAGTGGAGATTAAGTTGTGTCTTGCCCGAGAGCACTAGGCCAAAGTGCCAGTTGGAGATTAAAACCAAATTCATATTCTCTGGCTCAGCTGTGTGTCTGTGGAGCCACATCCATGCAGCAGAGGGGGTATTTTATTACAATTCACACAAAGGTGATACATAGGCTAATATTGGCCCTAATACATACTCCTTTCTTGAGCTCATTGTTTTATAAATTTTTGCCTTTTTATTCCTTTTCTGTTTGTCATTTCATGAATATCTACTTAATATCTACACATTCTATTATAATGTAAGGAGTTATTATTTAAAACAATGTAAGAAATTATGATTAAAAATATTTGGTAAATTCTTTCCTGAAAAGGAAATATTATTGAACTATATTACTAATTTCTTGTAATTTAAAAATTGTAGAAGTGAAGATACATTTACATCTCCTATAAATTACCTATTTTAAATGCAATAAAATATATTATCTCCATATATGCTTTTCCAGCAAAGAGGGGAAATTAAGATTTGAAGTGTATTATGCAATACAAGTAAGATTAATGATGTAAAGAATTAACTAGTTTTTCTTTTTCTTTTTCTTTTTTTTTTTTTTTGAAACAGAGTCTTGCTCTGTCACCCAGGCCGGAGTACAGTGGCGTGATCTTGGCTCACTGCAACCTCTGCCTTCCGACTTCAAGCAGTTCTTCTGCCTCAGACTCCCGAGTAGCTGGGACTACAGGTGTGCATCACCATGCCTGGCTAAATTTTGTATTTTTAGTAGAGACGGGGTTTCACCATGTTGGCCAAGCTGGTCTTGAACTCCTGACTAAGGTGATCCTCCCACCTCAGCCTCCCAAAGTGCTGGGATTACAGGCACGAGCCACCACACCTGGCCAGAATTAACTAACTTGATAAAAACTATTTTATGTAGCATATTAATACTATATGATACTATATAATATTGTATTAATACTATATAATACTGTATATTACACTGTGTGTGTATATGTGTGTGTGTGTATATACACAGTGTACATATATATGTACTATATCATTAGCTTGATATATATGTGTGTGTGTGTGTGTGTGTGTGTGTGTGTATATATATAAAGCTAATGTTATATATATACCAAGCTAATAGTTTGGTAGCTTTTCAGACATAACATATTTCAATGGAGATTTTTTTTCCAAAGGTAACTTTACCTTGCTTGAAACACCCTTCCAAATGCTCCCTCTCCGATGTCTCTCACATATTCAATGTTATTCCTTGGATACTCCAGGCTGAGCAATTTGGGGTTCAGAAGGAGCGGCATCCTCTGGTACATGGGGTTGGGATGAAGTCTATCTAGTAGGAGCTCAGAAGGCAGTGTGGTGAGGGTTACAGCTGCTGATTCTCTGCAAGCAAGACAGACAAGATCAGGAATGAGCTCAGAAGCAGGTTAGATCTTTGTACTTAGACTTAGATTCTAAGAAATATGGCATTTAAGAGTAATGAAAACAAGTTATACTAAGGCAGCCAAAGATCCTTCGTTTTGAGAGCAATAAAATATTTTGTTTGGTCTAGAGTCAAAAGGCACATTTTCTCAGAAATGTTTAGCTCTCCAAGCCAGCAATGGCAGCGGGCCTGAGAGAGAAGACAAGGAGAAGGAATAGCCATTTTCCTCCAAATTATTGTTTAGATTTTACCTTTTGTGAAACAGTAACCCTAGGGCATTTGATTTGATCCTATGCCAAAAAGTCATTGACATTTGTAAAGATCATGATGGGGGTGCTTAATTTTAAAGCAGGGCTACGGATATATTTAGAGAGTTGCAGTGTCATATATATTCCTCATGTCATACCAACTCCATAAAACACAAGGCTTTAAGATATCACTACACGTGGTTAGCTGAAACTAGAATCTCACCTTTTCTTATTTTTCCATTGTTTTCTTCTTCGGCAGCAATAGAGAGTAGTTATGGTAAGAAGCACAAATATTGCAAAGCTGGACATGATGGAGATTATTACAGTCATGGAGTATGTAGGTGAGACAGAGAAGGAAGAAGAGGAGGAGGAAGGCAAATTTGGAATGTCCACACTTGGCTTTGAGGACGTCATTGGTGGGAATGCTGTAAGTAAACAATAATTATTTCATTCATTCTCAAACCTTTAAGAAGCAATTTTTTGTATTTAAACAATCAGTAAAATAAATTTCATGTTAAGAATATATTTATGTATCAGGTTCTCCCTGGTTATTTATCTATAAAGTTCAGTAAGGTCTGGTTGTAAGTAAATCCAGCTTATAGAATAATAGAATTTTAAAGATGAGACTCAGAGAGAGGAAATGGGTTTTGTTTTTTTTTTTCTGAGATAAATGTAGATCTTAGGCTGGTGCCATTTGTACTGAATCATAGTATCTGTGACCTGACATAAATCATGGAAATTATCAAATAAAATATTTTCACATAATTACACTTGACATCAGGATTGTCTAGAGCTGAGCTTTTATACACATTTACTGTCAGTTTTCAAACAGAAGAAAAATCATGAAAGAAGATGAAAAATGAAAATATTAGGACACAAATGAGAAGTTAATTCATCTAAAAACTGAACTCCTGTCAAACTTCAATTTAAAAGGGCAATGTGATATGTATACAAGTAAAATCAGCATTACTTTTTGAAACCAAAAGATGCCATACTCATACCACTATTTGTAGAGTACAAAGTCCATTGTATATGCATTAAAGGAACCTTATTAATCACATTTTAAATCCTCTTAACAGATTGAGTAAAGACAAAAACAGGGATACAGAGTATTTTAAAATAATCAGCAACAGTGTTTCAATAGCTAAGAATGACCTTTGTACCCAAAAATAGAGAATAAACCTTCTTTTCAAATATTTGTGGATTAATCTCAATAAATGTTAAAAGCAGAAATTATGCATATCTACTTAATGGCCAAAGTGCAATTAATAATAGATTAAATAAAATCCAATGGGATATTTTTAAAAAAGAAAAAAATCAATGACTTTTTGATCAAAAAGTAGAGCGTAACCATAGTTATAGATTAGACACAAGCCTCTTAATAGTGTGTATTTTATTTAGACAAAGTTGCGCTCAAAGATAAACTCATAGTGTTATCTCCTTCCACTAAATAAAAAAGAATGAAAGTAAATGAACTGAACATTTATCCCAAGACTTTGGGTAAGAAACAATAACTACAGAAAACAAAAGATAATAGGTAATAAAGTAACAGCCATACACAAGCAGAAATTAATAAGTTAGAATACACATAACACAAATAATAAAATTAAAAGATCAATAGTTTTATAAATATTCATATAGTAGTCTAATCAATGGAATTTTAATTAAAAAGAAAAGGTACAAACATAGAAAATTAGAAATGATAAAGTTATAACAGATTCAAAGTTAATTAAAATAATTTGTAATTATGTATTTCACACCTTAAGGAAAATGATAGGAACATATTAATCATCAAATTTGAAGCATTAGAAAATATGAATATTGCTTTAATCCATCTTGAATTAATTTTTGTATAAGGTGTAAGGAAGGGATCCAGTTTCAGCTTTCTACATATGGCTAGCCAGTTTTCCCAGCACCATTTATTAAATAGGGAATCCTTTCCCCATTTCTTGTTTTTGTCAGGTTTGTCAAAGATCAGATAGTTGTAGATATGCGGCATTATTTCTGAGGGCTCTGTTCTGTTCCATTGATCTATGTCTCTGTTGTGGTACCAGCACCATGCTGTTTTGGTTACTGTGGCCTTGTAGTATAGTTTGAAGTCAGGTAGGGTGATGCCTCCAGCTTTGTTCTTTTGGCTTAGGATTGACTTGGCGATGCAGGCTATTTTTTGGTTCCATATGAACTTTAAAGTAGTTTTTTTCAATTCTGTGAAGAAAGTCATTGGTAGCTTGATGGGGATGGCATTGAATCTATAAATTACCTTGGGCAGTATGGCCATTTTCACGATATTGATTCTTCCTACCCATGAGCATGGAATGTTCTTCCATTTGTTTGTATCCTCTTTTATTTCATTGAGCAGTGGTTTGTAGTTCTCCTTGAAGAGGTCCTTTACATCCCTTGTAAGTTGGATTCCTAGGTATTTTATGCTCTTTGAAGCAATTGTGAATGGGAGTTCACTCATGATTTGGCTCTCTGTTTGTCTGTTATTGGTGTACAGGAATGCTTGTGATTTTTGTACATTGATGATGTTAGACCTAAAACCATTAAAATCCTACAAGAAAACCTAGGCAATACCATTCAGGACATAGGCGTGGGCAAGGACTTCATGTCTAAAACACCAAAAGCAATGGCAACAAAAGCCAAAATTGACAAATGGGATCTAATTAAACTAAAGAGCTTCTGCACAGCAAAAGAAACTACCATCAGAGTGAACAGGCAACCTACAGAATGGGAGAAAATTTTTGCAACCTACTCATCTGACAAAGGGCTAATATCCAGAATCTACAATGAACTCAAATGTATTTACAAGAAAAAAACAAACAACCCCATCAAAAAGTGGGCAAAGGACATGAACAGACACTTCTCAAAAGAAGACATTTATGCAGCCAAAAAACACATGAAGAAATGCTCATCATCACTGGCCATCAGAGAAATGCAAATCAAAACCACAGTGAGATACCATCTCACACCAGTTAGAATGGCCATCATTAAAAAATCAGGAAGCAACACGTGCTGGAGAGGATGTGGAGAAATAGGAACACTTTTACACTGTTGGTGGGACTGTAAACTAGTTCAACCATTGTGGAAGTCAGTGTGGCGATTCCTCAGGGTTCTAGAACTAGAAATACCATTTGACCCAGCCATCCCATTACTGGATATATACCCAAAGGACTATAAATCATGCTTCTATAAAGACACATGCACATGTATGTTTATTACGGCACTATTCACAATAGCAAAGAGTTGGAACCAACCCAAATGTCCAACAATGATAGACTGGATTAAGAAAATGTGGCACATATACACCATGGAATACTATGCAGCCATAAAAAAAGGATGAGTTCATATCCTTTGTAGGGACATGGATGAAACTGGAAAACATCATTCTCAGTAAACTATCGCAAGGACAAAAAACCAAACACCGCATGTTCTCACTCATAGGTGGGAATTGAACAATGAGAACTCATGGACACAGGAAGGGGAACATCACACTCCGGGGACTGTTGTGGGATGGGGGGAGGGGGGAGGGACAGCATTAGGAGATATACCTAATCCTAAATGACGAGTTAATGGGTGCAGGAAATCAACGTGGCACATGGATACATATGTAACAAACCTGCACATTGTGCACATGTACCCTAAAACCTAAAGTATAATTAAAAAAAAAAAGAGAAAATATGAATATTGCCATAGGCAGGAAACTAGATTTTTAAGTCATCACATTATAAAAGACATTCTTTTAGTCTTGAAAGAGATAAAATTTCCATATTATAATATGTTCCAGTAAGAGAAAAGTCTTTCAAATTTTTTTAGAAATTATTATAATACTAATATCACAACCTGGTAATGTTAGCACAGAAGAAAAGAGCATACATAGATTATACAACCTAAGTTTAGAAGATCCTAAATGAAATATTAGCAACTGACTACACTGTAGTCAGAGAATAATGATTTAATATAAGGGGATATATTAATATAACATATTACAAAGTCAAAATAAAACCTTTATGGCAGTAGATGCCTAAAGCATTTGAAATAGGACACTTGCAAAATTGGAGGTTATAAGAGATGCCCAAGTATGACTTCTTAGTCTGGAAGTGGACGCAGTGATTATGCCCTGAGTACCAATGGCTAAGCAAGTGATTTTGAAGCCTGCAGATGCCAGGCCAGGTCACCACTGTGACTCAGGCAGGCACCTGGAACTGGAGGAACATCAGCACAGCAATAAAACATCTGTGCAAGATCAGTGACAGCATGCCTCATCCGGCACCACAGGAGTGGTGGACTGAACAGACTGACCAGGTTCCTCTCTGACTGACTTGAAAGCTAGTCTGATTCTCTTTGGACTGAGTCGTCCCAAGTTTTCTTGATCTAAGATGGGTGGATGGTGGTAGTAGGGGGTGGCTTAAATTGACAAGCTTTGCTTTCTGCTAATAATAAAGTTGGAACAATTACTAAAAGATAGGGAGAAATAACTTTTTGTATTTGGAGTTTACAGAGCATCTCACACCGTATATAACACATGAGGAGATATAATGTAATTAGTGAAGTTGGTAGTGTAATTTCACTGGTAAATATAAGGTTATTTTTTCTAAAAAGAATCAGAAAGTAGAATTTACTGTCATGTTAAAAGAAAAATCTGTGATGATTTAGTGAGTTTTTTTTTAATGCAAGAAATGACATAGTTGGAACAATAATTTTGCTTTATGGATTTAAATATTTCTTTCCTTCAAGATAGTTTTGTTTTGTTATTCTTTGATGACTGCTTCTGATGTGATCTGATCTTCCCTTGAACTACATCAATGATCTCTTTGGATCTAAATGATCACTTTGAATCTTCATTCCTTTTCCTTTTTATCTTTTCTCTTCTCTCACCAATTTTCTGTCTTTATTCTTTTCCTCTGAACGCTAAAGGAGTTTATACACTCATTCATCCATATGTAAATGCATTCACTAAATCAATAGTGATTGTTAGGTATCCAGAACACTGTGGTGAACATGACAAGTCTTTGCTTGTCACGAGACACAAGTGAATAAATGGAGAAATAAAACAAAATATAAGATGCATTATAAGAGTAGTAAGAACACGATGCTTATGAGTCTTGTTCAGGGCTGGCACTAACTCAGGTTTAGACATACTGAGAAGGTTTTCTAGAGTGAGTAACTGTAAGTTAAACATAAATGGTGAGTGGCCAGTAACCAATTGAAGGTTATGATGATCTGAGTCTTTGTGTCTTTCCCCCAAATTCATATGTTGAAACGAATGAGGATAGAGTCTTGATGAATGGGATTAATGCCCTTATAAAAGAGGTCCAAGAAAGCTCCCTCGCCCCTTCTGCCACATGAGGACACAGGGAGAAGACAGCTATGTCTATGAGGAATGGGTCCTTACCAGATGCCAAGTCTGCTGGCACCTTGATCTTGGACTTCTTGGACTCCAGAACTGTGAGAAATAAATTTCTGTGGTATAAGCCACCCAGTTTGTGGCATTTTGTTATAGCAACCTGAACAGACTAAGAAAAAGGAGTGGCATGGGGGTCGTGGCTTACACCTGTAATCCCAGCGCTTTGGGAGGCTGAGGCGGGTGGATCATGAGGTCAGGAGATTGAGACCATCCTG
Organism: Nomascus leucogenys; assembly: GCF_006542625.1. Lineage (NCBI taxonomy): Eukaryota > Metazoa > Chordata > Mammalia > Primates > Hylobatidae > Nomascus > Nomascus leucogenys. The sequence continues at coordinate 23,810,529 of NC_044381.1, forward strand.
GCTAACAGGGTGAAAACCCATCTCTACTAAAAATACAAAAAATTAGCTGGGTGTGGTGGCGGGCACCTGTAGTCCCAGCTACTTGGGAGGCTGAGGCAGGAGGATGGCGTGAATCCGAGAGGCACAGCTTGCAGCGAGCCGAGATTGCACCACTGCACTCCAGCCTGGGCGACAAGAGTGAGACTCCTTCTCAAAACAAAAAGAAAAGAAAAAGAAAAATGTGTGTGTGGGATGGGGGAATTAAGGGAGTAGAATGGAGTCAGAGTAGAGAGATAGTATTCTATAAAGAAGGAATAGCATATACCAAGATCTGAACCAAGCAGATGTGATGCCTTTCTAAAAGTGCACTTAGAAGTTTCATTGCTGGAGTTGGGGAGTATCTATAGGTAAGACTGCAGATATCAGGTTTAGTGATAAAAGTCCTTGTATACCAATTTAAGTAATTTGGACTATGCCCTGCAGCAAATGGAGGGTCTCATAGGAGTGTTTTAAGAGGTGCAGTAGCATGATCAACTTTTTGCATTAGAAAGATCTGGCTACCACCCTGATTTCCATGGGATAAAGATTCCCATCATAGATTATCTCAAGTTCCCAACATGAAGCCCTATCATGGAGTTGGAAAGAGATGTTCAATAGCACATCATTAAATAGGATTTTCATCATACAGATAACATGGATAAAGAGAAAAATTGAAAAGTTTCTACCTAGATAGAAAGAATAAATTACTTATAGGAAAAAAATAAACAAATTCAAACCAGACTTCCTGCTTCCAACACTAGAAGCTAGAAAAGAGTGAAATCACATCTATAAACCACCCAGAGAAATGTCACTCAGGAGTTCCATACCCAGTTAATACACTTTTCAACTACCCAAATAAAAGAAAACAATTTGGTAACATACAAGGCTTCAGGGATTCTGTCTCCCAAGACACTTTCCCTTCTAAGGAAATACATGAGGAGACTCTTAATAACAATTGAATCAGAAAATGACTTCAAGATAAATGTAAATGGGCTGTGATGGGTGGAGTCTTGGCTAATTCGCTAGATAAGACTCAATATTGAGAATCACTCTGCAAAGAGAAACCTAAGAGTACTAGGGGAGGTAAGGAAGAAGATCCGAGCAGTCTGAGGATCTCACTGGAGATTCTGAAAGTCCCATGGGGTGGGCAGAAATGAGGAATAAATAGAGCACTGCAATGGGTAGAAAGAATTGGTGTCTGACTTTCACTTAGCAGTGGAGAAAACATAACCAGCAACAAGTAAAGAAAAGGAAAAAGAAGCAAAAACGTAAAGCGAATAGAAAACATACAGTTAAGATAGTAGGGATAAAATAGAGTATATCAGTTGTGATATAAAATATGAACAGGCTAAATCCTCCTATTAATAGAAAATGGCTATCAGATTGGAGTAAACCCAGGTATATGTTGTTTATAAGAAAAGAAAAATAAAAGAGGAACAAAGAGGTTCTAGGTGAACATAAATACAAGGAAAAAATTACCATTATTAATACTAGAAATTTAAAGCTAAAAGCACTAAAACAAGACAAGAGTGACGTTTTACATTGGTAAAGAGCTTCATATAAAAAGAATAGTGTCTTGAATCACTATGCCTCATAGAACATAATAACTAAACATATAAGGTACAAATTACTATAAATGCTAGAAGAATGTAATAACAATAATTATGAATTGGATTGGTCTAGTAGAAAATTTATTAGAAAATCAATGAAATCAGTAAACCCATATGTGTATAGAAGGGCTATTAATGTCATAAGATTATTAGACATCTAGCATGAGTTTATACTCATAAAAGAACAAGGCCTTATCACAGAAAATATGGTTGCATTGCAATTCTGATCAGATCACATTCTGTGCTTTGTGTTCAGTTCTGGATATTCTCAAGCTTGTGTGCAGCCAGTAAAAAGTAAACATGGAGGTGAGGATTTTGGAAGTCAGTTGCAAAAGAAAAAGTTGGAAATTGGAGATATTTAATGTGAAGAAGAGAAGACTACAGAGAGATTGAGTGCCTGTCTCCAGATATTTTAAGGACTATCATATAGGTCATAAATAAATCAAAGAAATAGAGTGAAGATCAGTTGTTAACAGTTCTAGAGAACCAGAATTTAGTTCTACATAGCTAAATTGTTGAAATAATTAAGGTATTCTACAAAGGAATTGAGAAATAAATTCAGGAGGGAAAAGGGAATGTTTCTGTCAGAGATGCTCTAGAAAAGATTCTTTCATTGTGGGAGACTTTAGATTAAATAACTGTTAAAGTTACTTTAAACTCCAATTTTCTATGAACTTGTAACTTTAATATTACCACAAAAATTACCCAAACCACATTTCAAATTATGAAATAATTCATGAGTTTTACACACACACACACACACATGCACACACAGAGAGACACTGACACTTTATGATTTCATTTGTGGGCAAAATGGTAGCTGATCATTATAGAAAAATGATCTGGGACACAAAGCATGTATTCCTTTAAATGTTAACAAAAAGTCAAATCATCAAGTGGCCTGGGTGATTTCAAATTGTGAGTAATAAAATTTTTATCAATTGGACCTTCTTAAGAATAATCAATTATAACAAATGTGAAAAGGTAGTGGTATTTATTCAGAATGAATCAGTAAAACAATCAGTTAAGCTTTATTACACATGAGGTCTTGGAATTTTTAAAGAAACATTAGTAATAACAGAAATGCATCAGGTATAACATTCTGGCTCTGAAGACAGAGCCAGAATCAGATAGATTTCTGTTCAAATTCTGGCTTATCACCTTACTAGATGGGTAAAATTGGACACATTGCTTAATCTCTCTTTCTCATGTTGGGTTGTAAGTAAAATGGAGGACGTTCATAGTACTTAATTTTGTAGAACTATTGGGAGTATTAAGAGAGATAATGTATGTATCACACTAATCAGTATGGATTTGGGTACATTCATTGGGTCCTTCATTCTCCATGTATATGTATAGAAAGAGCAAAGATGGAAGGAAAAAGAGAATTCAAGAGAATAGCAAGTAATTATTTCAATTATTAAGACAAATTAGCCTTTTCTCCACAGAAGCTCTGAAATACAAGACAGATTCACTGCTGAGTGTTTCTGTAATAAAGTATGTGAAGTCTCACAGAAGAGAGGAATAGTGTAATCCTTGCTTAGCAGACAAATAATGTAAATAGCACAAAGGCATTGCCTACTCAAAAAGATGTTTCACTTCAGCCAAAGAAATTATAAAAAAGAAAAACTACTAAAATTCTAGTCCCTGTGCTCAAGGAAGAAGAAAATAATGCAAAGATAAACAAATGATTAACAGCTCTTTTGTGACCCCTCCAAATGAGCTGGTGATATTCTTTAGCGTTCACTCAGAAATCAAGACACTCTTTGGAAAATATTCAAGGTCTTTACACACTCCTATAAAATATGGGACACTGCCTAATAAGGATGTTTTCTTTGCTCCACTATTGACCTGCTAAAGCCAACTCTTTTGATAATAATTGCCTTTAACTCAGGGAGCATACTTTCAGACATTCCCTACCCTATTTTCAGTTTAAATGGTCAGTTCATGACATTAGGAGCTCATTTTCTTACATGTATCAAAGATTTCATAAAGCTTTTTTTTTAAAGACTAGAAAATTTATTATTGTAGCTAGTTTGTGCTGCTCAAAATTCCTTTATAATTAGTGTGAAAGGCAGAAATGTGGATGGTTTTTTGTGTATTGTTCCTGTCTAATTTAAGATGAATGGTCTGGTCCTTAAGCACAGCAAACCCTCAATGAATGTTTGAATGGATGAGTGAGCAAACAATCGATGGATAACAAAGAGCACAGTAATCAATTCACAGTCCAATCAAAGTAAACTTTGGCTGCTCATATAACAAAGAATTGAAATTTTTTTTTATTCCTTCGATTTGGGAATAACAATTTGACAGGCTACCAGAATAATAGATTTTTAAGGTTTCCATAATTCTTCTTGTTTAATAACTCTGAGTAATTCAACTAGGACCAGTAGCATTCTTTCTTTTAATACTTTTAAGTGTTGGTCCTTTAAGCAAGCTGGTAAAATCAAGTCCTGGCACCTAGTCAAATGCAGAGGGGATTAGGGCTGGAATATGTATTACAGGAAGTAAGTGTGATTTAAGCCTTAGAAAGCTGAGACCAGAGGAAGTTAGTTGACGTGAAAAGCTTTTCTAATTTCATCCTGAGGATTTCTGCATTCTGACAGGTTAAAGCACTATCTGATACAAGTTATTTTGTAGGACATCCCTTTTCAAGCAACCTTCTTGAATTCTTTCCTAGAGATTTTTGTGATGACCTTTTTAAAGCCATTTGATTTGATCCTATAAACTTTATACTGGAAATCAACTGTCTTAAAAAAATACCTAACTTCCAAAAGAGGGATCTATTGTCACAAATGAAGATCACGAATTGGCTCAATGAAGAAATAAATGTTGGGTTTCATCTATACATAATTAGATTATACTGAATCAAGAATATAAAATCAAAAGGTGACATTTTAAATTTGGCTTACTTATAGACATATAAGAAATAAAACAGGCTAATAACCTTGAGGTGGGAGATAGTATTTGTATGACTCACTAAATATGGTACTCTCTATGGTCTAATTAAAAGTTATAAACTGAGACCTTCCATGATCTTCCCTCATGTTATACCCTGGATGAGTATGGTGAGAAGCCTTTGAGAGGGGCTGTACATTCTGTTCTGGGCATCAGGAAATATAAGTGTAAACACACATGCATGAATCCAATTACATACACATAAGGTTTCAAGGGCACAAACACAATTACTTACTTTTTAGGTTTTCTTTGTTATAATCTGAAGGGGAAAGGATAAAAATTTGTTTTAAGTGAGCATCCAGATATCTCACATATTTTGTGAGAGAGTGCTAAGAAATGCAAGTTCTCTTTCAGCTTTTTAATATACAACTGGAAAACATTCTTTGCATTTGAATGTGAAAGAATTGGGTCTTTGAAATTAAACCAGCTGTTAGGGATAACAACATAGTTCCTTACAAACAAAGTTCATTAAAGCAACATGAAGCAATTCAATTTTGTTTTGTGAGATCAGCATTTTCAAACATGTGTCTTATTTTAGCATGCTTTCTTGGCTAAGAAAAAGGACTTTATTCCTTTATTCCACTCTTCTGACAAAATATGAGATGTTTCTTAGCCATTATTCTGCACATTCCAGAAAATGTTACAAGCTCGCATAAGATTCCCTATGAAAGAATCTAAAATGTCAAGCAGTAATTAAAAGTGCTGTTTCATTTATTTTAGAGCAAATGAAATAAATCTTTACACTAATCTGTATAATTAGGATAGCATTAGGATTCTGCTAGTAGGTATCTAAGGAAGGCAGAACTCAAAAAAAAAAATAGAAATGCCTAGAAATATTAGAAGCTTTAAGTTCACACCTTAGTTTCTTCAAAATAGTAAATTTCTCTTAACCTCCAAAGTCTTGGGAGAACTCTGTGTTACCTAGATGTGGCAGTCTGGCACAGGCTATGGGGTCCCAGTGCATGCTGGGAAGCTTGCCGCATTCTGGCACGGACAGCAAATGCATCTCGGATCTGTAGAGTCCTCTGTGGGTCTTCTCTTCCATTGCCAGCCATTCTTTTGCACAGAAGAGCTCCTTTACTGCCAAGCAGTACTCTCTAAAATAGTATATGGAGAACAAAACTTGATGAATCATAACATGCTAAAACAAATTTGTGGCAGAGCCTAAATTCTGTGTTTTCAAGACATCACCATAGTAAATTGTCTGTTCTTGAAAAAAGCATGTTTATGAAAGAAACTTTTTACTGTAAATAATATGAGACTTCATGAAATCTAGTGTACTGTCCCGTGAGATGAAATGCTATCTCGTTTTGTTGTGAAACGCAATTAATGCTGGTCTAGGGGGAAAAAATGTCAAATTTAAAACGTATTAGATTGGGAATCTCTGATATGTCTTCTCCCAACTTCATATTCAAATAACAACACAGGTAGAGGAAAAAGGTATACAGAGTTTAAAAAGCACACCTACTGAAAGTCAGGATCATTGTCAATCAGTTTCCAGCTTGGAAGATTTTTCTATGATCTTGGGGCTAATGGCTAGGGCTTGAGGAACATAGTCTGGGCCTCTGTGTGCTTTGCTTTGTCCTCTGAAACAGAACAGCACCACCTCCCTGGCAGTTTATAGGAGGGCATGTGGGTCCTTACTCAGCCCTTACTTTGAGGCACAGGATCCTGTCCCATTGCTCTGCGTGCTTCCATGTGAGAAAGCCAGAGTAATATCTGTTTGAATATGAAGCTGTTATGCTCATCTACATGTTTTATTATGAGTGAAGGGGCTGAAGAAACACTAATTGGACTACTACTTGGAATTTTGCAGATTAGTATTTGTTTAAGCCTGACAGAAAATAGGACAAACTGCATAGGAGAAACCTGGCTAATTTCAAATTAAGGTATTTGGGGTTAATAATAAGAGGAAATTAAAGATAATTAAATAAATTAAACATAATAATAGCAGATGTCCTTTATTCAGTATCTGAAGGATTCAGAGAGGAGGAAATTGTGAGTGTGTGTGTGTGTGTATACACATATATATATGCCACAATGGTGTCTTTTTTAATACTTGTTCCCACACTCCTGCTTCCCTAACTTGCCAATATGTGCTAATTGAGCATGCATAGAATAAAAGGCTATGCATATGAATGTGATGAGATGCAAATATATTTTTATATGAAGATAACAATGGGATTTATAGTTCTTGGTGTGTGTGAGGGAGAAGGGAGTATAATGGGGCTTTCGAGACTTCTTAGCAGGTAAAGGACTTGAGGAGAGTTGCTTAGCTTGGTTCCACCCCTGGGTTGTATAAGCACATTTTTTTGCATGCAGACAGCATGGTTAAAGTGTGCAAAAATCAATATGGGACATATGAAAAAAATTCCATACTCCACATTATGCAGAAGAAGCAAATACCTGGGAAATTTTTTTATTCTAAACAGAAGAACACATTAATGAATGGCTTTGGTTTGCTTTGTTTTAATTGCCATGCACTAAAGCATGCCCTCAAGCATGCCCTCTATAGCAGAGCTTTTCACAAGAAAAAACAAATCAAGATGAACTATAGACTGAAAAGTGGGATAAATTGAACATGGAAGTAACTACAGAAAATAGAAACCACAAAAAATAAAACCAACACTTACAATCTTCTTTGAAAATAGAAAAACAAGTGGCACTGCAAGAAATAAACAAATTTGAACTAAATATTCAATTGAATGCAGAAAGAAAGGACCTAACTGAATGCAAGAAAGGCTAAACAGATGAAAATAATGTGTGAAATAACTGATAAGGTGGAGCAAGTAAGAAATTCAAAATCAAATAATTGTGTTTCTCACCAAGAGAATCAGAGCGCATAAAAAATAGAAAATAATCAAAGATGTGGTATAAGAAAACATTTTTAACGTGAAAAGGGCACAATGTTTAGGGCATATTACCCATTTTTTTATATTATTTATGTTACATGAAAGAAAACAATGAAAATAAATCTATCCCCAAGTGAATTTTACAATTATTTTGAATCTCAGTGATTAAAGAAATAATCTTTCCACAATCTGGAGAGAGGAAAATGTTCCTTACAAAGGAACAAAAGTCAGGATTGCTTTCTTCTTCCTCTTTATTACGACATGGCCAGAAAATAATTGGTCAGAGTCCATAGTATTTGAGGAGAAGTAACACAAGTGAGGAGAACTAACACAAAAGCTAACACTTGTGTTAACACAGACCTAAATACCCAGTCAAAAACACATATGTACAATGACAGAATTTTTTTTTTTACATGTGAAAAACACCTACTCCAGTTGAATGAGAGATGAGTAAAGAAGAGATGGATGAACAAGAAGTGAATTTAAATTAGGAATTTAAGAAAAAGAAATATTTTATTTGAAACGAATGACAATGAGTATCAATGATAAGTAACATAGTAAGCTCCTCCAAGAATCTACTTATATATGATTATGAAATCAAATGTAAAAGCTAAGAATAATGTTCCAAAAATTGAGCATATGCAAATAAAATATAATTGAACAATAGAAATATGGTTTATAATTTCAAATAAAGTTTCAAAGAACAAGTGTGGGAGATTCAGTACAATTATGCTAACTTAATTAGGTCTACCCTGAACACCTTATTTTTAAAGTTACAACTTTCTCCTCTCCCTTTGTTATTCCTGGTCTTCCTTAAAGCATTCCTTTTTTCTTTTTCCATGACATTTAACACCTTCTAAAGTTATATGTAAGTTGTTTATTATGTTCATTAATATATCCCAAATGCCCAGTGTAGTACTTGGAGCCCAGAAGGAGATCAATAAATATTTGTTGGACAAATAAAATTCCATGCCATTCATGAAAAGAGGCACACATCATTGAATGACTGCAAAAGTAATTATGGTTCTTGCCATTACTTTTAATGGAAAAAAACACAATTACTTTTGTACCAACCTAATAATTAGAAAACCATGAGTGATAGCATGCTTTTAAAAATCTCACAAGCAAGTAGAAGTAGAATATAAAATGGTTGACAACTTCTGAACTATTTTGATGAATAAAGGCAAACAGAGACTTTTTCAAAAGGTATAACAGAAAAATGAAGATCAAACTTACCAGTTATCAGCAGTAAATTCAATTTTAGTTTAATATTTATTGGTGCAAAAAGCACCAGTCAGAATTGCAAGAAAACATTTTTAGAAACACAATTATTGTGAAAATTTTGATAAACTATTGGATCAAATAGATAATACTCATCTAAGAGCAGAAAGGATTGAACATAAATGTATGAATTTTGTATGTTAATGGAAGAGACTAAGTCTTTAAAAATGCCCATTTTTATTATTAATTATATATCAGAGAAAAAACCTCTATAAAATATTAAAATGTAAAAATTTTTAGATTATATTTTCTTACTTCAATGGGAACAAAATGTTTGATGATGAGGATTTTTAAATATAACATTTTTCCAATAAAACTACTTATTTAAATAATTTAAATAACAATGGGAATTAGAAAAAAAATTTAAATGTACACTGCAAATGACAGATTTAGGAAATAATTAACTATGATTTTCTAATAAATTTAAAATTTCAATGAAAAGGATTTTTTTCTTTAAAAAAGGTGAATTATTTTCAATATTAGAACATCTGTGGCTCATGCATATAAACTGATCTGGAACATAAATGTTGGAAAGTTAATAAATGTATTTTGTGCTAGCACACAGATAAAATTTAATTTTAATTCTAGTAAAAATCTCTGAAATTTCAATTAAGAAAGCGTAGAATCTAATTAAGATTTATAGTTTTATATATAAACGATATATAATAATTTATAATTATTTATAGACCATATTTTTCCATCAGAGGAACCACAGACTATCAATCAAAAATCTAATAGAATACTGTAAAGCAGTTGTTACATATAAATATAATAAAATGAAATGGCTTTATTATATAGTAGTAACAACTTGTTAACAAATAAAATGGAAAATAATACACATTTGTTGGCAAGGATTAATGATTTATGATTGATGAGACTTGATTCCTCTCAATAATTAGGAGGTATAATACCAAACAAAATTGAAATAAACTACAAATTGCAGGAATACATTATTTGGTTGATCTTTCGTGTCTAAGGCTGGTATCTGACTTTTTTGTTGTGGTTGATGAGTCAGTCATCTTGAGTGGCCTAACATTTCTACATTAACTTTCCTTTTGATACTGCAGTTGTTCACATGAATTGCTTTATAATTCTTAGGCAGCATGAAGGGGAGCTTGACCCTACCTACTTCTTCACAAAACTATTTCCATCTCAACCACACAAATAAAAGCGGCAATGAAAAGGAACAAACCACTGTTACGTGTAGCAATATGGATTAATATCAAAAACATTATGTTGAACAAAAGAAGTCAGACACAAAGCAGTATATATTATACAATTTCATGAGTATGAGATTCAGGAACAAGCAAAACTAGTTGTATGCTATGGTCAGAGAAATCAGAATGGCGATGCCTTTAGAGATAATGGGAAGTTGACTAGAAATGAGTATAAGAGGGCTGGGCGCGGTGGCTCACGCCTGTAATCTCAGCACTTTGGGAGACCAAGGCAGGTGAATCACCTGAGGTCAGGAGTTCAAGACCAGCCTGACCAACAAGGTGAAACCCCATCTCTACTAAAAATACAAAAATACCTGGTGGCAGATGCCTGTAGTCCCAGCTACTTGGGAGGCTGAGAGAGGAGAATTGCTTGAACCTGGGGACCAAAAAAAAAAAAAAAAAAAGGAAAGAAACGAGCATAAGAGAAATTTATGGGTGGTGAAAACATTCTACATCTTGATCGGGGTAGTGGTTACATTGTTGTATACCTTTGTCAAACTCTGAACTATATGGTTAAAAGGAGCACAGTTTCTTGTATATAAATTATACTTCTATCAACTATCTCAAAAAAGAATACATTTTTAGAAATCTGATTAATATGATCCCAAAAATTACATAGATCAATTCCAAAATGTAAAAATTCTAAAGAAATTAATAGCAGTTTTATTAAAATAAGGAACAAGGGAATTAATTGCATCCCTATGTTTTATGGACATTCTAGCCTTCTGTAATAACTATATTACAATTAATACTCTTGCAACAACAGCAATGACTATAAAACACACCTAGTAATAAATTTAATAAAAAAAAAGAAACAGGTAAGAAAGAAATCATCAAATTTTACTAGCAGGCATAATACAAGATCTACATAAAAGGAATGGCGTACCATACTCCTAATTGAGAATACTCGGTAATGTAAATATAGCTATTTGCCCTAAATTAGTTGTATAAACTTAGCATCATTCTGATCAAATTCTAAATGGTATTTACATGTGGACATTGGCAAAATGTTTCTAAATTTTATATTTAAAAATAATTATATAGTAAGTTATATAATATAATATATAATTATAAATTATATTAATTATATAAGTTATACACTATAATATATAATATAATTATATAACTTATTAATCATATTATTAATATAATTATTATTAATAATAATGTTAAGTTAATATATAATTATAATATATAACTTACATAATTATTTTTAAATATGAAATTTAGAAACATTTTGCCAATGTCAACATGTAATAATTAAAAATAATTATATAGGTCGGGCGCGGTGGCTCACGCTTGTAATCCCAGCACTTTGGGGGGCCGAGGCGGGTGGATCACGAGGTCAGGAGATCGAGACCACGGTGAAACCCCGTCTCTACTAAAAATACAAAAAAATTAGCCAGGTGTGGTGGCGGGCGCTGTAGTCCCAGCTACTCGGAGAGGCTGAGGCAGGAGAATGGTGTGAACCCGGGAGGCGGAGCTTGCAGTGAGCCGAGATTGCTCCACTGCACTCCAGCCTCCGTCTCAAAAATAATAATAATAATAATAATAATTATATGATGAGTAAACAATAATTTTTTTAAAAATGAAAACCTGTGAAATTCATAGCACAAATTGAAATTAATTATAAAGACTCAGTAGTTAAATCCAAAGTCTCTAATGCAAAAATAGAGGAACCATCAATGAAATAGAATTCAGAGTACAGAAATATAGATATAAGTAAGTATAGGTAAACACACACCTCAGTAGTGACCAACTTTCTGGGTTTTAGCAATGAAAGTACTGTGTTCTTTTTTTATGCAGTGGAGTCTTGTGGGTTTTGTAATCAGAAAACCACAATGGCTGTCACACACGCAGAGAATTTTTCTAATCTAATTATTATTTCTCTCAAGCACCTGTCCATGGTGTTGAGCTGATTTGCCTGAGTGTCACTGTGTAAGTATGATAACTATTCCGTGGTCACCACAAATTATGTTAGTAGTACTAAAGGAAAAGCTGATAGAACCTACTGTCACTTTATTTTGCTGGTTACATGCTGTTTATTATACACGTGCTACTTTCTAGCAAAAGGATTTTCACTGTTGACCAGTACATCAAATAAACAATTTTGGAGAATCCTATAAAGAAGCCCAAGAAAGAGAAATCTAAACTAAATAAGTGATAATTAACAGAGGCACTATTTTTTCAAATAACTGCAAGGACCGTTGAAATAGCATCAGTATTTCTTAAGTTCTATTAAAACAAATTTTACTGCCTCTCACCCACTCTTCCCATTTTTTTTTGCAGTAATTTTACTTTTTCTTTCCTTCTCTTTCTCCTTCTTATTCTGTCAATGCTGAAGTCCCTGGAGATTTTTAGATGACATGCCTGATCACAATACAATCTTCTTAGATTAATAAACAAATCATATTACTCGTATAGTGTCTCCAAACCCTCAAACTTTGCAGTAAATTGAGGAATACAGAACTCTAATTTAATGGCCATACTGTTGTTATTGTATGCTAAATAGAGAGTGTCCTCAAATTATTGCAATATTTAAATAGTTTCTGGTTTTATCAAAATAGAAGTGGAAATGTGCTGTGTTGGTTGTTGTCATGGGGTTTCCTCAACAGAAAATTTAGGAATAACAATGTCTATCTAGTTTCTGACATATTCCATGAGTGTGATTTTTCCTTTAATCCTCTCAATTCTACTGTGCAGATGAGGAAACTGAAGTTTAGCCAAGACCACACACATCGAGAAAGCAGAACTAACAGTATTTGAACTTTGTTCTATTTAGCTCAAAAACTAGATTGATTCTTTTTTTTCTACATAAGAAGTAATTAAAGATGAAGATAATTCTATTGAACATAAATTTATCAATTTCAATATTTAAAAAGTATGGGAGTTTAACAAAGTATCTATTTATAATCTAATTCCCTCCTATAACCACCCAAATGAGGCAACAGCATCGGAACTTAGTACAGAACATCCATTTTGGATGGAATGTACTTTAACATTCAGAGATGCTTGGCATGATCTCATTTATTGACAAATAACGTACAGTTTTTATTTTCTCTATCTTGGCTTACTAATGAGGTCCACGTTTAAGATTTCTCCTTTCATCTGATAGAAATCCGGGATATTTATGGATATGATAATAATGTGAACAATAACAAGAGTAATGGAATATTATACCATTTATGACATTTTCTAGAGGTTCTAAGTACTTATATTTTAGGTTATCTTCAGTGATTTACATGGTAGAAATTTTGTCTGATTAATTACCTCCTACCTGTTTCTTTGTTTGAGACGGAGTCTCAACACTCAGGCTGGAGTGCAGTGGTGCAATCCTGGCTCACTGCAACCTCTGCCTCCCCGGTTCAAGTGATTCTCCTGCCTCAGCCTCCCAAGTAGCTGGGATTACAAGTGCGCCACCACACCCGGCTAATTTTTGTATTTTTAGTAGAGACGGGGTTTCACCATGTTGGCCAGGCTGGTGTTGAACTCCTGACCTCAAGTGATCCACCCACCTCGGCCTCCCAAAGTGCTGGGATTACAGGCATGAGCCACTGCACCCAGGCATTACCTCCTATTTTGGATGAAAACCAGCTTTTCCTTTTACTGTTGCACATTACAACATTTTTCAAAAACTCTTTCTGTTGTGCAGATAGAAAAATGGAATTTTTCCTTTGACTTATTTTTGAGATTTTACCTGCAAATGGGAATAGGAGTAGGCACTACTCCAGGACTGCACTCCTGGAAGATGTGGTTACACAACAAAGCCTCAGCAGCTGGCCGGCAGACTGGGCTCACTACTTTCAGTTCATTCCAGGCCGTGTGGACCAGTAGCTCTTGGGCCTCCTCAGGGTCCGCATAGGAGGTGTTGAGAAAAACAAGAGCATCTTTTGCCAGGACTGCATTACACACCTCCCCTCTGTACTGGGCGCAGTAGCCTTTGTTATCTTTCTGTGGTTTACTGAAAGAAGAAATGGACAACATTTCTAATCACATGCTATTTCTTGGCATTCATTCTGCTTTTCTTTTCTTTCTTTTTTTTTTTTTTTTTTTTGGTTTTCACATCTGTGTCACAGAAATAGGAGAAAATTGTACTAGCAAATTGGTTGACATGTTCCATTTGAATATTGTCTTCATTTCCAGCTGCAATTATATCATCTCTAGCTACTCCACAGGGCTATTGAGAAGGCCAAATGTGATGATAGATGGTGGAAAGCTTTGGGAACTCTCAAGGACTGAATAGATTTGGGTATTTTTATTATTTTACATTATAAATAGAATCCGACTACTCTTAGTTAATAAGCTGATATAAGCAAAGATGCATCTGGAAGACATTTCATCATGATGGTTAACAAATAATTGAGCATAATAACAATTGCTCTCAGCTAAAAAGTTTGCAGCTTTAAGAACATAGTTTATTTATGCGTTATGATAGTTTACCTTAATTTTTGACAACATATACGTCTTTGCAACACCTTCCATACTCAGATTCTCTCACTCACACATCTTCCCAGAATTCCATTAAAGAAAAAGAAAGTGATGTAGGGAGGAGAAAGCAGAAATATGGCTTCCAGAGGAGCCAAGTAGCACCTTCAGCTTTGCTGTTTTCTCATCATGTCTCATCACATGGAAAGTCAACCAGTCACCCAGTGCCTCACTGATCTATTCTGTTGAGTGATATAAGTAATTACTCTGAACTTGGATTATTGTGTGTTAATGGGCCATATATCAGAGAGAAACCTGTAAATGCTAGTGCTAGCACAAACACAGGATTAAAAACTCATCTGCTATAATAACTGAAGACAATTGGGAGAATGGAAAATGCTGCTGGTACTCTCTTCACACATCTACTTGTTCCCTTAATGTAATGCTGGGAATTATAACAACGCATATACTCACCTGACAAACATATTGAATACTTATTATGTGTAGGCACTGTGATGGTCTCAGTATATTCTTATGCCTTCTATCAGATCTTCCATAGTGTTAGTAATGAAAGAAAACTCTTAAGTTGTATTCTCATTTAGATTTGTACAACTATTGAATTTAGTTTTTCATTGTCTTTATATAAAGAATTTAAAGTAAGAAAATTAAACAAATTAGAATTTGTGTCAAATTTTAAAATTGTTACATGACCCCAGTTGAATTTAAAAAATTGATACTATAATTACATACCATCACTGGCAGGTCTTTAAAGCAAATTCATTAGAACGAGATATAATACATTCAGGTAAAACAATGAACTTCAAAGAAACACAGCTATACTTTAAAACAATATTTTGTAGTATACAGTCTTCCTTTAATTCATACTGGCCTTTTTCTAATTAGCCAACATGATTTTTACTGTATCCCTTTGTTTGTTGGGGATATTTAAAATGAAGGCCTTGAATAAGAAAGCACAAAACTCCATGAAAACTTTCTCAAGGTAAAGGGGAGAAAACCCCCAGAGAAAATTAAACAGAAATAAGGATGCTGTTGTTGAGGCTCAGTAAACGACACCCCAAAGTGAAGGCCTAAGAAGCAGCCTCAGAAACAGACCTTCTGCCCTCCTGTCTCTCCTCTCTCTCCTCTCTTTCTTCCCTGAGGCAAACCTTAGTCACTAGAATCCCTCTTCTCCGAGGCAGATCATAGACACCAGAACGCCTTTTCCTCAAGGCCAGCCATAAAACCTAAACATTTACTCTACCCACCCCCAGGTTTTCTGTGTAACACCTGGACATAAAGAAATTCAGACCCTCATTCCAGAGGGATCCTACCTCTTGCCTGGGAGGAGGGAGTGCTGCTCAGAGGGGCTGAGAAAAATCTGAACAGGCAGGATGCGCTAGTTTCCCCACTCAGCCTGTTAGCATTAGATCATACCCTTTGTGTCTAATCATATTTCTACACAGCTGTTCATACTTCATTGAACCTAAGCATAAAAATGGATTGCTTTGGCTGAGTGTGGTGGCTCACACCTGTAATCCCAGCACTTTGGGAGGCCAAGGTGGGTGGATCACCTGAGGTCAGGAGTTTGAGACCAGCCTGGCCGACATGGAGAAACCCAGTCTCTACTAAAAATATAAAAATTAGCCGGGTGTGGTGGCAGACATCTGTAATCCCAGCTACTCGGGGGGCTGAGGCAGGAGAATCACTTGAATCTGGGAGGCAGAGGTTGCAGTGAGCTGAGATTGCACCTCTGCACTCCAGCCTGGGTGACAGAGTGAGACTCTGTGTCAAAAAAAAAAAAAAAAGGATTGCTTTCCCTGTACCTGGAGTCTTCATTCTGAAGGGTCCCATGTTGTGTAAAACTGTGATCAAACACATTTGTTATGCTCTTCTCTTGTTAACCAGTCATTGTTATATAGGTGTCAGCCATGACTGTTAGGATGGGAAGGAAAGGAATTAAAACCCAACCAGCTTCTACACTGTGCTTTAAGAAACTATATAATAAGGAGTAACCAGAAATATCTCAAACTGGTTTACAAAATGGTCTCACACGTTGATGTAATATCTTGGTATAAAGGGGGATGAATAAGAGCATGTGTGACCCTTTACACTTAATAGAAAAAACTCCACCATGTAAAAATTAAATATTTCTCAGTGATTCTGAGCTGAGAATTATTCATGCAGGTTTTGCTGTCATGTGTTAACTATTCAATGATGCTGTTGCTCATTTTCCATGAGTTTTTAAAAATAATAGACATTCATGACATTTCCTTTAATTATACATCAAAACACACTTTTTAAAGAAATTGGAAACTAAGAAAAAGTACACAAAAGAAAAATTAATGAAAATAGCTTCAGAGATAAGGACTACTAACAACTAACAATGAACCCCTCTGTCTGAATTTCTGCTAGTATTGAATCCTCATTAGTTTTACAGCATTAAGTATATAATGCAAAATAAAAATGAAAAAGAAAAAAAGACAATAGGTTTTGAATAGAAATGAGAAGATCTTGGTTTTAATTTTGCTTTTTCTTCCTAACAGCTTGATGACCACTAGCCTATACAAACCCTTTATGTGCTGGGAAAAAATATACACATACAAAGTATATGATTATTATTAGTTTGCTACATTTCATTTCTATGATGTTCCTGGAATGATTAAGGACCTAGCTTTGGTATTATATCGGTGCTTGGATTAGCTCTAAAAGGTAAGGCACACACAAGGCCGACTATCTACCTATCTATCTATCTATCTATCTATCTATCTATCTATCTATCTATGTTTATATATATCTGAATTTGTTTATCTATCAACTACCTATAGTTTCAGTGTTTCAACCACTTCCTTTTCCTCTCCTCTTGTGCAGAAATATAAGCCTTAAATTTTACACAGTGATCAAATTTTAGATGCAAGACACAGAGGCCAATTGGGACATTTTGTCCCTCAACCCCCAAAATCTATCACTTCAAATATTTTTAAAAGGAGCTCACGGCAAGAACTGGGGAATGAGATAAATGCAAGTAATTTCCATTGGTGTCTTCTGTTGTCTTTTATAAGTGACAAGACTCCCCCATGTCCAGCTAAAGTTGTGTTTCTTTGCCTGCAGTTCGTGGGACTGCTGATGGGGCAACACTAGAAGCAGCTGGCCCTGTTGCTCATTAGAACAGTTTGACAGAGGTCGCAGGGATCCGTTCACAGAATGCTGGTTATTTCAGAATGATCAGTCAGACTAGCTTCTAAAAACGCTAGTTAATATTGCACGTGGAGCCACTCCCTCTCCTGCCTCCTTACAATATAAACTCAGTTGACTTCCCTTTCAGTGAAGTTCCCTTTCTTGTAGAGGTAATAATGAATATTTGATCTCAGATCTCCTGTTCAACTTCTTTTATAACAGACAACCCTATGTGGTCAAAGGGAGTAGGTAAAGAATTCTCACTGCACCTCTTACTCCTATTTCTCTCTACTTTGAAATGTATGAATCACATTCAATAGAACATTTTAAAATGTTATCTTCAAGTTTCTCTGAGGGAGATGTCTACTCCCTTCGAATACATAATACTTTGTCCCAAGGGTATTCCAGATGACCAGCCATGGCATGTTTGCGTTATGACAATCCCACGACTCTAGTGGAAACTCCACACCTTACTTCCCTCCCTCCCTAGCACAGGCAAACTTGACAGCTGTACCTCTCCTCTGCTTCAGACAAATCTTCCCTTTTTTAGCAACTGCCTTACCTCTCCTTGAGCATTCCCAACAGAGGTAATGACAGATTCTGTGCTACTTCCAACCTTCAAAGCAAACGAGAACTGTTTCTGTTCTTTCGTGTCTAGTGTCTTTGTATATGATTTATTCTCCAATGCAGGGGTCAGCAAGTACAACCCACAGGACAAATTTGGCCTGCTGTCTGTTTTTTCAGAAGGAGAGTTATTAAGTGGCACTTTTATTAATTTTAGTTTAGATAAACTTTATTCTGCTAAGGTAGTAGCTCCAAAATCATTAATAAAAATTATTAAAGCAACATTTAGATTAAAAAATGGACTAAGAATTTTTTTCTTTTTTTTGAACTAAGAATTTTTGACACCACGTTAACACATTGGAATGCAGTCAATTATGACAAATCACTATCCCATATACTTAAAACTGGTTTAATTTTTCATATAATGTGTATCATGATTTTCACTGCTTTTCCGAGCAATATATACATCCAAATGGTTATTCCTTAAGACTTTTTTAACAGTAAAACTTTCTTTAAAAAGTGTTTTTAGCTTAAAAAAAAACTGTATTTTTTTATTGTGTACTACATGATGTTTTAAAACATGTACGCATTGTGGGATGACTAAATTGAGCTAATTAACAAATGCATTACCTCACATACTTACCATTTTCTTATGAGAACACTTACGATCTATTCTCAGTGATTGTCAAGAATACAATACATTGTTATTAATGACAGTCACTGTATTGTACTCCAAATCTCTTGAACTTATTTTTGCTAGCTAACCAAAATTTTGTATCCTGCTGCCTGTTTTTAAACGTAGCCTATGTGCTAAGAATGCTGTCTTAAAATTAATTACACTCCATAGAGTTTTATGAAGATCAATAAAACACTGTAAGTTGCAAAAGGTTATATTGCAAGGGATACCTTCTTACATATAGGTTAGAGCTATAAGGGAGAGTTTGGCAGTTCTGGGTTCCATTTCTAACTTTATCATTTACTAGCTGTGTAAGCCACTTGAACTCTCCAGTTCAAAGAAACTTTCTTAGGTTTTTTTTTTTTCTGTAAAATAGAGATAACAGTAATACCTATTCCATGGGGATGTCTTGAAGATAAATTTAAATAATGCATGTGAAGCTCAGCACAGTGCCTGATCCATAGTAAGTATTCAATAGAGGTTACCTGTCTTTCACTTCATCATACTTACTAAAAGGGTTAGAAAATAGAAAGTTTCTAAAATGTTACAGTGCTCAGCAAATAGTAAACACTCAATAAATGGCATGTCAAATAACAAAAACAAAACACACTCCACTGTACTCCAGCCTGGGCAACACAAGACCCTCTCACAAACAAAAACAAATGAAATCCCTACAAAACAAAACATTGGAAACACTGGTACAATAACAGTTTCTTACCTCCATTCTATTAACAGGAAAGGAAGTTCCCACAGGAAGTCAAATTAAGGGGGAAAAGAAAGAACGTTAGTACATTTTCATCTTATGCTTTGGATGAGATTGTTTTGATACTACTGATCTCTAAGTTTCTGAAAAGTTTTCCGCTTCTGCTGGGAGGCCAGATGCTGCATTAATGGGCAGATTCAGAGGAAATGAAGAAAATATTGAGTATCTTTAGGAAGCAGGTTCTTTTCAAACTGAGTCAATCATGGGTAACATCTACCAAGGCAATATCTAAGCTCAGAATTTCCCGCCATTAGCTACCCAGGGACTTTACATTAAGAAAGCAAGATGCGGAGGTTAACAGAGAAGATGCATAAAGCAGACTTAGAGGGAAAAAGAAATAGAAAAAGAAGAAGGAGAAGGAGAAAAGAAAAGAACATGCAGAAGAGAGAGGGTAGAAGAGAAAGTAGAAAGTAGGCAATGGTTGTTCTCATAGACCTGGCTGCCTCAGGGGTGTGTGCCCTGGGTAGCTGTATGGCATTTGCACTCAGAAGGGCCTCGGGCTTAATTTAATGTTCTGCTGTCCGTACCTTGAAATCCTTACTGTTTTTTGAACACCTAGCCCTGCAAATTATGTAGCTGCCCATGCTCACGGATGTAAAAACTCAGGGCTCTGAGGAAACTGTGCCTCTCTCCTCTGTTGGTATGTGATTCCCAGGACAAACGGCCCCAACTCAGACTCTCTCAAGGCATGAGAATCCCGGCAAGGGTGTGATATAACCAGCATTTCTGAATTACTCCATTTTCTTTCTTGTAAATTAAAAACTTCACACTCTTTACCAAGTGCTTTATGGTTACTTCGTCCTGTCCTCGCAACCCTCATTATGAAAATAAACAGTAAAATATATGCTTTGTCTAATACCAATTTGCCATATTAAAATTTCTCCTAATGTTGAGGTGTAACTCCGTTTTGAAGGTTTTAGATCCATTTGGGTGTTATTTTTGGGGGGATTTTTAAGGGATGTAACATGAATTTCTCTGAGAGGTCAATCTTCTTAAAATACAATGAGCTTGTATTTCTAATCATTCTCTTTTAGATTTGTGAGGGTTGGTAACTACAAGGTTTTTATAACTTTGAGTGTATGACTTTTTTGAATCTTTGTGAGCTTTTTATTCAATGATTCTGAAGAATATTTTAACTTTGATTTTAGGTTCGGGGGTACATATTCGGATTTGTTATGTAGGTAAACTTGTGACTCGGGAGTTTGGTGTATAGATTATTTCATCACCTGTGTACTAAGCATAGTGCCCGAAAGTTGTTCTATTTTTTTTTTTTCCTAATCTCCTTTCTCCAACCCTCTACCCTCAAGTAGATCCCAGTGTCTGTTGTTCCCCTCTTTCTGTCCATGTGTTCTCATTATTTAGCTCCCACTTATAAGTGGGAACATGCAGTATTTAGTTTTCTGTTCCTGCATTAGTTTGCTAAGGATAGTGGCCTCCAGTTCCATACATGTTCCTGCAAATGACATGATCTTATTATTTTTTATGACCACATAGTATTCCATGGTGTATATGTGCCATATTTTCTTTGTCCAATCTGTCATTGATAGGCATTTAGGTTGATTCCACATCTTTGCTATTAAGAATAGTGCTGCAACGAACATTTGCATGCATGTGTCTTTGTGGTAGACTGATTTATATTCCTTTGAATATATGCTCAGAGTGGGATTGCCGGGTCTAATGGTAGTTCTGTTTCCAGTTATCTTAGGACTTACCACGCTGCTTTCCACAGTGGTTGAACTAATTTACACCACCAGCAGCAGTGTATAAGAGTTCCCTTTTCTCAGCAACCTCGCCAGTATCTGTTATTTTTTTACTTTCTATTTCTTTTGAGGCAGAGTCTCACTGTGTTGCCCAGGAGGGAGTGCAGTGGCATGATTTTGGCTCACTGCAGCCTCCACCTCCCGGGTTCAAGTGATTTTCCTGCCTCAGCCTCCCAAGTAGCTGGGATTATAGGCATGTGCCACCACACCTGGCTAACTTTTGGATTTCTAGTAGAGACGAGGTTTTACCATGTTGTCCAGGCCGGTCTCAAACAGTATGTGTTATTTTTTGACTTTTGAATAATAGCCACTTTAACTGGAGTGACCTGGTATCTCATTGTGGTTTTGATTTGCATTTCTCTAATGATTAGTGATATTGAGCATTTTTTCATATGCTTGTTGGCTGCATGACACTTTTCAAAAGTGTCTGTTTATGTCCTTTGCTCACTTTTAAATGAGGTTGTTTTTTTGCTTGTATGTATGATTTCCTTGTAGATTCTGAATATTAGACCTTTGTCAGATGTATGATTTGTAAATATTTTCCCCATTCTATAAGTTGCCTGTTTACTCTGTTGATAGTTTCTTTTGCTATGCAGAAGCTCTTAAGTTTAATTAAGTTCCATTTGTCAGATTTTGCTTTGGCTACAATTGCTTTTGGCATTTTCATCATGAAATCTTTGCCAGTTCCTATGTCCAAAATGGTATTTCCTAAGTTATCTTTTGGGTTTACCATTTTAGGTTTTACATTTAGGTCTATAGTCCATCTTGAGTTGATTTTTGTATATGCTGTAAGGAAGGGATCCAGCTTCAATCTTCTGCACATGGCTAGCCAGCTATCACAGCACCATTTATTAAATAGGGATTATTTCCCCATTGCTTGTTTTTGCCAGCTTTGCCTAAGACTAGATGGTTGTAAGTGTGTGGTTTTATTTCTGAGCTGTCTACTCTCTTCCAGTGGTCGATGTGTCTGTTTTTGTACCAGTACCGTGCTGTTTTGGTTACTGTAGCCCTGTAGTATAGTTTGAAGTCAGAGAGCGTGATTCCTCCAGCTTTGTTCTTTTTGTTTAGGGTTGCCTTGGCTGTTTGGGCCCTTTTTTCATTCTATATGAATTTTAGAATAATTTTTTTCTAGTTCTGTGAAGAATGTCGTTGGTTGATAGCAATAGCATTGAATCTATAAATTGCTTTAGGCACATTGAGCAGTGTTTTGTAATTCTTATTGCAGAGATCTTTCACCTCCCTGGTTAGCTGTATTCCTAGGTATTTATTCTTTTATGGCAATTGTGAATGGGATTGTGTTTCTGATTTGGCTTGGTGATTGTTGGTATATAGGAATTTACTGATTTTTGTACGTTAATTTTGTACCTGAAACTTTGCTGATGTTGCTTAACAGCTCAAGGAGCTTTTGGGCAGAGACTATGGGGTTTTCTAGATATAGAATCATGTTACCTGCAAACAGGGATACTTTGAGTTCCCCTCTTCCTATTTGGATGCCTTTTATTTCTTTCCCTTGTCTGATTGCTATGGCCAGGGCTTCTAATACTATGTTGAATAGGAGTGGTGAGAGTGGGCCTCCTTGTCTTATTCTGGTTTTCAAGGGGAATACTTCCAGCTTTTGCCCATTCAGTATGTTGGCTCTGTGAAACCAGTTTCTTTACTTCAGCAGAGCTTTATCAGGTTTTGGCAGAATGGAAAAGTCGTCATAGATGGTATTAATTTGTTAACACTCCAGTGGCATTTTGAAAACTGTTTTTCAAAATTTTGTGATTCTTACTATAAATTCATTTGGAAATGATGCATCATTTTGCATTTTAAAACTTTATCAATTAGGGCCAGGCGTGGTGGCTCATGCCTATAATTCCAGCACTTTGGGAGGCCCAGGCAGGAGGATCATTTGAGCCCAGGAATTCAAGACCAGTCTGAGCAACATGGTGAAAGTCCTTCTTTACAAAAAAAATACAAAAATTAGCTGGGCATTATGGCACACACCTGTAGTCCCAGCTACTTGAGAGGCTATGGCAGGAGGATCACTTGAGCTCAGGCAGAGGTTGCAATGAGCCGAGATCACACACCACTGCACTCCAACTTGGGAGGAAGAGAGAGAGAGAGAGACTCTGTCTCAAAACAAAACAAAATAAAACCTTTATCAATTAGATATCTTGATAAATAACATGGAATGGTGATCAAAAGAGGGACCCATTTTTCTTTATTCTTTTAAAATACGAATACCTCACTAAACGGAAATGAGCTCTGAGAGTATGCTAATTTGGTTAATGCATACGTGTATCTATATATATACATATACATATACATACATGTAGAGTTCATAGACTCATAATAAAGGAAAGTAGCAAGGAGGCAATAATAATCAAAAGATTCATTTTTTAATGGAATAAATTTCATTCCACTAAATATTTTTAGCAGAAATTCAAAATTGTAAAGAAATAGACTTTTTTTTGACAGATTGGCTAAAGAATAATGCAAGTGTTCAAAATGACTGGAACAGAAAAAGACAGTCACAACAATATGTAACAATCTCATGATTCCCTATATGTGATAAAGTATTTGCAATACAAAAATAAGTCATAAATAGCCATATTATTTGGTAAATCAATCTTTCTTTCTTTCTTTCTTTCTTTCTTTCTTTCTTTCTTTCTTTCTTTCTTTTTCGAGACAGAGTCTCACTCTGTTGCCCAGGCTGGAGCTCAGTGGCACAATCTTGGCTCACTGCAGCGTTTGCCTCCTGGGTTCAAGCGATTATCCTGCTTCAGCCTCCTGAGTAGCTGGGACTACAGGCACCTGCCACCCTGCCTGGCTAATTTTTGTATTTTTAGTAGAGATAGGGTATCACCATGTTGGCCAGGCTAGTGTCTAACTCCCGACCTCAAATTATCCACCTGCCTGGGCCTCCCAAAGTGCTGGGATACAGGCATGAGCCACTGTGTCCGGCCAATATTTCATTTTTAATTCTGAATTTTCAACATTAGATGCAATAGTCCTCAGGCTGACTGAAATTGAGTTAAGTGAGTTAAGGCAAACTGGTTTTAGAAGTTCATTCTGGGTGAATTAGTCTATTATAAATGTACTGAATTAATCCCATCAAAACACCAGTATTTTCATTTCAACTACTCACAGCATGGACCCCCTTGTATTTATTTATTTTTCCATCAGCAGTTGGCATGCCCTCAAAAAGTAAGACAAATGATTGTAGGAAATATGTAAACACACACACACAGACACACACACGTAGGAAATATGTAAACACACACACAGACACACACACACACACAACTTGACATTTTTCCTTGGAATTTACTAAAAGGCACAATCACCCCAACCTTTGTTGCAATTTGTAGGCCCTATAACCAGACAAATAGCTTTGGTTCTCAGCCTTCAAATAAAGATGAAGTGCATCTCAGCAAATATAAGGGGAAAGGGGATGAGTTATTTCCCTAGATCTTCTGATTCTTGAATGATACAATATAAATGATAACAACACATCTCATAGAATGATTTTTCAACTGCCTAAGAATTAAGAGACTAGGACTCAGAGACAAGGAAAGCGTTTGTTTTGTCTTTTTTTTTTTTTAAATACTATTACTGTCTAAAATGAATTGCAACAATCTGAGGGCAGAGAGAGAGGGTCCAGGAGTGGAGCTCCCCACCATTGGGATGGTAGGGACATGGGACATTCCTGTGTGTTCAGTGGATGCTATGAAGGTAGCTAAGTTACCAAGAAGACTGGACACCAGACAAAGAACCCCAGTCGTAAGCAATTACAGGTTACCTCAATAGGGATTGATATCAAGGACTGGGGATTATGAGAGGTGGAACCAGTAAAGAATCTCCCACATCAGGGCACTGTGCAATACACAGTCTTCTGAAGGACCCTCCAAAGAACCCAAATGTCCTAAGAGACAGTCAGTATTCAGATACCACCTGCAGTAGAGAGACGTTAATAACCCATCAAGGCATTAAAAGCCTGGATGCTGCACCTGCTGGGTTTCAATCCTGGTTCTGCCATTTACTAGCTATGTCAGCCTGGACACCTTTCTGAGCATTAGTTTGCTCATCTGTGAAATAGGGATAATAAAAGTATCCATTTCATTGAGTTGTGGGTGTTAAATAAATTCATATCTATCTATGTATGTATGTATGTATGTATGTATCTATCTATCTATCTATCTATCTATCTATCTATATAGAGAGAGTGCACACTGGGCACTGAGAATGTACCTTGCAATTGTTAGCATTATTATTATTAGTCAGAGAAGCAATAACAATTAACAGAGAAAGAACTAAAACATATTCCATTTAGGAAAACACATTTGCTGCCTTCCTTATAAATTCTCTTCTCCTTAAATATGCCAGAGATGAAGAGGAACAGGAGGAAAGGGAAGAAGGGAAGGGTGTATAACAGTAGCAGACCCATTTTGTCTACTCTCCATATTCCTGAATGAAAGATTGGCTGGCAGTGGAGAGAGTGAAGCAGATGGGGTTTAAATTATGTAAGAGGAGAGTTTTAAACTAAATCAGGCCAGGATTTTAATCTCTAAACATTACCTGGAAATTATGGAATCTGCCTGAAAGTTTGTAAAGGATTTGCTCTCGAGAGGGGCAAGGAGATTCTAAAAAGCATAATTCCTTAGTCCCCAATGGTTGGAGAAAACACCATTTTCTCTGTGTACCTGTCAAGTTTAAATTGTTCAATACACTGGTTACACGTGTAGCCTCAGATCTTTGTTACCTCTCTGGTTCCTATTTATGAGTGATTCAAAGTTGTTCTGCAATTTACAATGCACTTTAAAAACAAACTTTTGATCCAGAGTAGGGTTTTAGCCAATAATAAGCTCTAAAATTTTATCCCTCCCCTAAATGGGTCACTTTGCTTAGGGACAGAAGGCCACATCCTTCTAGCAGTGAGAAAAGCTGGATTTCTTTGTGAAATTTCTTTATACATAAGAACTAACAGACTCTGGAGTGACTATGAAGGAAACATCAAAATGTCTCTAAGATTTGCAGGACTCTAACTGCCAGATAATTTGCTGGACAATAACTAAATCATTATAAATTTTATAACTATTTCCATTCTGAAAAAAATCTAGTAGATTCTTTCTGTTTTGCTGAGATAGGCAGTCTGGGCTATAGGATTGTCATTTTGATCATCTAAGAGATGATGCCAGTGATGTCAACAAATTATAAATTAGAGAGAATTTAAATTTTAGTGAACTGGGCAAGAGGCCTGCAAGAGTCTCTTAATTAAAATGACCAAAGGCTATGAAAGAGAACTCTATGTCACTGCTGAACTCAGGAATGAAGTGCCTTCATGCCCCCAAATCTCATGGCAATTCTGCTATTATACAAATAGAATAGTGGGAAGAAAGACATTGGAACACTGGAAAATTCTTCCAGAGAAAATGGCATATAATTTGGAAGCACGAAGGCAGATTCTAATAGCAGCTGAGCAGGAGGATCTATTGAAAAACAAGGGGGCCAAGGTTATGTAAATGAAAGAGCCCTCATTTTGTAATGTGGAAGGAGGTTCCAAGAGCATGGAGATAAGCCAATGCCAAAGAGAATCCAGCCATAGTACCTGAGAGGAGATAATGAGCTTCTATAGGAAATGTATCCACTTGTATTTTCTTTTCTTTTTGTGGGGGTATGTGGCTAGGAGATGAGGAAGGAGTCCAAGAACCTTGCAACTATAAAGTGCTTTAACCTCAGAATTCAATTTTTAAAAATTCTCAAAATATCCAAACAATATTTGTAGTATTTAAAAATTCTTAAAATATCCACCAACATTGTAGTGTCTTTAAAATTATCTAGAAGTCAGTAAAAACATTGGCTTTCTTCTGAAACAGAACTGTTCTAATATAAGAAAGCTGCCTGAATGTAAAGGGATGCTTACCTTTTATGCCTAACTGCAGAACATCTGGTAGCAATTTAGTGTGGCTACTGGCTGTTACTCATTTATCCTTTTCCCTTTTATTAAAAACAAAAACAAAACAACTTTAATTAATTTAAAACCAGACAAGGCCAGCATGGAATGCCAGGGATGGTGTCTGTTTTGTTGATAAGAGCACTCTCTACCTATGATGGTTGAAGCACTGAGTGGTAAAGCAAATTACGTACTACCGCTCTGTTACCAAGTCTCAAGAATTATCTCCAACATTGGGAGGAAACAGGAGTGTGGCTATCAGACATAAGAAAGAGCATGAAACATGTCAGTACATTCAATCAGCTATACTGATTATGAAATAGAGTTCAAAGTTCCATTTTTTTTTTCTGTAGTAGTGTGAAACATCACCTCTTTTGAAATAAGAAAAATAAAACCATGTGGTCCATCTGGGGAGTTTGGGAGACTCCAGTATTACCACATCAGATTTTTCCCTCCTGCTCAGTTTTGATAATACTACCTGTATTCATGTGACTTTTAAATTTAGTGACCAAAAGGCTCAGACCCTGATGTCGATTCAAAGAAGGGGCAATATAGAAAGCGGGGGTTGTTGGTAGAATGGGGAGTGGCTTACATTAGAGGGGTGTGTGACCATAGGCTCGTCCCTGTACTCTGAGACTGGATAACCATGGGTAGAACCATGGACCTCACTCTCTGAGGAAGGACCTGTTGGTGCCACTGAGAATGGGAAATACAAATATGTATTTTATTTCTCTCTCTTTTTTTTCTTTTCTTTCTTTTTTTTTTTTTTTTTTTTTTTGAGATGGAGTCTCACTCTGTTGCTCAGGCTGGAGTGCGGTGGTGCAGTGGTGCAATTGCAGCTCACTGCAGCCTCCACCTCCCAGGTGCAAGTGATTCTCATGCCTCGGCCTCCCAAGTAGCTGGGATTACAGGCATGTTTCACTATACCTGGCTAATTTTTGTATTTTTTAGTAGAGATGGAGTTTCACCATGTTGCCCAGGCTGGTCTCGAACTCCTGACCTCAGGTGATCTGCCTGCCTCGGACTCCCAAAGTGTTGGGGTTACAGGTGTGAGTCACCACACCTGGCCTATATTTTTCTCTTCTGAATCCCTGTGTCCATTTTGATTGTCTCTGGCTGTTCTAGGACTATGCTCACTATAGGTATCATAGGCTGTCTTGCTTTCTTCCACAGGGCTGAGGGTTCTGATGACAAAGAGAAGCATCTTGCCAAATGCCCAGCATCCTGGCAAGTTTACTTTGCAACTTGAGGCTTGTGGGGTTGTGACTGGAGGGGAAATGCAACTTCCTGGTTCATAGGGAGAGGTTCCAAAAGTTTTTCTGACTCCTTTTGATGACTAGCAGTAAATGTAAATGAGTCAGAAAGAAATATATCACATTTCTAAAACAATGCACAAGGATTTGGGCAGACACATGGAGGGGTTTTGTAAAAATGAAGGCTGATTTTTATTTTTTGTTGTCCTTCAAACACTAGAAATATCATTAGACATAATCCTAAGCATAAGATCAGCTTTTTCCATTTCCAGTTTTCCTGCTGGGAAGAGCAAATAAACAGATGGAGTAGAAATTTCAAAGGGAAACACGAGGAACATGACGGAGAGGGCTGTTAACTACTAGGGGTACTAGTCACATAGGGGAGGATGGAGATGGTTAAATGAGACAGTGGAGTTTGGCACTAAGGAAGCATTGCCAGAATGGCAAAAGAGGCGCCATGTCTGACTCGAAGTTCTGGACTTCCAGCCAGCCTCATCGGATGCCAAGACAGAGGGGCCAAAAGCAGAAATGGAGAAAGCAGATACCATACTTGAGTTCTGGCAGATCTGGGGAGCATAAGGCCATGCTTCTTTCAAATGACCCGGAATGAAAGAGGCTCCAAGGATCCCTTTTTCATCGAAGTAGCCTCATTTCCCTAAAATATCATTCCACGGAGCACCCCAGGGTTGGGAGGTAGTTTCCTCAGTGATTCCAGAGGGAGCTTCATGGGGCTTCTAGCAGGTCTAACTCACAAGAGCAGGTCGAAGAGGAAGAGAAAATGGAAGTTGTCTCATGGGAGTTCAGAAGTCTTATTCAACCACACTCGTGACACACCCTTATTAGCTCTGCCTGGGGAAATTTTGGGAAAACTCAGGGAGTGTCAGGTCCCCTAATAATCAGTGAGAATCAACCAGACAAACAAATTAGGGGTTGGACAAAAGGGTCTTATCCCGGGGAATAACACTAGATGTGTAGCAATTTTTAAATTAATAGACATGTTTCTCATTTATCATATCCACGCTAGACCTTTTTAGTCTTTTCCATTTTTCAGTTTTTGAGTAACAACTCTCATTTCTTTACTTGACTCGGAACATCGTGCAGCACTATAATTCTGTATATCGTCAGATTTTATTGTTGCCTTTGTGGTTCAGAAGAGCAAAGTCCCAGGTCCCAGTTATAGGTTAACCCTCTCCTTATGCTGCCTTCTCTACCTCTACCCAAGTTCCTTGGGTAGCTACTGTAAACATACCCCTGTCCAGAGTGGCTTTAAGCCTCACTTCCAGGGTCCCCAACTTCTCCCCAAACTAAAGCTGACCTCCATCGCACTGCCATTGTCAAGCTCATGAAAAGTCATAGCTGGTTCTAGTCTACACAACCATTATTCCTACGGAGATAACTGCTCTTCATAGGCACTCACCTCTGCTGCTGCAGCAGATTGCAAGCTGCTCTCTGCTGCCACATGCCAATCTTTGCATTGCTCCCACCATCCCTTCCCCCATGCAAATTCCACTGTTATTTTTCCTGGGTGCCATTGCTGATTGTCCTCATCCTCTTTCTGATCTTTCTCAACACTGATATCTAAGATGACCTCTCCCTACACCCTAGTACATGGCGTTCCTGTACTGCCTGTCTCAGACCTATAGGCTCTTTCTACCACTGGAAGATGCCATTTTTTTTTAAGGTTACAGATTTCCCTGTTGGTGTTCTATTTATGGAGTTGGATCAGGCTCTCATTTGGGCTAGGACAGGAATGAGGTCATGATGTTGCTGCATATAGTATGGTGGCAATCATGCCCTCTAATCCTCTCAGCATCTTAAAGATTGTGTTCATGGGATGAATCTCCCCTTGTGTGGAGTAGATATACCCATTTTATTAGGTTCCCCTCAGTGGTTACAGCACTGCCTTCACAACCATCTTTGTACTTATGATGAGTAGGCTCTAAAGATTACTGCACTGAAGGTTTGGGGAGATTCCTGACCACCTGCTCTTCCAGCTTGGTATGCTATGAAAGGGAGGAAAGTAGGGAGATTAAAAATTTGGATATTTTATAGATTTTATAGGTCCCTTTTCTGAACCTGAATCCTAGAATAGAGGTGTATTGATCAATTAAGGAAAAAGCCAAAAGCAAATGGAATTTTTCTAACTTCTTATTTAGGATGCTATAAGAAAAACACCCCACAGGGATCCCTTACTCCGACATGGATGGCAACATTAATGTAAAAATGGTAGCATGACATGGTTGGGCAGACAGCAGAACTGAGTTAGCAAGCCCAAATCTCTTCTGAATTTTGTATGTCTTGAAAGTGATCTAGAAGTTGCTTCAGGCCCCATGAGGAGTACTGAAGGAGCTGAGTTGGAATTCAGCAGGCCAGCCACAGGGTCACAGTAAGGACAGACAGGGAGACCTAGCTGCCGAGGTTGCAGAGCAGAGTGTAGACAAGGGCATGATGAAGGATTTGGCTGAGATGCAGAGGGCTGTGCTGCTCCAAAAGATGTCTCAAAGAGGCTGAGCCTGCCAGGGAGGTCTCCTGGGCCCTAATCAAGCCAAGAGATAAAATCACAAGTTCCTCAGCTGCTGACTTCACTAGAGATCCAAGGTTTGGCAGTGGTGTGGGGGGTGTCCAGAAGACACCACTGCCTAAATACAAATCCTCTTCTCCTTTGCCATCTAGGGAAAGAGAAGGAAGGAAGAATAGGGAGAAAGAGCTCTGGCAGGGGTATCTTTGAGTGACTGAATAATGACCTGAAATGAGACTCTCCTAAGATTAGTAACATTAATATTTTTCTTCTGCCAGTGAAAGTGCAGGTTAAATTAAAGTAGATCAGTTTATTTTCTTGGATTGAGTATTCATATGTAAATGTGATTCTCTCTCTCTCTCCGTTTGTGTATATAAACACACATACACACATATATAAATGTTATATGAATATATATTGATAGATTTTTATAAATATATGTTTATTTAACAGTAGGTCTTCATCAAATGTCAAATAAAACAAAGACAGCAAGACCAGAATAATTCCAGGTAATTCAAAGGCATCAACATTTTTGAGTATTCTATTATTTCCTGGACCTTCTCCTGTTCATATGCTTTGTGTTTATATATTATTGTTTGTCCTGGGCACCTTTCAAAATCAGACACATCTGAACTCATTCTTCTAGCCTACTGCCATTTTCAAGCATTTGCAAACCTCATTTCTATCCTGATTTGTCCTGTGCATCTCTCCTCTTCCCTCTAAACCAATGCGGCTGCTGCTGCTGCTGCTGTTCAGACCTTTATGACTTTTTGAGACACCTGGAAGAGCCTCCTGACAGCTTGCCACACTTCCCAACCTCCTGACACCTCAGCATCTGCTAATTTGCTAGAGGATATATCTATTGCACTTATTTCTTCTAAGTCATTAAATGACTTCTCATCAATGAAATAATATACTAAACCTATGCAGGCTCTTCATAACCTGGCTAGAGCCCATGTTTCAACCTTTGTTTCCGCTTTCCACCTCCCTGCTGTCTCTCTCATGTTCTAGCCTTGACCACTGATTTGCTGTTTTTTGAACAGGTTTGAAAGGTTTGACTTCAACCTAGTCATCTCATATCCACATCTTCTGCTCCAATGATACCTCTTTTCCAAGGATTCCTTGACATCCTACCTCTTTTGTTCTGCTGTTGTATTTTGTGTATGCTTCTGCAATAGAATACAGCCAGTGCCATAATATATGTGACTGACTGACTTCCTCCTAGATTCAGAGTCCCTGGAAGGCAGGACCCATTTTTAAATTAACTTTTCATCTCTTACTCTACCCAACACAATGGGCGTCATCTAGAGTATTTGATAAATGCATGTAAAAGTGCTTTATAAACAGCAAAGTGCTATGTAAATAGTAATTCTTATTACTATTTATATTATATGATTATTATACTATTACTAATCATATGATATTATTATTATTTGTTAAATTGAGTTGAATTTACTTTTAGAAGACTTTTCATTTTCTGGGAGAAATAATTTCCCACCTGTGGAAATGCTAGAATAACTGATATGATGTCTGAAGACATGGTAGGCAGAGATATCACTGGGGGAGAAAGGAGAGGGAGCCTTAATTTTGAAGTCTTCCCTTTCCTTCATAGGCAGTCCCAGAGGGCCAGCCTTGTCCAGTGCTCCTTATCATTTATCTGTGGCTTTTATTCACCTCATATTACAAATCACAGACATTACTGGAAAGTTCCCCATCAGGGAAGATCAAAGAGGTGGCACTGTAATAAGAAACAGCAGGCTGTGGGGAGTTGGCCCTAGGCACAAGCTCTATCCATGCTTGCTTTACATGTCAGGCCAAGCACCTCTCTGCTGACCCTTGAACCATAGGCACGCTATGAATCTAATATGCCTGGCATTTCCTGATACAGGGATTATTTCCATCTCTAGGAATTCTATAAATGTTCTCAGAAGCCTTTGGGACATTTACATTTTAAAAATAAATCTTTAGAACTCAACACAAACATCCTAGAAATCCGTGTGTCAGCCTTTTTCTTGAAAACACCTGTAAGTCCTGCTGTGGCTTGCTGAAGCAGGAAAGGGAAAGACCACAGGGATCATGCTCATAGGTAAAAATGCCCGCAAGAAATAGCCATGCAGAAATTGGCATGACCATGTTGAATATCCGCCAACTTTCTCCATGAGAGCCTTGGGAAGTTTGATCAACCGAGAGAGAGAATGAGGAGTGGGGAAAAAGAAAGGAAATTAAAGAAAAGGAAAAGAGGGAGGGAGGGAAGGGAAGAGGGAGGAAGGAAGGGAGGGAGGGAAGGAGGGAGGAATGAAGGAAGGAAGGAAGGAAAGAAGGGAGGGAAGGAGGGAGGGAGGAAAGAGAAATGGAGAAAAGGAAAAACATAGAAAAACAAAAAGGAAGGAAGGAAGAAGTGAGTTCCTGGAAGCTGTTACCTATCACTTGGGTAGGTATTGAGGATTTAGTTTTTCAGGCAGCAAATCTGCCAAAATCCATATCTAGGTCACCTCTGGAGTATCCCCATGGAGGAGGAAATAGCCCAAATGCAACTGAAATAAGAGATAAAAGAAAAGGGAGATTTTCTCCAACGCTGGATATTGTAGAATAGTATCAACTCTCCCATCTCCTGGAACAATGCAAACGTGAAGGGGCATCCTACCTGCTATGCTGATGGTGGCTGCAGCCTTGGCAGTAGTGAACTTCTCCCCGTGCTTATTGGTAGCTATGCATGTGTAGAGTCCTGGCTTGGTGATAAACAGCTGCAGTCTTGAGTCAATCACTCGGTCTTTCACACTCTCTTGAATGGACCCAGAAGAAACCTGATAGAGTAAAGGAAAATAAAAGATAGAACTCAGTCAAGGGTTTCCTACTATACTATGTCAGTAGATTTGAAGGGAAAAGCATTAAGATTATAATCAAGTGCATGTGGTACACTGCAAAAATAGCCAAAAGATTTTCCCTCCCTATGCCCATGCCCTTGCAATGTGACTTTGTAGCTCTTCCCTCAAGAAGTAGCATTTTTCTCCATAATTTGAATCAGATTAGCCTTGTGATGTGTTTTGGAATGAATGAGCAGAAACTAAAGTTCTTGCACATTGTGGCTTGCTCTCTTGTTTATGGAACCTGGGGCTGCCTATAAACAGGCAAGAACCAGCATGGTAGAAGATGAAATACACATGGCCCGTTTATCCCCACTGCCCCAGGTGGGGACCAACAACAACCATCCAAGGTACGCATAAGGCTATTCTGAATGAACTAGCACCTTTTCAACCTGCTGATCACAGAAACTTGACCAGCCAAGATCAGGCAGTCCTGCCCAGCAGCAAAACCAAATCAGCAAAACCACCCAGTTGAACCACAGACTTGTGAGCACTAATAGTTATTGGTTTAAGTCACTAAGCTTTGGGCTGATTTGTGATACAGCCATAGATAACCAATACGAGGTATGAATTATATACGGTATGGATCCTCCGATATATGTCTTCAGTGTCCTGCAGATGACAGTTAAGTATGAGAGGTTGCAGACTTAAGAACTTATTTTCATAACTCCTGTTCAGTTCCCCATAAATGCATGTCAGATAGGTGGATGGTTATCAGGAAAAATGGTTGTGAAGCCAAGTCTGTCTCTGAGGCATGACATACATAACACATACATAATACCTCAAGGTCATCGAAAACAGCCTTAGTAGGAAAGAGAAGCAGTTTTTAAACTGCCTGACCTCTCTTCTCCTAGACTTCATCCAGGCGTTGAAATAGTTCAGCAAAGAGACCAACACGTTAGGAAGTTCATGCAGGAGGTACTACTTAAACCAGAAAATCAAATGTCCTTAAAGAGCCAAGATGTCAATGCAATATTGACACACAATTAACAGCTTAATTTATACAAATGCATATACATTAGTCAACATTACTTCAACTCTATAGGAAAGATAGCTGCCCAGCACATTTTACAAGGTTGCATAGTTAGAATTTGCATCCTAGTGTGTCTGACACCAAAGCCTATGCTTTTAATCATTATGTTACAGTGCCTTCCCTAGTCCTAGAAGAGAGAACAAATGAGCAGTCGTTAGAAAACAAGAGTAACAATTACCTTAACAAATCAACCAACCATGAACAAAACACGTTATCTGACAAATGTCATGGTTAAGGTGGTGGCATTTTTTTTTTAAATGGTGGTTCTTTTTTCACCGTTTTCTTGAGCGCAAGACCACCTTTTCAATAACTAATCTTTAATTAACACTAAATCTGATGCCAATTTGAGAGAAATTGGAGTGAAATGACAATTAAGGAATCAGTTGGTGTTATGCCTTGACTTTATCTTAAAGGAGTGGAGGTACGTCCCATGTTGGCCTGAGCTTGGCTGCTTGGCTGAAAGAGATTCCTGTGCCCAGTATTAGGGAACGAGGCTAAGAATGAGACATTTTGGAGCCAATTATTTTACTGTATTGCATGAGAGAGGATTTTCACAGTTTGACTAGCCAGGAAGAAGAAAGCTCTGAGGTAAGGCCAGCTTTCTTCCTAGCTGCCAGGTGGCTGGCTATCCCTGGCACCAAGCACTGTGTAGCAATCATGCAGTGAACATTTGTCCAACTAGCTTTTTATTCTTTACCTTCACTACTAGTCTCAATTCTTATGATAAAAACTGGCTTATGTGAGTATCAATTTACCTTAACTGGGAATCTTTCCGGGTCAGATCAAGTATTGTGGCATTTTCCCCAGATAAGCAACCTAGACTCCATGAGAAATTTACGAAGTGAAGAGAAAAATATTTTTAAGAGACATGCACTCAGTCGAGAATTCAAACTAAACTCATCATTATCATATTTACCAGAAGTGCAATGTCTCATTGTATGAGTATCCCAGTTAGATCAAGGGGACTGAAAATATTTGGACTCGCCTGAATTTTAATACAAAGCAACAATGAGAAAAAAAGCTAAAGACCCCAAGCCTCTATGCTCAATCAACAGACTTTGTGTTATTTTGTATTTTATATTTTGTTTATAAATATCTCTTTCCAGTTTACATAAGCAAAAGCAGAACAGTTTGCAAAATCCTTTGCAAAGATAGTTCCCTCCTGCAAGAAGTAGGAATGTGCAATGCCTTAGAGACAACTTTGAAGCAAGGAATCTCCCCAAATGTTGCCCTAAGTCCCACTGTTTTCATGTTCACACCTAAGAAAGTCATTGTTAAACACCTCCTCAAGGTCACTGAAAACATCCTTAGTAGGAAAGAGAAGCAGTTTTTAAACTGCCTGACCTCTCTTCTCCTGGACTTCATCCAGGTGTTGAAATAGTTCAGCAAACAGACCAACATGTTAGGAGGTTCATGCTTGAGTGCGAAGTGGCTCCCGAATGCTTTCCCCCCTGCTTCCAGAGGCCTTGCTTGATTCAGTTTGTGACTCACGCACAGCAGGCCCTGTTAGTCATAGTTTGAATTTGTTTTTCTTTCTTCATGGATCGTTCTGATCAACAGTTTAGTATTTTTGATGATCTGAAAATAAAAACAAATCCCTCTGCCCTCCATTTTGATATTTTTTCACGCCTTAGGTTTCAAAGATCAAAGGGGTGAGTCCAGATTAGTACTGTGAGCTTTTACCAAGGTATGCCTAAGCAAAACAGAGTACTTAATTGAGGTGACTGTGTCTGGTAGTTACAGGAAATACATGATTTTCTCCAAGTCACTCAGGCATATGGACCTGAGGGAGCTGGAGACACAGTTCCCTGCTCTGGGTGTGATGTTCTGTCTTTCTGAGTTAGCCGTAACTATGTGAGGAGATGGACCTGTTAGTTTGCTTGACTATAGTAATCATTTCACTGTATATGTTTATCTAAACATCATGTTTTATACCTTAAATGTATACAATAAAGATCACAATAAAACTTCTTTTTCTAAAAAGAGGCAGTAGGATAGGAAGCTCTAGTATATAGGCATAATAATTCATACCTGACATAATGTGTGTAAAAACCCTTTGAAGGTGATAGAGCAGTTATAGACCCGTGGAGTGCTTCTTAATGTATCATTAATACATTACTAATGCCGTCTTGAGAGAATCTACCCCCAGCTATGGATAATCCGATAATTTTATGATTTGACCTTAGCTAGGGAAGACCTCTCGAAGGTATTCTGGCCTCAATGACCCTGTCTTGCAGATAGTTCCAGCTGGCTGGAAATACCCTGTGGAACTGTTAGAATGTGGCCCAGGGCTGGGTGAGGGGTTCATGCCTGTAATCTCAGCACTTTGGAAGACCAAGGCAGGCAGATCACGAGGTTAGGAGATCAAGACCATCCTGGCTAACACGGTGAAACCCCACCTCTACTAAAAATACTAATGGTGCCATCAAGCCTTTAGCTGGGCTTGATGGCACCTGCCTGTAGTCCCAGCTACTCGAGAGGCTGAGGCAGGAGAATTGCTTGAACCCAGGAGGAGGAGGTTGCAGTGAGCTGAGATCGCGCCACTGCACTCCAGCCTCATGACAGAGCAAGACTCCATCTTGGGGGAAAAAAAAAAAAAGACTGTGGCCCAGTAGGGTTCATGTTTATGCAGTTGTAATAATGTCTGTTTATGAATCATAGAAAAAGGGATAATAAACGAAGAGACATTTCCATAGTTTTTCTGATTAATGTAGCCATAAATATTAGCCTCTTTCAAACTGCATGCTGAATTATTCCACATAAGACTTGTTACATGTAATTATTTTGGTTTACACAGCTAGTAAGATAAAAGGACTTCACAGGTCATATATTTTAAACCAAAACTACTGCCTCTTAAAAATATGTCTAAATATACATATGCCTCCCTTTAAGAAAATTCTAAAAGACAACCTTCAACCTAGGTGATTTGGCTGTTTATTTTATAAAATTCTTCTAATAAGTTAAAATTATTCAACTTCTAAAATATTTTAGAAATTATATTGATTGGACAAAGCAAGAGGGACATGAAAATTTTTTATATTTTTTAGTTGCATGCCAAAATAACAGAGATATTACTGGTATAACTATAAATAAATCTGGTTATAAAAATACAAATAATTTTCTTTTTAAAAAGTAAGCTCTGCTCTTTCCATGCCAAACTACTATTTCCAAGATTGTAAAACAAAAGCAATGTTACTATTCACTCTGAACTTCATCCATGAATTCAGATTTCCATAAAAAATGCTTGGTATTTCCATAGGAGGAAAGCAAGATAGTTTCTAATCACTTTGGGACACGTTGCTGGACTTTCTCCTGCTCTTTGGCTCTAACTGTTCAGGGTTTTGGTTTACTGGCAGGTTCACAGTAGGGGAGAAAGAGAGCACTCACTTCTTTCAGAGTACCCATTGTACTGAGCAGCGTGCTATGGCATTAGTTTACTAACTTGTAGTGAGTGAAGAGCCACAGTTCAAACTGTTTTATTCTGTGCCAAATATCTCCCAGCTCTGCGTTTGTCTTTGTTCATTCCACCAAAAATGATATCAGGACTATAGGATTCTCTGTGTTCTCCTCCATGGGATTTCTGGTTTGCAACTTTTACAACATTAAATGCCTGACATTGCCTCCATGTCCTGTGATTTGCGTCAGTGTGGACAGTCATCTTGATTTCCTTTCAGACTTGGGTAGAATTACCAAGAACTAAACTTGGCTCTAAGAGCAGCACACACTCTCTGACCGTAAGAACTGCGGATGTACTTTTGCTTTCTTCCTGGATGAATGTCACTTCGTTTGTTTTATTCCTGTTTTAGAATCTGAGGTGATAAATCTCTTTTGCCTTTCACTTTTTGTGAGTCACATGTCGAATGAATAAGTTGGGGTCTTAATAAGGCCTCACCTATCTTAGACTATCCTACTCTTGTTATTCCTGAACTTCAACAGAGAATAATTATTTATCTTCCAGTTATAACCTCATATGAATCTTTTGAAAATACTAGAAATTTAAAAAGTATATACCTTTCCATTTTCTTTATTACTATTTTTACATAGACAAATTAGTGAAGTTATATTGTCAGTCTCCCATTTTCATTTTGTTTATTTTTTGAGATGGAGTCTCGCTCTGTTGCCCAGACTGGAGTGCAGTCACGAGATCTTGGCTCACTGCAACCTCCGCCTCCCGGATTCAAGTGATTCTTCTGCCTCAGCCTCCAGAGTAGCTGGGACTACAGGCACGTGCCACCACACCTGGCTAATTTTTTTCTATTTTTAGTAGATACGAGGTATTCACTGTGTTAGCCAGGATGGTCTCGATCCTGACCTCATAATCCTCCCACCTCGGCCTTCAAAAGTGCTGGGATAACAGGAGTGAGCCACTGCGCCTGGCCCAGTCTCCAAATTTTCTTAGGATGTCTTTATACTCCCTTGACAGGCTTAAGATTATAACAGTTTCCACAGAGGAGCGAAAAAACACATTGACAAATAAGAATCAAATTTTAAATGACACTTGAAACGTTCTTAGAGAGGTAAAGAAGAACAGGCACTCCAAGTTACTTTATCGTAACTGGACAAAATTAGAGAACATTAGCCCTGATGTCTCTAATTATACCATTAGAGATCATCTTTGACAGCCACCTGGCGTCTGTGTTAGTGTAGATAGATATGAGAAAATCAGTGTCTGAGTGGTAAATGGACCCCAAAATCACATTAACTAAAGAGGGGCATTTACAACCTCAGTCTTCCAACTCCCCATCTAATTCTCATTCTACCATGCCTCAAGTTACAAGCTGGAAAAGCACGTTCATTTGTTTATGTACTGTATTTGAAGGGATGTAGGATAGACAGATAAAATGAAACAATTTTATTAACAAATTACGAAAAAAATGATTTTGTTCAAGTAACAGAAAAAAAACTTCAGCGAAAACAATAGTGAAAGTGACAATAATAAATGAATTATATGCCTTGGAGGGTGCCGTTGCCATAAGACATTCTTTGTTATTGGGGTAGCCATAGAATTTGGCATTTTTTTTTCCCTGTTTTACAACATCCAACTAAAATTTCACACATTGACACACTTTGTTCTTCACTTCCTTCTCTCCCTTTCCCTTCTTCCCTTTCTTGTCTTGTGTCCTAGTTCTCACCTTTTGGAGCTGCAGTCAATCAATCTTCTTAGGGCACCCTGCTTTAGAGGGACAAGGGTAGGGCCAAGTACAAGCATAGAGCAAAGCATTATTTTTTGAAACTCCTTTAAAAAAATTTAGACTTTTAATTTTTTTTTAGCTTATTGGTGGTATAACTCACAAATAGAAATTGTATCTATTTAAGGTGAACAAGGTGATGTTTTGATATATATATATATATATTATGAAATGATTACTGCAGTCAAGCTAGTGAACTATCATCTCACATGGTTACTTTCGTGTGTGTGTTTTGAGAACACTTAGGATCTACCCTCTTA
This sequence comes from Nomascus leucogenys, assembly GCF_006542625.1. NCBI lineage: Eukaryota > Metazoa > Chordata > Mammalia > Primates > Hylobatidae > Nomascus > Nomascus leucogenys. Next base: position 23,850,882 of record NC_044381.1, read on the forward strand.
GCAAATTTCAAGTGTGCAATACAGTGTTGTTAACTGTAGTCACCATATTGTACATTACATCTCCAGTACTTATGCATCTTGCATGACTGAAACTTTGTACCGTTTGATGATCATCTCCCCATCCTCCCATCCCTGACAGCCACTATTCTATTCTGTGCTTTTATGAGTTCAACTCTTAGATTCTACATATAAGTGAGATCATTTGGTATTTGCCTTTCTGTATCTGGCTTATTTCACCTAGCATAATGTTCTCGAGGTTATCCATGTCGAGATGCTTTTGAATAAGGGTTCAGGACTGGGAAACTTCACTCCCAGTCTTCTGAATGCTCTTCCCTTCTATCTTTCTGAAACTGTAAGTTGTTTAACTTTATTTAAAAGCAATATACAAATTAACTTTTTACATGGAGATGCCTCAGGGTTACCATTCTTTCATGCCGTGAAATGCTTCTAAACCCTACAGTATGCCAAGCCCTAGTGACAGGATAACGTCCTGCTTTAAGGCTATCTGTTTTTTATTTTTTGTTTTTCTCCAGAGTATTTGCCTTAGTTTTAGTCACTGTTATTTAATTTAGAGGAGGAAACCTTATAATGATCTACAAAAGAGAGGAATAAAAACTATTTAGGAATAAGTACTATGTTATGAAAAAGCACTCCGGGATTTTTGGTGCTCATTATTGTAGGTACAGACACCAGAAGTGCACACATGAGGAGAGAAAGCCCTGTGAGGATACAGGGAGATAACCATGTGAAGCCATCTGCAAGCCAGGAAGAGAGGCCTTACCAGAAACCAACCCTGATAGCATCTTGACCTTGGACTTCCAGCTTTTAGAACTGTAGGAAAAAAAATTCTGTTGTTTAAGACACCCTGTCTGTGGTATTCTATTATGGCAGCCCTAAATACTAATATAATCCTGGAGAAGAGAAAGTCATGAAGATATGAAATAGTTCAAGTCCATGAAGGAATGTGCCTTGGACTGGGTAGAAATTATACTTAATATCATTTGAATTATACTGTAAGGTTTTGCCTTCATTAAAAAGAAGTCCCCCATTTTCTTGTTGTGATGTTTGCATTAAACACAATTTGGGATGATGTGGATATTAAAATGTCCCGATTTGGGACACTTCTTTGATATCCAAATGGTACCATTAATACATTGTAATATGATAATATATGTTCACTGCAGCCAAGATACCAAAACGTTGGACAGCCTATCCTGGAGGAAATGAAAACTGAAAATAGCCACCAGTTAGATGAGTTATCATGGTTTGGGTTGTTCAGCCATATTGAAAGCCATTCTCAGTCCACCCAAAGGACTGGGTTGGACATGCGCCCATCTCCTTAAGGGATAAAAGTGTCCTCCATGGGACCACCTGGAGAGTTATATATGTGTTTTACTGCTGTGCAGTAAAAAGTTGAAGGGCTAACTCAATGGGCTCGAGGTGCTCAAACCCTACACATTCCAAAGAAAGGTCTGGCTTTTGGCTCCTGAGAGATGACTTCTGACCCTTGGAATATCCTGTGTAATAAGAATATCTTTATATATCTGAGATTTTGGGCAATGCTGGATAGTTTATAATAATAATGTGAATGATAGTGAATACTTGGGATCCTAGGCCACATTGTATTAGTTTGACCTTTGGAGGGGCTGGAAACTAGCTAAAACTAGTTATGTGAGCACTCTACATCTATGTAACTGAGCTCCAGTAAAAACTCTGGACACCAAGGTTAGGGTGAGCCTCCTTGGTTGACAATACTTCATGCATGCTGTCACACACTGTTGCTGGGAGAATGAAGTGCTGTCCATGCAACTTCACTAGAAGAGGAAAACTGATTCTTTGCTGATTTTAATCCGTATCCTTTTCCTGCAATAAACCATAATCATAACAGCTTATCTAAAATCTGTGAGTCCTTCTCATGAATCATCAAACATGAATGTGATCTTGGGGACTCCAACACACTTGCAGTTTGGAGACACATTAGACAAGTATGTAATTCCCACCTGTAAAATCTAAAGGCTGTCTGTCAGCTCCAATGGAAGGGACAATGAAGAGAGAGTCCAATGGTCTGGGCTTCCAGAGTTTGTCAATAAAAAGGTTTTATGGAAGATCTGATTGGGAGTCATTTTCAGTCCTCCCAAGATGACTTTTTGGGGGACTGATTAGACCCCAACACAGAGAGACTTTCCATCAACTAACAAATTGGGGACTTGCTAATGTGGCCAAAGATGGATAGCCTGAGGAAAATGCATCACTGGTACCATCTTAATGTTCCCTGATTTCTGAAGAATCATTAATAGGTCTATGAGGGTAAGAGTCAGTTTTAAATATCTGGCAGGCACAGAAGGTATAAAGCCAACTTACAAGTGCGTCAGTTGAATTAGAGCTCTCCTGCACCAGTTATTGCTTCTCCCTACCTCCAACTCAACCCTTCTTGGGTCATAAATAGCAGCTAGGAAATGGGGGAAGAATGAGTGAGCATGAGGTAAGAAGCCAACTGCAATTTTTTCTTATATGAAAGTTAAGCTGAAGTATCCCCGAGAAGGGAGGAACTGTGAATGCCATTGGATGCTTTGGTTATTACTTAGGACTAGACACTTAAATGACTAAGTTGGGATAATGTTAATGATTTAAAATCAACTAATAGTAACCAGAAAAATCACAGAGCCTGCTTAAGTTAGGCTTAAATAGTAGCAAAAGAACTTGTTCTGCTGAATATTTTAAAATGACAAAGAAAATAATAAGATCGTGTTATATGCAAGTCATGTTCATTAACATCAGAGTTACAGTAATAATAATCTTAGCTCACATGTTTAACTCTTGTTTATGGACCTGAAATCCTAAAAGATAAATATAAAATTAAAAAAATAAATATATAGAAAGATGGTATTATAATCAAAGGATCAGATATTTCCAGCAAATTCTGGAAGATAAAGAGAGGTGATTATAGATAGAAAAATTAATATCAACTAAGTAGCTGAAAACTAGCACAAAAGAAGAGGTTTACTGAGAGGAGAATGGGTACATTTTCCCTACAAAGTCATGGAAAATTTCAAACTTCAGATAGCAGGGGCTGTAAGCAGGAGCCAACTTTAAGAAAGTCAGCAATGTAATTGAAGAACGCTGGGAGCTATAATGTATGTATATGGCACCAGGCTGAGGCATCTGCCTGTGAGATAGAGATTGTGAATGAGATTTTCTGTTGTGGGTTCCTATAGTTGACAATCATAGTGGACACTAGAGCTTGAGAATAACCTGACAGATAAAATAGGGCCCCCTATTTCCTCCACAAACATATGCAGAGCATAAAGAAGAGAAAGACTGAAGTTTTGAAAGAAATTCATTTAATTGGAGTCTACATAGAAAGGATGTGGAGAAGAGAGAAGCAGCAATTATTGGTATAGTAGAGGAAAATGTCTCTGAGTATAAGAAAGACTTGCGTCTCAACTTTCTCACCTCAAGCTCTGTATCAAAGGAAACTATGTAAACTTGGCAGTCTATTCTATAAGATTGGAAAAATATTAACAAAATCTGATCATGATCGCCTACTAAAAGACAAAACCATTTCTATTATTGAAAATAGATGCAAATAATCCTGAAAAAAAAACCAGAAAGTTGAAACAACACAATTAAAAAATTAAAAAAGCAATGTATTCAGAAATGAAAGAATGGTTCAACATAAGGGAAACTTTGCAATTTAAAGTGAAAAATGACATCAAAAAGAGGATGTAATTATGATGAAGTGTTTTATTGATTTTAAAATATATTTATATTAAAAATAATTATCAAATTAAGAATAAAAATAAATTTTCTTAACCTCATAAAGAGTATCAGAAACTAAAGACTTGGTGCAAACCAAAGTGGTTAAAGTGTATATAATGACAGTAAAAATCCATGATAGGTTTCTGTCTCAGATGTTGATGTTAGGTTATTCAGACAAAGCTACACAGTGAAAAAAATTAAAATTTTGAAAAAAAAATTTTACCAGATTTAACAAACTAAGAAAATCTTATTTACCCTTAGAGAGTTTTCCAAACCCAGAAAATTTGAACTTTCCTTTGGATGGCCTTAGGGAGTCAGGAGATAAATCAAAACTTTGTGCCCATAAGAGTCTAATAAGAGATATAATAAATTAAGGTATAGAGTCTAATAAGAGATATAATAAATTAAGATCTAAAAGAACTAGATATTAGGGAGCTATCGGTGTGAACTACAAGTTAAATAGTCCACATAATGAATTACTGGTCATGTTATAATTATCTGGGATGCCTAAGGAGCTTCATACCTTGAGCTTAGTTGAAGGTGGTACAAGATTAGCAGTAACCTCTTGTCCCTGGCAGAAACAAGCAAAATTCTCTCTGGAGAAAAATACCTTCATCTAGACCTCAAAATAGTTCCTGATATTTTTATTCAAAACAATGCACAGCAGGTAATCAAAGATAGCTAGGCACACAAGGAAACAACACAAAATGAACACGAATCAGTGGGAAAACAGACAACAGAAACAGACCTACAGTGGCACCTCATCTCACTCAAATAAAAGCAAAGTGGTCTAAATGACCACGCAGGCCTATAGGATCCACAATGCCTCCCTCTCATCTCTTGACCCTTTGCTTAATTCCCTCTAACCACATTGGTCTCTTTGCTGTTTTTCTGACATGCCGTATATACCATTATCTCAGAGACTTTGTCTAGTTGTCTTCTCCCAGTTATCTATGTAACTTCACCCTTCAACTCCTTCAGATCTTTGTTCAAATGTCTTTGTCTGAATGAGCCTTCACTGATCATTCTTTTAAAAATATAATCTTCCTCCTGAGGTCTAACTTTCTGTTTAAAATGTTTCTTAATTTAAAATTTTATGTATATATAATAGTTGTACATATTTACGGGGTACATGTGAAATTTTGATATAAACATATAATGTGTAATGATCAAATTAGGATAATTGGGATATCCATCACCTAAATAATTTGTCATTTTTTTGTGCTAGGAACATTCCAATTCCACTCTTCTAGATATTTTGAAATACACAATAAATATTATATTGTGCTATGTAGTTCAATATCGTGAACTATATGTAGTTTTCCTATTGTGCTATTGCTATGGGTTGGATCTGTGTCCCCACCAAATCTCAAGTCGAATTGTAATTCCCAGTGTTGGAGTTGGGCCTGGTGTGGGGTGATTGGATCACGGGGGCAAAAGTCTCATGAATGGGGTAGCACCATCCCCTCAGTGCTGTTCTCATGATAGTGAGTGAGTGAATTGTGAGATCTGGTTGTTTAAATGTGTGTAGCACCTTTCCTCTCCCTTCCTTCTGCTCTGGCCATGTGAGATGTCTTGCTCCCACTTTGCTTTCTGCCACGATTGCAAGTTTCTCGAGGCCTCCCCAGAAGCAGAAGCCATTATGCTTCCCCAACAGCCTGCAGAACCATGAGCCAATTAAACCTCTTTTCTTTATAAATTACTCAGTCTCAGGTATTTCTTTAACGCGATGCGAGGACTGACTAATATAGCTACTAAGCACTCAATATTATTCCTTCTAACTATTAGGTATGTACCCATGAACCAACCCCTCTTTATCCCCCCCTTCCCCACTACCTTTCCCAGCCTCTGATATCCATCATTCTACTCTCTATCTCCATGAGATCAATTTTTTTAGTTATGAAAGGGAAGATGAAATACTTTTCTTTCTGTGTCTGGTTTGTTTCACTTAACATAATGTCCTGCAGTTCCATCCATGTTGTTGCAAATAACAGGATTTTATTCTTCTTATGGATTAGTAATATTTCATTGTGTATATGTACCACATTTTCTGTATCCATTCATCCATTGATGGATACTTAGTTTGATTCTATATCTTGGTTATTGTGAATAGTGCTGCAATAAACATGGGAATGCAGATACCTCTTAGATATACTGATTTTCTTTCTTTTGACTGTATACCCAGTAGTGGGATTGGTGGATCATATGGCAATTCCATTTTTAGCTTTTTGAGTAACTGCTATACTGTTTTCCATAGTGACTGTAGTAATTCCCATTCCCATGAACAGTGTAGGAGAGTTCTGATTTCTCCTAAGGTTGAACTTTCTGTCTGCTTTTCCTGATTTATTTTTCTCATGGCATTTGACACCATACACATACAACATGTATTTTCCTGTATTTCCCCATGAGAAGGTAAGCTCTTTGAGGGCAGACAACTTTGCCTGTTTTGTTTACCCCTGTATCCACAGGGCCTAGAATAGTGTTTGATGTTCAGAAGCTCAATACATATTTGTAGAATGAATAAATAAATAAATGTACGTAGGTAAAGTGCTTGGAATAGGGCCTGGCTGAAAATAACTACTTAATATACATCAGTTATTATTACCACTATTGAAAATGAAGAAAAGAATGTTGAACTGACACGGATTCTAACTCCGGATTACGTTCCATCAAAGTAGCCTCTAGCAGAGAACTAATCTTTCAGTGATGAGTTTTATGAAAATTATTTTACTTATATGGGAAGATATTATTACCACTTCCCATTTACACAAAGGCACAAAGAAAGAATTTGGTTTTCTAGTATTCCTCACGATACATGGAAGGAAGCAAACTCTTGAAGTTCGATTTCTATGACAATGGCTTCTAGGACAAAGATATTGGGAGGCTTTGAAAAGTGGTGTAGGTGAGACCAGTGACAGAGATCTGGGTAACTACAACTATATGGTCTATCCTGCAGTTCACCACCAATGGGTCTTCCCCAGACAAGTCCCCACACACATGACACTCACAGCATTTCCGTTTTCAATCCAGGTGATGGTGGGGACAGGAATGCCTGTTGCTGTACAGTGCAGGGTCACAAAGGAGCCAAAGGTGACATTGTGGGATTCAGGAGCCCGCAGGATCCTGGCAAAAACTGTTAGGAAGACAGAAGTGGTGAGTGACGGTCCTGTAGGAAATGGTCAAGCTAGAGTGGTCTTTTAAAAATGCAAATTAGACCATGTTCCCCTGTGTGCAGTTCTTCAGTGTTTTCTCTGTTTTAAGGATAATACCACATGCCATGGCCAAGCCTCCAAGCCCTTTATGTTATAATCCTACATTTCTCACCACTCAAGGACACACCGAGCTTGTTTTTAACTTAGAAACTTGCCCATGTTCTTCCTCTGCCTAGACCACTCATCCCCCAGATCCTCACATAGTAGGTTCCTTGAATCATTCAAGTCTCTGTTTAAGTGACATTTTCTCAGAAAGGTCCTTCTTAATCACCCAACATCAAGTGTAATCCTCCCCCCATTCACTTTTCATCAGCCTACATTATTGTCTTTACACACCTTACAACTATCTGAAATTACCTTATTTATGTTTTACTTGCCTATTATTCCCCTTTCCCATTAGATTGTTTGAAGCCAAAAGTCTTTTGTTGACTGCTGTATTGTTTCAGGCAGAGTTCCTGACCAGAGCAAGCACAGGATAGTATTTTATTGAATTAATCAAATAATTATACTTCACACCCTCAACTGTATCATAGTGGGAGGGCAGACAAATTGTGTCAAACTTTTCAGATGATATATTGGCCAAAAGAAAAAAAAAGGATATTTTAGATAAAGTGTAGGCAGAAGAATGAGTAATTTCTATTCCTTTCTGACCCCGAATCCCCACTGATTAAGTAAGAGGAAGTTATTCTGATGTAGGAAGAAATTTTACCTTTAACTTAAGAGTGGGATTGAGGCTCACAGTACATTATAAATTGGAGGATACTTAGATTCACAGAATTATTAAACTTGGAAGAGACTCCAGAGATCAGCTAGATTTCTGCTCTTATATTATAGATGTGGAAACCAAATCTTTGTTAATTTAAGTAAGTTGGTTTCCTAAGGTAACAAGAGTGATGAGTGAGAAACCTGGACTCAGGTCTTCTGACTTCAAATTCAGTATTTGTTTAAACTATTATGGAATCTTTTGGATGGCTTGTTATACTGTAAATATATTTTATGCTCTTACTTTTTGATTTCTAGGACTTAAGCACAGAACTTAATATTAGAGTATGAAGCCCCAATTAACACAATGCTTTGAAACTTAGTTCTAGGTAAATTGAAATTTGTGAAGATTGGATTCTAAACTAAAGTATGGGGAGACCACATGTGCTAGATAAGGAGATATGCAGGACAATGATAGAACAGGTCTAGAGCAGTGTTTCAAGTTGGTCTGATTGTTGAGTACCTCTTAAAAAGCATTGCTAATTTAAAGAGATGAAGGAACAATTGATTTGTTTGACAGTTGGGGCTTTTGGCAGATTTAAGTTAATTTGACTTCCTATCTTTTGATATTGATATTTTAGATATAGAAATGTGGGGCCCAAAACTAGGAGAAAAGAAATGCAAGGAAGGTGCTGTCTTCAAGGCAAAAAGAGATTATTAAAAAATAACAAAGAACGCTATCAAATGTTTAAAATGAAGCTGAATCTGTCCCCCAAAACCAAAATTGAGCCTGATTTTAAGTAAGTGCTGGGGTCCAATTAACAATCTACAAAAATTAAAGGGTTGAGGAACATTTGAAAAACACTATGGCGATGCAATTCAATCAAACCCAGACATTTAACAGGGAAAATCATTAGCATTAGGGCGTAAAAAAGAAAGAGTGATCCATTATAGATTAAAAGAGACTTAAGAGACATATTACCCAAATGCAATGTGTGCCTCTGCTTGAATTCTTATTCTCCCAACTTAATCTAAATTCACATGTTACAGACTCTTGACAACTAACACTGACAGGCATCCTAGTGAGGGTGCGTCCAGGTACTCTTCTAATGTTTTCTGGTTACAATAATGGAGACATAGAGTCCATGTGCATCATCTGGCTAAAATAACTCTTGTAGGGGTTGGGGCTATGCTTGTGTTTCCTAAATTTTTTGAGTGTGGGACTACTGTATGACCATCTATGGATCCCATTGCCCAAGAATCTGAAACCAGCAGGATCTTTGAGAGATTTGGAAAATCTAGCACATTTCAACCTCACATGTGCTAGAAAACTGTTCTAGTAACATTGACTATACCCTTGAACTTTTTGAATCAAAAAGGCATCTTGAATGAAAGCCTTCTGGCTGAAGATGAGCAGAATAAAAAATTGGAGAATAATGTAATTTCAATTATGTTTTGCTCCTTTAATTTATAAAGCCAAGAGTTTTAATTTGGGGACTTTAAATTCTTCTTGGAAATATAGTAATCGGAAAGGTTTTATTTTGTCCTAATTTACAGCAGTTTGTTTCTTTTGGCTGTTATTATATTATTTGGAATATCATTTGGGCTTATTGCAAAACCTCTGATTATCCACATTGCACAACACAACTAAGCATAGTGTGGGATGGTAAATAAAACAGTCAATTTAATGTGACTTTGGAATTAATTTACCTAATATAGTACTTTGCCCTCCATGGGAACTTTCTGGGGGCTCCAGTGGGGCACAGGAGGGTACAGGAGTGCTGCTGACATTATAGGTAGCTTCATGAATATGAGACTGCTGATAAACTTCTCCCTGAAGGGGGCACATATACTTTGGCTGACCATGGGTTTCATTAAGTGCAGTGGGTTAGGTTAAGAGGACAATAAGGCCAGGGATTAAAGGGAAGCTGCTTTCTCCTGCACTCTCACATGCTCCCTAAACGATGAAATAGAAACTCAACCCCCTTTTTTCAGTATTGAAAGTTAGTTTCCACCCTTCCTGCCTGTCTTCCTCCCTTCTCAAAGGAGATAGCAGATGTCTTCTGGGTTTCTACTCAAATGTTTCCTTATCATAGTACCTTCTCATCCCCATTCCCCTTACCCTTGTTTATATTTTATCATAACACCACTATCTGAATCATTTGGTAATTACTGATTTATTTGTTTGCTTGTTTGTTTTTTGTCTGTCTCTCCTCTCTAGAATGTAAGCATCACAAGGGCAAGGTTTGCTCTGCTTTTTGACATGAGCTGACTGATACAATCTATATATCTATCTACATATCTATCTCTATTTCTAGAACCCTGCATGGTATATATATATGGTAGGCACTCAATGAATATTTGCTAAGTGAACGAATAAATAAATGAATGAACATGATGACTTCTCTGGTAAGGTTGGGGGAAGGGACTTGGATATGTTATGTGTATCTCAATCCTATTCTGAGCTGTCAGTCTCCCAGCTCTCTTGCATCTAAGAAGGATATAGGGTTGATGTGTGTAAGTAAGTTCACCAGGTCAGGGATTCTTCATCCTACAACTAGGAGTGAAGGGGAAAAAGGGGTGGAGAGGAAGAGGATGAGGAAACATAAGTTATGTTAGTCTAATTCTCACATGGAATAGAAATATTTATTTTTCATTCCAGCCTTATCAGCAATAAAGCTGATGTGTTTTTACCCAACTCTATCTGAGCAATTGCATAATACTCAAATTTACCATTTTTCAAATATTAAAGGTAAAAAGGTGATGAGGGAAATTTTGACATGTTTTTCAAGCATTATAAACAACAAAGTCAGTTGCAATTAAAAATAAATGCCAGATTAACCTCCATGAATAATAATACACCGGCAATAACAAACTTGGACACAGGTCAACAGTAAATCCCATTATTTCAGTGGTAGTCACAAGCTGAAAATGCATTCTAGGTCATCAATTTAAAAAGTTATATGACATGTTTCTTATTAAATAAAATGGGCATAGAATATCCCTATTTTGTGTTTTATTTGCATAAAAGAAAATAAAAGTGTTTTTGTTACATAAACAATTAAACCACTTAATAGAAGGAGCATTAAATTACTCAGTAAGTTGGAAAGCATTTATAACTGTTTTGATATGGATTTTTAAACAAAAAAATCATCAAACCCCTCTTTCTGTACATAGTCTTATCCATCATTCTCCAATTCACTGTGAGCCCTAAACCACTTGCTTTCCTGTGGGCAAGCAAGTGCATCTGCAACATGGAAAATAGACACAGGTAATATAATTAACTCTGGGTTTTCTCTCACGGGATCTATTCATGAGTTTGGGGCTTTAATGTCTCTTGAGCAGACTTGCAGGCTAACTGCAAGTGGAGAATCCTATATTCAAAATTGGGCTCAAGAAGCCAGCAATTCTAAAATCTTTTATAACATACCCACATTATATTCTCTCTCTCTCTCCTTATTTCAAAGCACTTTCAGATACACAATCAGTTTTATTATTGATTGTCATCTTAAGGAGTAATGTATAGTAAAAAGATAAAGGCATAATTCACTCTGAAATTGCACTGGAGTGTAATAAAAAGCCCAAGGGACAGGTCATCCATGTTCAGTCCTGAAATAAATGAGCAGTTTGGCTGGAGATGAACTCCATCTCTTTTCTTGGTAAGGGAGGAGTGCCAGAGGAATACTTAAGTCTCTTATCAATTTCTATTTCTGAGCAGTTATTTCAAAGGACACAAGGAGCTCCCATGGATTTTATTTTCCCTTCCTCTTTTGTTATTTTCTAGCTTCCTTTGAAAAGGGTTTTTAGGTTACATGATTCAAACCAGCAATGACTGATAGGAATAAATTAAGAAAAAAAATTCACATAGGACCAGGTAAAATGCTTTTTTACCTGTATTTAATTGTAAGCAACCTGGTATTTAAAAATAAGAAAACATTATCTGTACTTTATATGAGATACTAAGATAAGGAGGTACTGTTTTAAATAATACCAGTTTGAGATTAATTCCTACAGTCAACTCTATTACATGAGAACTCACGAATTTCATCCCCCAAATATCAAATTTTAGGTTAGAAGAGCACAAAGTTTGGGGCTTAATCAGAACGCAAGGTACCTTTAATTGTTTTTCTTTTTTTAACAGAAAACAGAAGCTGTTGACAGAAAACTGTTCGGGAAAAAGTAGAATTTTTCCCATAAAAATTTAATTTCCAGCTATTTTTCTCTAAACATATTCCACTATATATATATATGTCTCTGTGCAATTAAAATAACTTAATTTTTGTTGATTTGGACCAATTGCATAATACTCCTGATCTTGTTGAAATCATCACAATAAAAACCAAATTGGCACCTTGACATCCTAACATTTATCCAAAAACTGTGAAGCCCCCTACCCCTCCAAAAAGTCTTTTAGTCAAAGGGTAGCTTTCTTTTCCAATCTATGTGGGATTTATACTCTCATGCTGGTTTATTTCATTTCATTTTGTTTGTATTTCCAGAGACACCAAATTTAAACATTACTTTTAACTCAATCTTTCTTAAGAAATGCAAATGGTCATTAAGCATATTATGTAATAAAGAAGCCTATCTAATAACACTGTTAAGCGCTGTGACTTAATATTCCCCATACATTGTTTATTATTTCTTTAAAAATGGCACTTAGAGCTGTTTATAAGGTCAACAAAAATAAACAATTGAAAAGAGCTACACATTTAAAAAGAAGCCATGCAGAAAGAAAAAAAATACCTTTAGTATCTTGTTCAGGTTCACTTTCCTCTGTTAATAAAAACAAGACAAAACAAACACACACAATAAACACGCAAACAAAACAACACATCATGAAAAGGGAAATCTTTGACCACAGAAACATCAATTGTGCAACAAGATTAATTAGAAGCTGCTTGTTTCTTATTTCAATAAGAAACAAATGCAATCAAGGGAAACTGCTGACCTTTTGAAAGCAAATTATTAAATGACATAAGATTTCAAAATGATTACTTTTAGCCAGGCAGTATTCTATGGAAAATAAACTACAGCATACCTAACAATGTAGCTCTTTCATGAATTTTTATTCTAATATTGACAATTATCCTTTCTTTCAAGGCTACAGAGTGCCTACTATTCTCATACATTGCGTTCCCCCTTGTAGCTTAGAGTCTCCTCTTACCAGGCCCTGCTGTGAAGTCAGTGGTGTTCAATCTGGGATCTCAGCTATCATTTCTATGGCAATAGACTCATGTTGTGGTAAACAGAGGATTAGGGGGTTTCTGCAGAATAGAACCTACCACCAACAGAGATCTGCAACTCTGCACCAACACAGAAGCTGCTTGGAGAGCAGAAAGGAGCAAATCATTACCTTCTGGGAATCTACTAAGGAAGGAAGGTCCACAGGATATTGTAAAATGTTTAGATTAAATAGAAAGAATTGAGAATTTATAAATGTTTAAAAATCCTAGAAGAGAGACAACAAAACCAAATTAATTGTTCCAAAATGTTTAATATAACCATGACAGACATAGTCCCCATGTGGAACTCTAGTTTTCTTTCCTGAAGTTTTATTTGTTCATGTCAATTTGAACCTTTCATAGAGTTAGTAATACGTCAACTGCAATATTTATTTGTAAGTAAAAAATGGCCATGCTATTGCTAACAACATTCAATGACAATAATACACTTGCATAGTCCTTCACAGATTATGGATATTTTCATGCACATTTTTTATGTGATCCCGTTTAACTCTCCCCACGTCTCTGTAATTGAACATAACTGATATTATCCAGCCTGAGTTTGTGGACCTGTACATGCAGTGGAAATGTTCCACCAGCAACCGCATCGTGGGTTCCAAGGACCATGCGTCCATCCAGATGAACTTAGCCAAAGTTGACAAGGTTATAGGCAGGTTTAATGGCCAATTTGAAACCTATAGTGTCTGTGGGGCCATTCTCAGAATGGAGGAGTCAGATGACTCCATTCTCTGACTGGTCAAGACCAATAGCATCTCAAAGAACTTCTGATTGGAGAGAATTGTGAGTGTTGAATATTTGTCATAAATAAATAGTGAAAGCCTTCACTTTCTCCCCCCCCAAAATTAGCCCATTTTCCAGACAAAGGATCTAAGTCTTAGAGATTTGCTGCAGGTGCAGAGCCAGAAATTCAACCCCCTTTTCAGACATTGAGTCTTCCCAATGAGAAGGTCTCATATTTACACTTAACACCCAATCCCCTTACCTTTAAGTGAATTTGTAATTCCTCATTTAGATTCTACTGTCTGAACTTTCCCTACCTCCATCAACTCAGTGGTACATTCTTGGTTTTTGTTTATAAGCATCAAGTTCAAAAACTGTTTAAAACTTCTGAATTGAATATATTTATCGTTAAAAGGAGATTTAGAGGTCGCCTGTCAAATGTACCTTCAAATGAAGAAATTTTTTTTTTACAATATTCCTAACAGTGCCTGGTAAAGCACAGGTATTGGACAAATATTAGCTTCTTTCATATTTAAAACTGGTCATCTGGACATTAGGAAACTGCAGATTCCCTGTCTGTATCACATACATCAATCAGGAGAAATAAAAGAAGGTCCATGACTGGGCCAGATTAGACTTGAAAAATTGCATTTGAATGCCTTTGGGCTGGACACATCTTTCTAGAGCCCCAGAACAATGTTTCTTTCTAAGTTTGGAAAAACAAACAAAACAAAACAAAAAACTCTCTCTCTCTTTTTCTTTTTCCTTTATCAGCCAAGTAACTTAGAGTGGTTGGGATGGACATGGTGTTTTTATAGGGATATTAAGTGTCTTTATTCTGCAACTGTGGTATTTCCAAAACTTTATTCCACTAAAGTTAAAGAGTATCAGTAATTTTTTTCCATCAGTAAATTTTGAGAATTATATTCACTTGTCATTTTCTTCTCTTAGAGTGTTCTTTGTCAGGGTTCAAGGGCAACTGCAGGTCAATTCTGAGTCTCCTTTCAGTTTTGCTCCATGATCTATACAGGACTATACTTGAACTCTACTTTGAGCATAGGCTCAATTTTAGATAATGTTAATTTTCCTTTGAAATTTTTCAGTTTGATGTTATTGTTGTTACTATTGTTCATTTTGCCTTATTTGGAATTGGAAGCGGTGCAAAATTTTGAAAGAATACACCCATTTCATCCACTGTTTACTTACTGTGGATGAACTCAAGAAATGAAAGAATGTCTAAGATTTGTCATTTTCCTGGGAGGAAGCTTAGAAGTCCTACCAGAAATTATAGTTTCAGTTATAGACTATCAAAATTTCTTTCTAATGCAAATATACCTCTTTATAGATACAAATTTATATATGTTTATGCATTAACATACACACATTTACATGCATGCACACACAATTGAGGTTACTTTAAATTAGAGAAAATTATGCAAGAAAAGTCTATAGGCCTATTTAAGCTCAGGTATAGTTATTCACTGTATGACTTTGTTGGTCATTTCAAGCTCAAACAGTAGTCCTAGCTTTTCCACATATCCTGCTTGCCTAGCCTACTAGGATCACTCTAGACTTCTGAACTTATTGTTTTACCACTTATCAATTTTAAAATATTCTGCTTCATAGTCTTTATTCCCATTTAGTTACTAAATTTTTATTTAACTGCTTTATACGTAATGCATTGTTCTTGTCTTCCAAATTGATTTGTAATTTTCTTTAGGGAGGTAGGGCTAGAATTAAACTGGGATTAGTATCAGACTTTTGTTGTTGGTTTACTTTCCTCTAAAGTCCAGCACAGTCTCTTGTAGAAAGAAGAACACACTTATTGTTAAACAAGTTATTTGCCAGTTGCATTAGTGGGGCATTTTCATCCTATTTTGTCGGAATTGTCCAATAGGATATTTAGAATAATCAATGACTGCTCTTATTGGACTAATCTGAGATATAATTTATTCAATTCACTTCAACATCCAAGGTAAATAGTAATCTATAATTTTCTTGAAAAGTTTTATTTATGAGAAACTCAGTACCATAGTAGCAATCCATTTTGATCAACTGTGTTATAAAAGAGAGAGAATATCTGTAAATCAAAATCAAACCAAAACCAATCTATTTATAGTTACTATCTATAAGACCCTTTTCCTACTTCTATCCACCTAACAAGAATGAAAAAAGAAATTCATCAAATATTTTTATGTTTCCAAGATTGATAGCCACAATTTACCATTCTGATTGCTCACTTTTGAACTCACATTTCTCTAATTTTGTGGTACTCAGAACAAACTTAACACAGAGAGAGTCTAACAAATTCTAAGAACAGCAAGATCCTAAGTGCTCAACTTCTATGCTGACATATTTGCATAATTTTTATTTAGTCATATGACACAGCTCATTAATTTCATTGAAAATCATGAATATCCAACCCTTGTTTTTACTATCTTCCTAATAGTCTATCTACCCAAATTTGAATGTGAATGTTTGTATGTGTATGTGTTTGTGTGAGTGTGTGTGATATGATTCTAGAGAAGATAAAATAAGTTTTTCCTACTCAATTCACTGTATTAGTTGTTTGGAGAAAGAAATTGGAGGGGGAATCTATTGT